>NC_142708.1:75535500-75837000 GCF_055471065.1 Atractosteus spatula | reverse complement strand
AGTGAGATGTTCTAGCTGTTTCACAAAGTGTACTTTTTATGTTATTTTATTATCTCCAAGGAGATAGCGATTCCATGTTTGTTTTCTAATTCTCAGCTCTCACTGTTAAATAGACAGATTGTGGGGATTGTACAACCAATACTGATGTCTTTGACTTTATTAAGGAATTGTAAACTGTTGCATGCTCTTTCAGCTTTTTTTTTAAAGATTGTTTTATTTTTATTTTAAAAGTTGTATTTTAGCATGGAGATATTCATTAATACTAATACCACTACTATGACAAATAAAAATAATTTGATGTGTTTTATAAGTCCACCTGTCCTCAACTCATTTTCTCTTCCTTGTTTTAACCTCACAGGAATATGGAAATAGCTTAAGGATACCACATTCGGAATACTTTTGCTTAGTTCTGAAAGATATGCGCAGCGCAACAATCAAATATTGATTGATCTGCGTATGCATATGAAATACTACCAAGGTCATCATTTTGTAACTATGAATGAAGAAATTGGACAACAGAGCCTGCTATTGCTCAAGATACACTCTGCATTAGTACAGATACAGTGTTTACCTTCAGTACACTATTGGGACTCAACTGAGGCAGGGGCCGGATGTCTTCTGCTTTTTATTCCAACATGAGTAGCCAATTAAACAATTAAACCCAATTATTTTCCTACACAGACACATATAGGATTTTACCGTTGGTTACTCAAGCCTTTCACTTTGTAAAAAGCACAGTGAGCTGGGAGGCTATTGGGAACCTGGTTAGAAGAACTGCAGCTATGCAGTTAACTGAATGGACAGACCCACTGTGCAACGGAGAGCTCAGGTAGACCAAAAACACCAAGACACGGGGCCTCCAGGAGCTGATCCAGCGGGGGACTGGAGACCTGTTTCTACTTCAAAGACCACCTGTTCAAAGCACAGCTGGGGCACTTAGGTCTTGGTATAAAGAAAATAACTTTAATACAACAACATATTTATGGTATACACTTTTAAAAAAAATGCTTTTACACCTTTGGAAAACAGTACACAACAACCACAATGGCCACGTGACAGAAAGAATAAATACAAAGTTATTTTATGCTCAGAAATCATGCTCAGTATTAGATACAAAAATTCAAGTGGACGTTTCTGAAGGTAAATGGACTGGCAGGCACAGCACAAAAACTGCTTTCTGTTCTTATTTTGAAAAAATGTTTAAAATCCTTGTAAGAGTCAGAACATTACCCTTGCACAATTAAAGAAGCCAGAATACACCAATTTCTTAAATGTGCATAGTACAATAGTACTCCCACACGTCTAATTTATGTTTTTGGGGTAGTTCTTGTCAAGTTAATGTTCTCTGTCAAGAACTCCGTTTTATTTTAAGTCCACAAGCTAAATTTAACTACGCAAATTTTGCACCGTTGCCTTTTTTTTTACTTACTCTATTGATGGCTGCCAATTCGCAGATGGCGCCGCAGAATTTTTCATTGAAAAAAATATGTTATGCATAAGCACCTTGCGTTTCAGAATACCATTACTCCTCTTTGCTCTGCCTGTGTGGACATTGCTATGGCCACAAGCAGCCCGATTTCTCTTGGGTCGAGTCCACAGCGGTGTCTCTGAGCACCTTCTTTAAGTCTGAGAGAGTCCCAGATGGTTCTCCTTGTCCGGACCTCCGGCAGCAGACCGCAGACCAGGAGGCCCAGGGGGGCTCTGTGCCGAAGCTGCCCCCGCCGGCTCGCCGCTGGGTTTCTGGCTGTGCCCCTGTCTCTTCTTTCTGGCGCGACGATTCTTGAACCAAACCTAAAAGCGGAAGACAAGTCGCACGTCAGACGCTGCCCTGCCCTTCCTGACACTGCAGCGGGTGTCTTGCCGTCGGCCGCGTCACTGCGATGACACGGGATAGCCCAGCCGAACTGCGACTGTAAAAAAAGGGCGCGCTGTTTGAAACGTGCGCAGGCCTGGGCTTCCAAGGGTTTTGAAAAGTCGCGACGCGTATCTAATACACATCATTAACACACCACGAATGGGTTTATCAAAAACGACAGTCTACAGATAATATGAAAAGCCCTTCGTGAAAAAACCCTAAACGGTTTGCAAAGTTGGGTTTCCTCACCCGGACAGCTTCTTCCGAAAGGCCCAGTCGCCTCGCCAGCTCCTCCCGCTCCTGCGGGCTGGGGTAGTCGGTCCGGCCGAAGAGGCGCTCCAGCTGCTCGGTCTGGCTGCGGGTGAACACCGTGCGCAACCGCCGCCGCTTCTTACCGCCTGAGGGAGAGAGGACAGAGGTCAGCTCCCCGCAGCGCAGCGCTAACACACGTTGCACATGTGAGCTGGTTCGTCCCGAGTGGTTTGCACGGATGAAGCGCCGTCAGTCTTGCATCCATTGCTAACAAATACCCTGTTTTCGTGCACAATTTAAGCTTTTTCACGGGAGACAGCCCTGTCTAGCCAGTTGACGATTATTTGAATGTAAGGCTTGTATTAACCGTGCGCCTCTTACCGGCTGGGCCAGCTGTCGCGCCGAAGTCCGGCGGCGCGTAGCTCCCGCAGTGGCACACGCTGTAGCCGGATCCATATGGGCACCCACGCTGGAAAGAAGAGATGGGGAGACCCGAGTCGTACCAGCGAGGGTACCCGCCGCCGGTAGCGGGACCTGGACCGAGCCCGGGACCGGCCGCGCGCCGCAGAGCTGGCGGGCAGCACGTGCCGCCGGGGGCCGCAGGCGCCGGAGACAGAATATTGTCGATGGTGAAGCCGAAAGACCTGATTATTTCCATGTTAGGCAACGTCGTTTAGCGAAAAATAAATAAATTTGGGTTAAAATAAATGAGTCCTCAGTTGCTCAACAAAGTAATCGGCTCGTTGTCCGTTTTGTCCTTAAAATGCGTGGTCTCCCGTTAGGCGCTCGCCTGGCGCAAAGCCCTTGCGTCGTTTCGCACCTGATGTTTACGGCTCATCTAAAGCACAAACTGAGGAAAATCGCGATTTATCGTTCACCCTGTCCTCTTGGAAGCAGTTCTGAAGAGAACTTCACCCCTCGTCTGAATTTGTACCCTCCCAGCCGAGCTGCGATCGTGCAGTACACAAATAATCAGACACCTGATTGAATCCCATTACCACGCCCGTGGCGGCGCGGCAGGTCATGTCCCAGCTGGGGGACTGGGAAACGCTCATCGCCGAACGACGCCGCCGCACGGAACGGAAGCGTATTTGAAGTGTCTGGTCCAAACACAAAACACACTTTTATTCCGAGATAAAAGATTAAAGAGAACGTTCGTGTTTGCAGATTTAAGAGACCTCCTCTTGGATAGATTAAAAAAGCGTTCGAGTTTGTCGTTCAGTATGACTCTTACAAGGTGTAAACGTTTTGTGACGCTTTGCCACGTCGACATCTGCATTTCACTTCATGGAAGAAATGTTATTTTTTTAAAATATCCCGCCACATAAATGTTTTTATTTTTTCCATGAACTTTAACTTAACTCATGACCAAACGATAACAGAAAATAAACCCTCACAGGCATTATGGCTATATTTAGGACTCCAAACCCCTGTAGGAAATGAGGAACAATAAAGAATCCTTATAAATTAATTTTATATTCCACTTAGGTTACACGGCCGACAAAGACAAAAATACACACAGTTAAGGGAAACAATAAAGATGACTGGAAATAAGCTTCGTGCTAAGGTAAAGGGTGAAAAATGTCAAGAGTTTTTTCAAAGAATATTGTATACAATCCTTCTATTTTAAAGCATTTACAAAACTCCCGGTCTGTTCCTACGTGTTGAAGTGTCTAGTCCACTGGTGCTCGTCACAGGCTGGTCTCAGCGCGCTTTGCTCTGAGCCAAACGAAAGAAGGCCTTTTCTGTCCAAATCAAGTCCTTAGCAACTTCCACACTGAAGGGTCAGAGCGGCGCTATAATTCAAACATGATCGCCTGTCACTGGGCCGGCGTTCGCAAAATGGCTAGTTAATAGAATCGCAGTCGAGTGGAGGCCCTACATGAAATCGTACTCGACATTTTAAAAAGTTGCTATTTTTAGCGTGAAATGTTAATTCTACGTGAAGCTAGAAGATCTAAGGTCCGTTTGATGTCTGATGTCTGACCAGCTGTTCAGTCAGGCTGATCGCAGCTTTCGCTTGTCTAGTTGTAAGCAACTAATAACATGTCAGTTCAAATAAGAAACGAATATTATACAAAAAGCACAACTAGACTTTGCAGAAAAACGTAAGGCTTCCAAATCTGCAGCACAGCAAAGTCTGGTGACATATGAAAATGAAGAGCATAAGAACAGTTGGTTATTTAGAAAACATCGATTCAGGGTAAGAGATTTATAGGACGCGAATAAGTACTTAAAATTGTTTACTTGTTGCGATAATAGTAGTAAACAATATATGATACAGAGGAAAAATATCATATGTGAGATTCAACTTTTCAGACGTAAATAAAAACAACGAAAAAAATCACTTAAATTAGACACTTGTTTTCTAACGCACCACAGAAAGGGATTGACGGGCGTTAACCTGACGTAGTCATCGGCGCTGCGCTTTGCGGATCAAGAAAGAGGATTTGTTAAAGCTCTCGTGGAGGCTGAACAGAGCACAAAGCCAAAATAGCGCACAAGGGCACTTCTACACAGCAATACAATCTACAATTGTCCCACCTCTGGGGTCAGCCTGCAGATACCACTCCTTTCAAAAACTTTCTGATTACTACCTGTCTTCATTTAACACCTCTGACTTGCCCGATTAATTATGAATCTGGGTTGTACATGTTCTCCTTTCCTATGCTATAAAGAATATACTTCCTGAACTTAATATCATCATATGACAGCAAGTGATAAAGTTAAAATGACAAATTCTCAAAAAAAGCATGCAAAACCTAGACATTCAAGTGTTTTAAAAAAATACAGTCTGTCTGCCAAGCTGACTGTCTGCTAAGACTCGTCAACATCCATTAAAGACTCCTAACAGTGTGCAGCAAGCAGTTTCACTGAAACTTGGAGAAACACCAAATAAGGTGGCAACACCATGTGGAGTATTAATTCCATTTTCACTTACTTGTACTTACTTGTAAGGCCTCAAGCTACTGTTCCAACACTGGAGACCGATTGGTCCATGTCAGCCCACCTGGAGCGATGAGAACGTACAAAATGACAAAATTGCTGAAATTGCCATATGTAGTGTACAGTGAAATCCCAAATGTGTACAGCAAATTTCAATACAGGTGCAATCTGATTAGCTCTATGTTAGTAATAATAATAACAATAATAATAATACTTTGCATTCATATAGTAGTTTATCCCAAAGAATCACAAAAACATTTTAGAAAATATTTCGGAAAACATCTGAAAATATAAGAATATGCCTCTTACACAGACGTGATGATACATGCACATACATTAAAAGTCAAACAGGGAGTGCCATTCAGCCTGTATAGCCTGTTTTAAAACTAATAGAATGTCAACAAGCTGCTTGAGAGAAAACTGGGAATCAGCCTCAACAACATGGCTGCGCAGCTCAGTCTATTCTGTCACAACCCTTTGGGCAAAGAAGTGCCTTCTGTTCTCAGTTTTAAACGCACTTCCACAGAGTTTCCACCTGTGCCCTCCAGTTCGTGTTTCACTGTTCATAACTCTGACAGAGGACAGCACAAAGCTAACTGATCCAAAAGATTCACAGCACTTAGCCCAGGGATTCCACAAGGAGCTGTCACCTACAGTACGTGTTTATAAAGCATCCACGATGGGCACCGCGTCATGCGAACCAATCACAGACTCTCTAGAGAGCCGTCTGTACACTAAGGGTCACAGTTGTACTGCTGGGCATCCAGACCAGGAACAGTTGGTAAATCATGCAAAAGTAGAAATGTCATCACAAATACACCATATTCACTGACACAGGGCTGCACTGCTCTTGGCCAGCTTATAAAGTTTGGTGAAATTCTGAGAACATGTTTTAGATATTAGATTTAAACTGGCATGTGTCAGCAGTCTTGGTCCACTGAAAATCCACACGATTAATTCTTGAATGCGCCCATTCGTTCTCACTACATTCAAGCTCAATCAGCCCAGCAGCAGAGGATGTGCGTCGAGAGGTGAGTTTGTTTCACCTGGGATGGTCCCCACCCGTGCAGCCACCCCGGACGTGTGATGTGACTGCACAGCCCCCTCGACACGTCTGTGAGGCTTGAGGACAACAGCTGCAACAGGCCTGGGAAGGGTTGTGGGTTCAGAAAGACACTTGTGAAGTGTGTTTCTTTCTTAGGCAAAAGAAAAAATCGAATTACATACTTCAATACAGCTGAACGCAGCAGTGACCAGGGCCCAGGAAAATACATTTTCACTATCACTGGTGATGGAGAGTTTACTGTAAGATCATTTTTCAACAGTGTATATATGAGTCCCATCATATGCGTGTGTAGCAACATTTGTCATTCACTGATTGCACAGTTCTGTTGTCTGATATGTGTTATAGTTATTGCACAAAAAGAATCAGGTCTGAGCTAGTGACCGGCTGACATTTATTTGCCCTGAGATCTGGCAGACACCTATTTGTGAACTACTTCAGTCTACCTGGCAGCAAGTCTCAGCAGCAGCTTATCTCAAATGTATCACTGCCCTGGGATCAGTCCTGAAAAGAGCATACAGTTACATTCCCTGTTCTGCATCTTTTTTAGTCTTGAACAGAGAGGACTGTGGGTCCCTGATCCTGTTATCAAAATCCACAAAGACAAGTCATGGACACAGGAACAAGTAATAGGTTTATTTCCTGCTGAAAAGAGAAGAGTGAAAACACAATGTTTCGGCTGTGAAGCCTTCTTCAGAGGGACACACGGGGGACACAGGGACTCATGGACACAGTCAAGCCAGTGAATCACAACCATGGGGCACAAAAGAACAATATGGGATGTGCATTTAGAAGAGAAAATAGGAGATTATTTTTACACAAAGTGTTGTGGCAGTAGTGTGGAGCAAGCTGCCCAGCCATGACGGCCACACGTGGAGCTGAATCATGGTCTGTAGCCTTTCTTATGTTTTTACATACAGGTCAATATCATATGGGTTGCCATGACCCAACTGGGAAAAGTGGCTAAGCCAGGGTTTCCCAATTCTGATCCCGGAGGAACTCAAAGCTACTGGTTTAAGTGGAGTATGAATTGACTTAATAAAATAATTAATTACAACTGTTTGTTTTCAGGTCTTAAATTTTTTTGACGTTACCTTTTAAGGATTACAGGTCGTAAAAATAAAATACCAGTCGCAAACATTCAATCAGCCCCTCGTTAGTTTAGCTAAAGCTTTGATGTAGATTTTTAAATTGGGTTTGAACGCACACCAGCAGGCCTGAAGCACAACGATTGGGGTAGTTGCATTTCAAGCGTTATACAGTAAACGGCCACCAGGGGGGGGCAGTGTTCCAGACCTGCAGAGCTTGCTGATGGGGCGGTGCTGCTTGCGCTTAGCACCGCCTTCTCCTCAAATCTCAATTGGTTATCAGTAGGTCCTTGTCCGCTCCGATTGGCTGGC
This sequence comes from Atractosteus spatula, assembly GCF_055471065.1. Lineage (NCBI taxonomy): Eukaryota > Metazoa > Chordata > Actinopteri > Semionotiformes > Lepisosteidae > Atractosteus > Atractosteus spatula. The sequence continues at coordinate 75,829,484 of NC_142708.1, read as the reverse complement.
GCTGCTGTTTGTCTCGCACACCCGGAAGTGCGTGGTGCTCCGCCGTACAGTAACGCAGGTAGAACTGTATAAGCATTTAGTTTATCACGATTAATGTAAATACGTGTAAATTGTCATTTATTTCTATCTAAATCGTTTTTTTCCTGTTTAGAAAATGATCATTTTCTGCTTTCTTTGGGCTCACATATCCTTGATTTCGTGGTCGCGCTGATATCTGGGTCCTGATCTGTAGCCGGGGGATTTTTTAATAAATGAGGTTTTATAAAATACTCAAGTGTCTGAACAGTTTCGCAGGGCATGTCTCCGGATTTATTATTCACGGCGACACAATTCCGCTTCTTCATTATAAAACAGTGTTTAGTTTTCCGAAGCACTGCGGCACAGAAGAAGTGTTGTGGTGTCGTTAAGCGAGGTTGGAGTGCATATCGCAGATTGAAATTTTGTTCAAGACATTTTACGTTTATTTTACGATGCGAGGAATGTCCCCTTCTGCTTCGAGTCACCCCAAACAAACTAGCTTTAGATATTTAAATGACTTGGTACTGCACACATCTGTCACCGAAACTGAAGATAGGCTGTTGACCTCACCTGGAATGGTGTTAAAAAACAACAACAAATTGAACTGAACACATTGTAAAAAATATTTTTACGTGTGTTGCTGTTTACTAAATGTGTTTGATAGGCAGATGCCGGCGGCAGCATCATGGAAGAGCCCCAGTCTCATGTCCTGAAGGAGCTGGAGTCGTACACTGTGAAGGAGGTAGGAGGATTCGCCAGGCTTTTTCAGTCAATATCTTTCGCCCCCGACACAGGAACCAGGTTGGGAATTTTCAGAGCTCCTTCTGTCGGGCCAGATGGCTCTGATATTAACTCGATATGGAGACCTTCTTCGGCGTTTGAGCAAACTCACAGTTACATCAAGAACACGCGCATTTAAAAGGCGATCGACATGAATCTTCCCACATTTAATTCTGATATATATATGCAAAACCAACATCCCCCACCGGAGCTGGGAGTGCGTAGGAAGAGATAACGCTTTTAACTTCTGCATAAAATTTCCACAGTCCATCTTGCCGACACTTATTTCAGTAATCTAGTGGTGTATCCTCATCTTTAATAAGTGCACGGTTGTAAGAATGCGAATAACAGAGAAAGTTTGCCACGAAGAGGCAGTGTTGTATCACACTTGACCCGACCTGACTTCTTTTCTACAGGGGAAGCACTTTTGAATGGTTTGACAACGACCATAAACTATGCTTTTATTTTAGGTGAAAAATAGTGTTTAACACCAAAACGTACCGTAGCTGTTTAAATCTCTTTAGATAGATAGATAATACTTTATTAATCCCGTAGGGAAATTGATGTGTTACAGCAGTCCAGCCCGAGACAAGCAAAAACAGACATCAGAATAGTTATAAAACAAAAGACAACAAAATAAATAAATAAAAAATAAATACATAGGTGTGTGCAAAATGTGATGATTGTAGTCACTGTAAAAACAATAAAATATTGTTTAAGGAGCAGTAACCCCCAACAAGAACTGACAAAGACATACCGCAGCACAGGTTCTGCATGTTACATTCACAAATGACTGTTTCCAGAACTGCGTCAAGTACTGTATTTTTGCCATCAAAGGACTAGTGACGGGGTGAGGCTGAACGTCAGTAGCTCACAGACCCTCTTGCCTGTAAGAAGCCTGGAAACACGGGCAGAGGTGCGAGTGATCTGGGAGGCGAGGTTGTGTCTGATGTCATGAAATGCTTGTTTCTTCACCTGTGGTGTCTAGGGTCCACTTCTCCCAGGCCCATAAAGCGACAGTACTACCACATCAGGCTTTTAGCAGAATTACTTGAATAATTTCTAATCAGTAATAAAAATTACTGGTCATCTTACAGGTTTTAACTTTGTTTTGCAACAAATCTCAGGCACTTTGATTTGTTACTGTCAGTAGAGGCTTGTAGACGACAGAAAACCTCAGCATGTTTATCTGTAACACTTATTGTCCTTTTTTCTTTGATCCCAGGCTCCTCCGACTGTTTACTATGTTCCTGGGTTTATAACGGAAACGGAGGAGGCCTACCTCTTACAGCAGGTCAGATGCGAGGGCGTTGGTTGACGTTGCTTCGCCTGAAATGATGCACTCAGCGCAGTCACCTTTCGAAAGAGCTCAGACGGCTTGTACAGCTCTACAACAAAGACTTGATAAGAGAATAAACAGGACAGAATGTAAAAGCTTGGATTATCCTGTTGCAAAAACTAAAAATAAAGCTTTTTAATGCTCCCAGTACTAGACTTCATACAAAGGGGAAAAAAAGGAACCGTTTAAAGATTAGAAATATCAACTGAGAGCCACTCGGGTATTTCTCACCGCTCACTCGGCAAGCCTATAATGAAAATAAAAGCTCTCTAATGAGCTGCAACTCTCAGGATAACTTGTCAAGTTGAAATGACATCTTTAAGCTAAAAAGAAGTATGTGATGTTGAGCTTTCTATTCCCTGATGTGATATAGTGTAGCAGAAGACATATTTGCTTGCAACCACATTTGGAAATAGTTTTGTTCTCTATGGATTGGTAAGGAGCTGTTACTGTATCTACACTGCTATTGCTCTGTGGCAGTCCAGGGTTATCTGAAAATGTGATTCCCACTCTTATCTTTCTGCTCCTTAGGTATACAAAGCCCCCAAACCCAAATGGACCCAACTGTCAGGCAGACGGCTGCAGAACTGGGGTATCGTATCACAGTGAAACACTTCTGAATTTCCAGAAAAACGTCTCTCTTGGATCCTTTAAATCCTTTAATTCTTATCAGTTAATGGGCCCTGTGTGTGGGTCCTGCAGGGAGCTGGTGTCCCGTCCAGGGCGTGTGTGGGTCCTGCTGTGGACCGGTGTCCCGTCCAGGGCGTGTGTGGGTCCTGCAGGGAACTGGTGTCCCGTCCAGGGCGTGTGTGGGCCCTGCTGTGGACCGGTGTCCCGTCCAGGGTGTGTTTGGGCCCTGCTGTGGACCGGTGTCCCGTCCAGGGTGTGTGTGGGCCCTGCGGTGGACTTGTGCCCCCTGTAGGTTGCTTTACCTCCTTGCACCCTGTGCCTCATCATGCAGATAATGGACGGCCAGGAAGGCCAATATCCAAGCATATCCGGGATCTCGCCAAATGTCATTACAGCATTTGCTTTCACCTTAGAATTTAATGATGACGTACTGGTAATTTACTTTGATGTATTTAAGATGTCTTTTCAATGAAACGTCTAAAAAGACCTGTGCGAATTGAAATTTCTAAAGATTAATTTAAGCAGCAAAGATCCGTGTGGCAGACAGGACATTGCCCATCAAAATTCCTGTCTACTAGGGCATCCATCTATTCACCACCAAAAGGAAAAGTCCTGGAATGACATGAAAGCGTCTGTCTGTGACTGGTGACTGACGCACTCTTAATTTGGATTCACAGGTGTGGCTCAGATACACATGTCCTTTATGGTAATTTAGGTTGAATGTGTATTGCCCCAGGGCACTCTCAAACTTTAGTTGAGCATGGTACAATAGGGGCAGTTTATGCACAGGAATCCTGTCTGGGGGAGCTGCTGAAAGAAGCTTTTGTTTTCTTAGGAAATGCCTTTTGGAAAAGACAGTTGCCACTTTGTTACTGTGTGTATTTAATCATGATCCGGTGTCCAAGCCTTAAGTTTTAGAAGACATCAAAAAGAGTAAGCAGGACACTTTCCAACCTTAAAGGGTTTCCCCTTAGAGTCTGGTTGTGATGCTAACACTGTGCTACAGAGAGTGCAGAGAAATTTCCTGTTTCACATCTGTTCTACTTACTAAAGATGGACTTTTGCAAAGTGCTCAGGGTTCCGCCTTATTCAGAAGATCTTACTCCTGTGCTATTTTTAATAGTCTTTCTTTTATACAGCTTAATCGCCACAGTAGTCATTCTGGTGATTAATACAAGCTTTTTCTTGAAGCAGATTTAATGGAGTCGATTCAAAGCACCTTCACCAGAACCTGATGAGCTCTTATCTGTAGGTTTGCATAGTGAAGGGCTTAAAAAAAGAATGTGATTCTTAACAATGTCAAGACATCTTTGCAACACCGATATCCTAAATCAAGTCTTGGCTACTGCTCCCCAGCTTATAGAACATAACAGACCTCTGGGGTTTAATGAACACTTTTACCCAAACTAGTTCACAAGTTACCAAAAAACATCTTCCAAAGATCCAAATATGGAACTAAAAGCATCAGCCTTACTTTTGCGTTTTTGAGTCATTGCAGTTTGATTTACCCCTTAAACTTACAATGTTTATTTTAAGTTTTGCATTGAAAATTGAAAATGTCTTTTATTAACCTGATTCCTTCTATAAGCCAACTAGAGGCCACTGATTTGCAACATGTGAAAAAGGAAGGTCACGTAAAGTTGAGTCTTTGAGACTTTGAATAGGAAAGTAATAAGAGCTGCAGTTTCTTGTGTGTAAGGCAAGGCCCTATGTTGCATAAGGGTCTGTTGTAACTCCTATGCCTAGATAGACAATTGAAGTTAATATTAAAAACCTGTTGCTTTTTTGCATCATACATGAGCCTGCTGTGCAGTGGGAGTCTTATTTTCATTCTGATGGAACACATCCCAGACAGAAAGGACAATCTGTTCCCTGATTTCACACAAAGGGTTGTGGGTGTCTGGAACAAGCTGCAAAGCCATGATGTAAAAGCCAGAACCCCGACTGCTTTCAGGAAACAATGACAAGATCCAGGGATCAAAGATCTACTAGCAACCAAACAAGCTTGATGCGCCGAACGTCCTGCTCTGGTTGGTAATCCTTCTCCTGTTGTGATCCAGGAGGGCTGCCTCATCCGAAGGGAATGCTGGTGGAAGAACTTCCCGACTGGCTGAAAACGTACGCCAATAAAATCTCCGCCCTTGGGGCATTTTCCGGAAAGACCGCCAACCACGTCCTGGTGAACGAATACAAACCAGGAGAAGGGATCATGGTAATGTGCAGAGCTCATTTGCCAAACCAACACGTTGGCGTGCTAGAAAAATGGGTTCATATGGGGTGACGGGGTGCTAATGTGCACCTATCTGTTTTTTTCCTTCCAGCCTCATGAAGATGGACCCCTCTACTTCCCCACAGTGACAACCATCAGCCTGGGATCCCACACTCTCCTGGATTTCTACCGGCCCATTAGCATAGTGCAGGAGCAGGTCAGTGCCAACAGGGGGAGCCACAGGCCACATGCACTGCCACAGGCAAGTCATGCATATGCAGTTTACAGTGCACCGAAGAATAAGTTAAAGTTTATTGTCATTATACTCACACAGGTATATGGTATAATGAAATGCTATTTAGCTAGCTCTCAGATGGTAAGTAGTACAAAAAACAACAACAATACAATCGTATAAGAAAAGAAAGACAGAGACAACAGGCAATGTGCAAAACAACAACAGGTAACAGGTAATGTGCAAAACAACATCAGTTGTGCAAAATCATACATCAACAGAATGAAATAAAGGATAGAAAATTATGGGGAGTGAGCTTCTTGACATGTGAGGCAGAGGTAGATTTCAGTGTGTGTTTGAGTTTTGATGAAGAGAGAAGGCACCATGAGGGTTCAGATCGTAGGTGAGAGAGGCTGGGAGTTTAATAGTTTGATAGTGCAGGGGTAAAAACTGTCTCTGAGTCTGGTAGTCCTGGTCTGAATGCTCCAGTACCGTTTTCCAGATGGTAGAGGGTCAAACAGTCTGTAGCTGGGGTGTCGGGGGTCTTTGATGATGTTTAGAGCTTGCCTCAAGCACTGTCTGTGATAAATTCCAATAGCATTATTGGAATAATAATGGTGCTGATAAACAAGGTGTGTGTAATTAAACTGGGGAGGCCATGCATGGAAAAATCAGACTGCATCCTTTACAATGTTGTTTTGTGGATTTAAAGTGTTCAAAGACTTTTTTTAGGATTTCTATTTCTAAGACCAAAGAGCTTGATATGGGCTTGGCATCCATAAAGTAAGCAGAATCCAACAGGGATGTTGGCAGGACAGCAGGGAATGGGGGTAACAGGACAGGAACAGCCAGGGGGCTCGGCTGACTCTCCTGACTCTGCGCTGCCCCCCCCCAGGAGGGAGTCCCGCAGACGGAGGAGAACCGCTACCTCCTGTCCCTGCTGGTGGAGCCGCGGAGCCTGCTGGTCCTGCAGGACGACATGTACACGCACTTCCTGCATGGCATCCGCGGCGTGGCGCGGGACACCGTCACCGAGAGCGTGGCCAACCTGCGGGCCGTGCCGGCCGAGCCGGGGGACAGCCTGAGCCGGGGGACCCGGGTCTCTCTGACCATCCGGCACGTTCCCAGAGTGCTCAAGACGGGCCTGCTGCTGGGGAGGAAGAAATGACACCGGGGCGGCACCCCCAACGCCCCTGCACTGGACAGGGTCCTGCAACGGGGGGGCAGTTTCATGGAGGCCGAGACAGACGGGTGACCTTCTGGCTGAAGCGGACAGTCGGTTCCACACACTGACTGCAGCGAGAGCCGCAGTGGAAACAGAGGAGCCTACAGTCAGCGACGAGTGGAGCCCAACACCGACAAGAACCGACAAGCCTGCCGAACAGAAAGCTTCGAAAAACCTGAACTCAGATTTCTTGGCCTTGACCGCTGAAGCAGTGCTGAAACATGTCCTGTTAGATTGATGGTTTTGGTTAAGTAATAATGATCCAGACGGGCAGTAAATGGTGCAGTCTGTACAGAGCTTCTTCCCTCTGTCAATCCCTCAGTAATCCACTTGGACTGGGAATTTAAATCAGGACCTCGAGTATCAGCCTGCTGGAGTGTAGACACACGGCTGCCAGGCTGGAAAATGAAAACTGCGCAAGAGCTGGGGCCTGTTCTAACTAACAGTCTTGACACTGAGACTATATGGGTGTGGCGCAACACCAAGAACAAAATGGACCAGACACAAACACTGCAGTCTATGTTTGCTCATCCTTACACATCAACTGATCGTCCGTGCACGGTGTGACACTTTTTCCATGGAGTGCAAAAGTGTTGTGAGAAATCTAGACAGTGCCCCATTACATCTGTGGAGTGCTTGCTTTAATGTATCCAAGCCATGTAGGTTGCCTGCAGACTGCCTTGGCTCCTGGGGGTCTGTTCTGCCTTTAATAAAAGAAGTGGTCACACTGTTTCCCTTAACACATTTTACACTTAGCCCTCATTTCCTTTTGTCCTTTTTGATTACAGAAACCTAAAAAAAAACTGAATTTAGAAAGTTTTAACATAGTGTTACAATTCCATTATCTATCTGTCATCATCAATTCTGTCATTTTAAGGTTCAGTTCTTTAACTGATTTCACAAAGGCACAGTACATGCAAGACTTGCCCTATACTGCAATTCACATATCATTCTCAAGTGCACAGAGCAAGTACAGTGCATCTGGTAAGGTTTTACAGTGACAGACATTGCATTTTACAATTCTCTGCCTTCACTAATAGTAAATACAGTAAGTGTTAATCTACTTACTCTGCGTATTTAACAATCATTTATCTTAGGATTTGGGAGTTGCATTTTGTTGTGCTTTTGGCAATTTAAGAAAGGGTGTGAATACTTTTGTAGCTCCATGAGAGTTGACTTCACTCGGTATTGAATTACAAACAGAATTTGTTGTATATATAGAGTAAGAGATCAGTACAGATATATACAGTAAATTTAAGACTGCTTACTCCAGTGTATAAAGATAGATGTAATGAATGATACACTCATACATTAACACCCTTTGTTTTCTATAGTCCTGGCAAATAGAAGAGATGGTTTCTCGTCTGCGATGCAGAACTTTGCAGGCACAGCCTTTCTAGAGTACACAGCAGAGCAAGGCAGCGACGCTCTGCAGTATCGTGCCCTCGGCGCTGATGAATGCCGTTATCCGGGGAAGCTTTGCTGCTCATTAGTGTTTTCCCTCGCACAGCCTCTACACTTCAACTCGAAGGAAATTGTTTTATTTTTTTTCTAACTTTTGTTAACAGCCAGACATTAGTGCCTTCACCACCCGCCCCCTCCTTTAACACCCGTAAGACAAAATATTTGCCTCAGCTGCATGTTTAATGTGGTTTCTCCGTCAGGAATTATGCCGGCCCTAAGGGTCTGGCGCTATTCCTACATCCCAGCGATCCCACTGCAGCCGGAACAGTGCAACACTACTATGGGAGGCGGCCTGACACGTTGGGATCTTCTTGCACACAAGGCCATCGGTCTGAAGGGTGGAGTGTGCACAGAAGGAACACAGGGGTGAGGTACAAAATCCATCCACCTTATAACGGCTTCTTCCAATTCAGACTCGCGGGCGAGCCAGCGCCCATCTCGGTGAGCAACAGACGAGGCAGGTACACCCTGGGCAGGACGCGCAGGCACAACACACTCACAGCAGGGCTAACTTTCCCAGAAGCCAATTCACCTACCAGCATGGCTTTGGACTGCGGGACGAAGCCCACACAAACCTGGGGGGAACATGCAAACTCCACACAGACAGCGCCCCCGGTCTCGAACCCAGGGCCCCAGCTCGGTGAGGCAGCACTGCTCACCGCTGCACCACCCTGCCGCCAACAGTAGAAAATAGAAAGTTAAAATAAAGTGTGAATCCGAAACCCTGAGCTAAGCTTTGGCATTCCCCCACCCTCTTGGAGAGCATGACTGAATTTCTAACCCCCAGGGCTGCGTCGCTGACATTTTTTCAGCAGAAACTTCCTTGGCTGAGATCCTCCTACAAGCTTCTTGCTAAAGGGAAGGTCGCTGCACGATGAAGGTTCAGGAAGAAAGCAGACGGGCTACAGCAGAGCAAACAAACCGCAGCTGGAAGGGGAAAAAGTGTAAAAGGAGCCCCATTTCCTTGTGGGGTGCCGCTCAGGGGCTGATGGAAGATGAGCTCAAGGGTCGCGCCGATGAAAGTCGGCTCTTGAGCTGGCCAGTCAGTAAAATCAGTAAAAAGAAAGAACATTAAGGGAGATGAACGCTTTCAGTCCCACACTTTTCCTGGTCCGTCACTAGCGTTGGCATTGATCAAGTCATTCAAGTAGTAGCTGCGTCAGGGGGACACCTGACGAAGGCTCCACAGCCGAAACATTGTGTTTCTTTTCTTCTCTTTTCAGCAGGGAATAAACCTTTACCTGCTCCTTTGATAAAGTCAGCCCACTACAGTAGATCCCCTCAGGATCAATAGAGTAAGGCCAGCCCCATAGATCCCCTCAGGATCAATAGTGTAAGCCACACCTGGAAACTGGACAGGTATGTATTGAAAACCGAGGAACAGGAGGCCCCCTTTAGCAGCCTGGAACGAGCTGCACAGACATGTTGTGGGAGCTGGTAACCCTGGCGCCCTGTGGAAGTGCCTGGATGGGACCTCAGCTCAATTCGCTGCTAAACCCTAAACCAGCTGGGCGGGTGGACAGGAAGCCTGGCTGTGATCCCTAAACATTCTCCTGTGCTGAAGTACTATTTGATTAAACAATGAGACTCTGCTTTGCCAAATAAATAATGCACACAATGCCAAAGAACAGCTCCCTATTAACTGTTCACTCCTCCTCTTGTAGTCTTCACACAGAATTGATTTAAAGACAGCGACGCAAGGGTGTCGTTTTTAAGTTTGCGATTTTTGTTTATTGTTTATAAATCCTGAAGAAAACAAGCAATATTTAGAGGTTTTTTTTTCCAGATAAAGTCTCGGAGCTAATAATGCTGAAATTATAGTAACAGTTAAATTTTTTGGCTACTATGAACGGAGTCGTGAAAAATAAAGGGAATAAGTCAGTTTAAAGGAAAAAGCGATCCTTTCCACCAGGGCAGTGTTCATGCAGTGGCGCAGTGAAACGACAGTCTGAGCCCTCGCACCCCGGCGCTAGCGCCGAAGGTGTGGCCTCTGACTGGAAGGAGCATCAGATTACCTGTAACCTCGAAACGCAGGCAAGCCGCCGAGCGCGCAGTGTTTGCTCACCTGTGGCGCTACTCAGAGCGACAGGTTGGTTTCTGGTCAGCACCACCCAGCCTCCTGCTTCTTTGGTGAGATCTCGACAGTTGGTTGGAAACGGAAGAAGCGTCGGTCACCGATTTTCCGTCTGCAAGCAAGCCTGGTGCGGAAGTCTGTTTATTAGTGTTACATATATACATATTGGGAAAAGTATTACGGGAAATGGACTGATCAGGTAGTGTACTGACCTCACGTTACGTGAGTTCCCCAACAAAGAAATATACAACAATTCTCTCCCTGGCTCTGGTATGAAGAGACAACAGGAGCGTAAGTTTTCAAGAGTTTAACTGTTTTTTTTTGTGTGTTTGTGTCTGTGACAGAGAGTTCTTCTAGCGTGTAGTTTCGTTTCTGTTGCATCCCGAGTGGCTTGGGCGTTTGCAGACTCGCACGCTCGCCACTTCTGTGCCGGTGAAATAGTCTGCATTTGTAAGAACGTTTCCAAGTGGTGCAAAGACGACACCGAACGCGACACGCTTGAGAATCAGACTGACCTAACGTGGCATCTTGGGAACACAATCCCGTCGCTGATCTGCGATCTATCCGATAGGACGGAAGCGAACTGATTGAGAGACACCTGCTACAAAACACTCTGCTTGAGGACACAGCGCAGTCTGCCGGCCTCCGTCCGGACTGGGGCCAAGAAGGTCAAGTCGTGTCCAGTTAGTGTGAGGGGCAGCTTTAAGCGGCTCATGTTTCCGATCATAGCGAGGAGTTAAAAGTCATTTCGCTTTACAGCTGGTGGCGCTTTTCTCTTACTTACCGTTTGCATACCGTCACCCTTGGTTTTACCAACAGTAGTTAACTCAGAACTGAATACGCGATTTCTGATCGTGATCAAGGCAAATGCCCACTATATAACTGGGAGACAAAGCCGAGGCTGGGACTGTGTAAGACAGTGTTTTTATCAAGAGAGCTCGAGTCATGAATCTGCACCAATTTTTAAGGTTTATGGCGCAGGATACAAAAGTAGTTTGTTTTTTTTATCCGTGTTAGTCTGTCAGCGGTCATGCGATAGTGATGAGAGGCAGGGCCATGAGCGTGTGAGGGCCTTTGGTAAACAGTATGTAAGCAGCCCTTGCGCTGACACTCGAGGCCTTGCTTAAGAACCGGTTTTTCCTTCGTTTCGCATTAAGGTTATGCCAGTAAGTTCGGGGCATGAATCACAAGTTACTTTAGGGACACGCTTTGTCACACCCGCAGGGTAGGGTATCTGGAATAAAAATACAATATGAGTGTGTTGCGGAATCTCAAACCAAGCCCATAGTATAGAGTTCTTCTTGCGGTGTTGGATTAACAGACTAATATGAGTTGAGTTCGATATTGCGGGGTTGTTTTGTTACAATTACTGGAACCAAAGAGACATCACCTGTCGGCTTTATTTCTCAAAAGGTCATAGCTTTCACAGTCTCGTTTACGTTCCAAATGATGAGCCACGTTGTTCTTGCACTCCCGAAAAACCTTCTACATCAGATTTTACTACAGAAACCCCCCGTTAATGCGAAACAGCGTCGGGATATCTCCAGAAATGCAAATGAGACTCCGAGGAGCCAAACAGAAGCGCTCCTGTTCTTGGGTTTTAAACTTCAGTGTCTGGGTTTAGAATATTCCCCTGAAGGCGTAGAATTGTTTTAATTTGTCCCCTGGGGCTCGTCCTGTGTAAATGAGAAGTCACTTGTTTCTCTGCTTCACCTGTGAAACCGGCCTGCCTTAACGCTGACGTCTTGTTTTGCTCTTTAACAAAGATGTGGAATCCATCGTACTTCCTCAACCTCTGCTCCCTGATTCAAAGCCGCTCCAAGCTCTCTTATCAACAGGCTGCGGAGAAATAATCAAGTACTTCCTTTCTTGCCAGTCCCTGACCCTGGACAGGAGGTAACTGCTGCTAGTAGGGTAACAGCCCCAGGTGTCAGAAACACGAGCTGCTGCCAAGCTGTGCTGCAGTATTGGTTGCCCCAGTGAGGGTCTAGTACTGGAGGCTCTTGCCATGCTGGTATTCACACACTGCTTGTCCCCATGGCTGGGTTGCCTTCGGGCGCCATGTTTTTGCGGAGGACAGAATCACGAAATTGAAATCACAGGGGGAACTGTCCTGGAAAAGCTGAAATAAAGGATAGACTGGTGTCAAGGCATTAAGGGTCTCCTGGAGTAGAGGGTGACATCCGGCTGTGTGAGAAAAATAAGAACGCGTGTGGTGTGAATGAGCTCAGGTTTATTTTTATTTGTGCTCTAAAACACCTGCGGTCTTACAGGTAGTACAAGCACTAGAGACAATAAGGGTTAAACAAATGGATAATTAGATGAAAGTACGCTGAGTGGCAGAGGTTTATGGAAAGTTTCTGGAGTGTTTAATTTAAGGATGATTTTGTGTTTCAGAAACTCCAAAAAGAGAACATAGCCGAGCTTGTACAGCATAATCAGGGCACAGTTCACATCTTTGTGAACCTCGGTAATGTCTGGGTTCTTAGCCTATATACTGTACCAGGTCACTTGAATTACAGATCCTATTATTGAAAAGGTCACAAAATCTATTACCTTGCAGTAAAATTAAATACAAGTAATGCAAATAATTTGATTCACTTTGTATAGGAACTGTTTTTTTCCTTTTTTATTAAAAAAACCTCTAGTATCACAGTGTTTCTTTCAATCCTAATGACAGCTGCTGAGCTGTTGATAAAGAAGACTTCTGTGCCTGTCGTGAGTGGTTTCCATAAGAAACTACTGGCACTGGCATAAGCTAACTTTCTTGTCCTTGTCCTTTGCTGAACATCTCTGGTTATTTTTCCACATCCTAATCCGAGCAGGGAGTACAGAGCCCTGTTTACTGCTTCTGACGCGGTGTTTTTCCAGGAAGTCGGTGCTCCGGGACACTGCCATCAGGGACAGCTTGCTACGAATAAGTCGGGTCCCAGCGTGATGCTTTTTGTCCGTACAGCAGCTGTCAGTTGATTGAAAACAAGATGGCTGCTGCTGGGACTGCACATTTGCAGCGAGATGTGCTGCAGCAGAAAACAGAATAGCTTCCCCCTCTGGACAGGGATAAAAATACCCAGAATGAAAACTGAGGAGTAGGAGCTCAATTTGGTCTCTGTTGTCATCTGCAGAAATGACAGGTATATTTGATTGGATAACGCTGGATTTAAAGGGAGATTTCCTGGGTTTAAGCAGGGCAAATGTTAATGCAGCAGACATCAGACTGAACCACATCAATATTGATACGCTTATCTGGAAAGACTGTGCTGGTCTGTTTTTCTCAACACTATGTTACATGGCTTCACAGTGCACCTTTTTATCAGAACCTTATCAACTTGAAAAAAAGTTTAGATGAAAAGCCTGGCTTTGTTGTTTGAGGTTGTCAAGTGAAGTGATTTATGTCTAAACTGTTTCTTTAAAGATCTTTTAGGTGATAAAGGTGATATTTCAGTGATCCTGGTTATTTGCCAGATATTCATATAATAGCTTAGATTTAAGTGTGACCTAATATGAATAATAAAGGTTTTGCTGTAGTAATTCCACCATGGATTCCCTAATGGAGATAGCTGAATACTTGATATTTATCAACGGCTTATAGAGATTGCTTCCCTGCAGCTGTCTTAATGCTTGTGGGATTTTTGATTACAGAGCCTTGCTATATTAAAAAGAGATCCCTGTCCATCAGGTATATCTGCACCAAGTCTAAATGTGTTTGTGCTTGATTCATTTTGCTCTTGGTGTTGTCTCACAAATATAACTAGGACCTGCAAAAAAAAAAACTATTTATTCAAATCTGGTAGTGATCTGTAAGTGTTTCTCTGTGATGTCCCACTGGGTTTACAAATCTACCATAAAGAAGTGCAAATGGTGTTGCAATTTGTAAGACTGTGTGGGCAGGAGAAACCTTCCAGACTGGAAATAAAGCTTAAATGCAGTAAATGTAATCCCAGACCGCAGCCTTTCCATTCTCAGTCTGCTGGTTCAGAGCTGTGATGTATAAAAACACGCCAGCGCTCGTATAAAATTAAGGACGAAAGAGTCGGGCACCGTACAGAGCCAAGCGCTGAAGCTACAGGAGCGATAAACTGCAAGCGCCTGCAGTGTGGCGGAGTGTGTTGACGTGCGGAGTGCGCTCATCTTGCCAGTGGCCTGGGTGCCATGTCCAGAGGCTGGCACCGGAGCTGCTGTGTTTTCTTCTGGTTTCTTGTTTCTCGTTGTTTTGTTGCAGCAGATCGCTGTGACGACAGACGACAGGTTTGTTTTTTTGTAATCTCACACCAGGAAGAAAAAAAAACAGCCCTGCAAATGAAACATGGCCTACAGCCCAGTTTCGGACTCACGCTTGAGTCACAAAACAAAATGGCTACAGTGTTTTTTTTTTGTTCTTTATTTAACAAGGCAAGTCAACCAACAGTAAATTCACATTTACAGCCATGATCAGTACACTGCAGGGCATTTACTGGAGCACTCTGAGTGTGGCTCCTCGAGGCCCCTCAGGGATGGGTGATGGGCCTGGAGCCCTGAGCTCCACCCACTCTTTGTGCCAACATGGCGCTCTGCTCTTCCCTGTGGGCTGCCTTCCTCCCCCTGGGGGGGGCTAAGCAGTCGTCAGCGTGTCATCGGCGTGACCTCGGGGTGACTCCTGTGAGCCGCCTTGTTTGTCACGACAAGGGGCTGGAGCAGAGCGAGCAGAATGATCTTCCTCGAACCCGTGCATTTCCCCAGGGCTCCGTTCACTGTCAGGGAAACGGATCAAGGAGTGAGCAACAAACGCCAGAGCTGTAGCTAATTGTTTTTTTCATGGGAGTTTTAATTGGGTGGTATGCTTAATTCAGTGTAACTGCAATTGTTTTGTCATTTTAGTGCATTGTTAGGATTGTCTGCCTGTTAATTAGATATTCAGTTTTCTAATGATGATTTTAATCTTAACGTAATAACCTATTAAAAAATTCAAATAAATAATGACACGGCTTTCAGTGCAGACTCTCGTAATAAGTCTTGAATGGCTTTAAAAAAGCCTGTGTATTTAACACCCGGGAGTTAAGAAGTTAAAAGTAACATTAAAAATAAATAACAAGGAACTGTCGTAGCCCTTGCAGTTCTCTCATTTTGCCAGCACTCAGCTCCCTCCAAGTGCCGGTCCTGCTGCGGTGAGATTCAGAAGGAACTCGTCTAGAAGGGAACAGCGAAACAGTCAAACAAAAACATAAAAATTCACCTGTCCGCCTGCTGTCAGAAAGCCACTTGTTCCTAGTGAGGGTGATGGCAACTCGGAGCATCACCTGGAAGCACAGAGAGCAAAGCAGGATTCCGCTCTGTTCTCAGTGCCATTGCAGGGCACACGTACACACAGTCACGCACGCGCAGGTGCACACACACACGCACGCGCAGGTGCACACACACACGCACGCACAGGTGCACACACACACACGCACGCACAGGTGCACACACACACACACGCACGCACAGGTGCACACACACACGCACGCACAGGTGCACACATGCGCGCACGCATGCGCACACACAGGTGCAGGCACAAGCAGGCACACACACACAGGCACACACGGAGGCAATTGCATACACACACGTAGACACACACATGCACACACTGGCAAACTTTAACCCAGCCAGCACCTCCACCTGGAGAGGAGAGGAAAGTCAAGGCTCCATTCGATCCTCGGTGGCAAACTGCCTGCCTAAACAGTTTGACATCCAGAGCAAGAGGCACCGTCTAGCCCAGTTTGTTGGGGGTGTACGGAACGGGCTGCCCAGCCTTGTGGAAGCCAGGACCCTTGAGACTCCTCAGATCAACCAGACTCGATGGGCTTGTCACCTTTCCTTTGTTCTTAGGCCGACTAAGGACAAGGCAGTTTGTCCACAGTGAAACTGAAGGGCCAAAATGTCGCCTACTATACTGCATCTCCCCCGTCCCTCCCCGTCTCTCAGGCGCAGAGGTGCTGAGGAAGGAGGCTTTGCTCCTTTCTGCACTGTGCCCCTCTCTTCTGGAGAGAAGAGCGGCTGCAGGTCGGACAGTGCTCACAGCACAGGAGAGGCAGGAAACGCAGCCGGAGGGAGGTGCGGATCACACACTGTGCTGCGCTCTGTGGAGGGAGTCTCTGGTCCTCAGCCGGGGCAGATCGGGTGTCGGGGGCGAGTTCTCCCCGCGCTGTTGGCGAGCGAGAGGCAGATGTGTTTGTTAGATTTTGGGTGCTTTTGTTCTCCCCATGACAACGGCCTCTCTCACTCCGCTGGAGCAGAGGGACGGGGCCAGCCTGTCTCCGGCGTGTCCCGGAACGAACAGGGAAGACGGGAATCTCTCCTGACAGTGGCAGAGAGCCCGTCAGGCAGGAGCAGCAGGGGCTGGGGGGGGGGCAGTGTTTATCTTCCTCGCTGGGAAAAAAAGATTTAGTTTTTATGCGACCAGCTTTGTGTGATCTCGACAGCGTTGACTTGCTGTTGATTTATTAATACCCCAGGCACCTGACACGGTTCCTGAAGAACCGAAGGGGTCACCTTGTTTTGGTAACAAGTTGGCGTTGCCTTTAATTGGATTACTGCATGCCTCGCTTGATGACCCCAACAATTGTACAGCTCGAAGCTTTAAAGATATCTTTATAACAGGCTGGACATACACTAGGGCTCCTTCTGCAGAGAGCAGTCGTCTCATGTAGGCTGGAGTCCTTGTAGGGCCGATGAGGGAACTGTTATACAAGACAAACCAGAGGACAGACTGGAAGCAGTGGTCAGTTAGAAGATTTATAAATATTCAGCGGATACAGTGACTGCCCGCAGAAGGATGGAGAGACCTCTGTGTGCCGTTTGAAAATCGCAGTGACAAGGCATGACCCAGGAGACAGCGTGCAGGATGTGTGTTCTGTGCTCTCTGGAATTGCCCAGTGAAGCGCTGTAATTCTCAATCCCGCATCAGTTCCTCCGGTTTTTGCTTATCTGAATAAAGCTGGGGCGTTGTGACGTGCACCTCGCAGCCTGTCTCGAATAGCAGTCAAAGTAATCACAAGTAGAGCAAGTCCCACAAACACTGAATGTTCGCAAGAGCCTATAGCTGAAGACCACAACAGTCCCGGGAGGCCAACAGCACCTCTGTAACCCAGCAGCAAGCCTGTTGCAGGAAAGGATCACACATCACTTGTTTTTTCTAACTCATTTCCCTCCAGGGGGAGGGAGAGCCCTTCCAAGACGGGACCATTATGAGTTTTCCATCCTGAAGCCCTTTTGTGAGCTCACTAAACACGGCAGAGCTGCAAACAGAAAGTCAGTTAAGTTAGAAAGCATTTAAAATCACTCTGTAGTTGACAATTGCACATTTTCAAGGCCCCCGGCTACACAGAAACACTAAGTGGTGGTATTTTTCATGGATTCTGCAGATCTACTGGGCTATCTAGTACAGAAGCATTAGTAAGGCTCCTTTTCCTTTCAGAGTTCCCTGTAACATACTACAGCGAAAGGAGAAGCAAAACAATGACACCAGAGGGAAATCATGGTACATCCTACAGTGGCAGAGTAGGACAGGATACAGTTTTGGGATATGGCAGGAACTACCAGCTCACATCTCCACAGTACAGTGGTCACACTGCATCGTCCTTCAGTCATATCAAGCTGTTTCAATATGTCAGTAACAGCCAGCTCAATATCCACAGCTGCATCAATGAACTTGCCAGTCGACCCAGACTGTGCGTAAGTGTATTTTTAACAGCCTTACCTCCAGATAAGCAGACGTTCTAAGATCAATGTTCACATTGACTGTAGTCCCTTATAGTTGGAAGTCTCACTTATTTTGTGATAGGTGACTCTTTTCTGTGTGTGTATTTATAAATAGCTTTACCGCTTATAACCTAAAAGTGGAGGACAAATATTAGTTCAGTGCCTGGAGAAGATGGGCAGAGCTGTGTTTGTTCCTAGATTCCCAGGAAATGTTTTATTGCTGGGCTGCAGTCTGGGGCCATGAATCAAACAGGCTGGCCAAGAATAGGCAAGGCACCTAACTTTGATGTAATCGAAAGCTCATTTTAACAGAACTAAAGTGGTCCTGCTTGTCTCAAAGCTCACTGCTCGCTGCCAAACACACTATTTGTGCTAATCCAATTGCCATTCATCTGTACCCAGAGAGACTAAAGTCGTAGACACTTTGTTAATATCTACAGGCTACTTGGTAAGAGACAATGATCAACAAATGAGTTTCTTACAATTGTTCTTGTCCCAATTTCTTACTTTTTTATCCTTTAATGATTTTCCCGAGGCAGAATTAAAAATGTCAATTAAGTATAAACTATTTGACTGTTAATGTCTGAAATTATCTAGGTCACCTCTTTTCAATGTGACACCACTTCATAAAATTATAACTTTGTTAAATATATTTCAGGATGGGCTCCTTGTTTTCTTATTGCAACAAGCTTTAAGCATAGTTTTGCTTCATGCCTTTTCTTATTTCTGTAAAAGGGAAATTAAGAAAGGCCTCTTTCTTAACCAGATATCAGAATGTGCAGTGGTGGGACTAATCACATACTGCCACACCAGCAGGGGGCTGTCCTTGCTCTTGTGTCAGCTTTCCAAACCAATAGTCCAGTATGATGGCAGTACTGCAGGAGGTGGAGGTCTTTGTTAAAAGACATTAAACTGAGGTTCTGACTACTTCACCATAATAGGTCCCAGAGCACTATTCATGAGAGTAGGACTGTTAACTGTGGGGTCCTGGCTAAATTCCACTCTGGGACTGTATAATTTGGCCATCCTAAAGTTCCCCTTAATTTAACTGGGGAAGCAGTTTCTCACTTTCTCTGATCTGATCTGCTTCCAAGACACAACATACTAACGCGGTGTCTGCTACAGGCCATCTCTTCATTTCTCTCACATAAAACATCCAAATCATCACTTCTCTGATTCTGATTCAGCCTGTTGTGCTTTCTTGTAAGGGCTCTGTGTCTTAGGCTCAAGCCATCTCAAGAAAAATAACTTTTCTGAGGAGCCTAAATGAAACCTGACCCAATTTTAAGTACAGGATCCAGGTCAGTATGTCACACGCAATGAATAAAGCTGGAAACTTGATATGTCCATATACTCCTGCTGAAACCCATCTCCTGTTTCACTCAGATTGCTGAAGATCTGGCACAGGCAGCTTTGTTTTGCCATGCTGAAGAAACTTAAAGCCCTGCAGCAAAGAATACATTTGCACGGTATTATTTTTAAACAATGATTGAAATTCTTCCCAGTATAATGTTATCTAACCAGGCCTTTATTCACAAAAAGACAGAAAGGAACCTATCCTTACATTCAACAAAAAGCAACAGTGAGACGGCAAAGGATTTTTTTACTTTCCTTGGGTATAATTATATATATACACACACCTTGGGTATATATGATCCATACTCAGTATTGAGAATGTATAGGCGTGTTCTCTGCTGGTGTTTTTTTTTTAATTGCTGCATATTGCATTTCTGCATTGTCGTCAAACTTTCTTAGACTCGAGCTGCTTCCATGCTTGTTTGATAGTCAGAATTGTGCCCTTGTGTGTGAAGCATATGTTATGCTGAAATGTGGAAAGGAATTGTAACTGGTATCAACCCTGTACCATTTCCTGAGATTCAGGGCTCCCCTCATTGTCTGTTGTCTGAAATGTATCCAAATGAACCTCTTAAGATAAGATCACTTCATTGGCCATATTCAATCTCTTGTATTAGGAATCTGTCTTTTCACATACCCCAGCTTGCTCTCCATGAGACACACAGACAGGGGGAGAAGCTGGGGGTCAGAGCGTAGGGTCATCCATTTATACTGCGCCCCTAGAGCAGTTGGGGTTAAGGGCCTTGTTCAGGGGCCCAACGGAGTAGGATTCCTCTGCCAGCCACGGGATACGAACCGGCAACCTTCCAGCCACAGGCACAGATCCTGAGCCACAGAGCCACCACACCGTCCTCAAAAAGCATTAGCTGACCCCAACGCGATTTGAACACGCAACCTTCTGATCTGGAGTTGGACGCGCTAGCGTTTAATACATTGACACCCCCAGCTGTTCAGTCGGCAGCAAGAGTGAGCAAGAACAGGAGAGGCTGTTTAAAGTTCTGTGTGCTAAAATTGCTGGAATCAATACCCTTGAAGCAGGGTATCTTTGAAAGTCAGGACTGATGTGCAGAAGCAGTGAAAGGTCTAAACGAGTAATCGGATGTATTAAAGACATCAGCAGGCGCTGGAGATTTAGAGCTCAGCGGGAAGGAGGGAGAACCAGCAAGCACAGGCGTTCCCTAGGGTTTGGATCAGAAACCACTGTTTACAAGCACCAGCTTCTGAAGAGCAGTGAGAAGCTATTTAATTGGTCCAAATAAGCCGGTATTGAGCAGATTTAAGTTTTTAAGAGCTGAGATGGAATAAAGCCTGCTGGGAATCAGCAGTCTAGGACCAGGACTGCCCAGCCCTGCTCTAGTTCAAGACCAGGACCTGGGCAGGAGATGCCCAATTTAAACTATACTCAAAACCTCCATCTTCTAACCAACAGTATAATAGGGATAGACATCCCTATTACACAGGGACACAGGGATAGACAATGTACTGGGGCTGGAAACTAAGCTGAGATCTGGAAGGATTTAAACAAAAAGTTATGGCCAGTATAATGGTGATTCTTGGGGAAAAAAGGAGCTGAATTCCACTAATTACTTGTAGATTTTCCTCTAAGCAACTGGCTGCTGTTGTGGTGTACAACACATATGTTTATGACAGGCACTAAAACCTTGTTAACAGTGTTTGCCTCACCTGCCTGCCACCAATTTCTCAATACACTGTTCTGTCTATCAGGCTGATAAGACTTTTATTACTGGGCTCTGTGACCTTTGGAGCCCAGTGTTTAGAGAGAGAGGGAGAGCTGGGAGGTAAGGGGACAGTAGAGGGGCTGTTGGTTAAATTAGCTTTGCCAGGAGCAGTGGACAGGGTCAGTAGTGGCTAAACCCGTCTCTTATGGTGAACAAGTTCTGGCCTGGTGAGCAAACAATCACTTCTCCATCCTTGTAATTTACTGACAAAGTAACGTTATTGGAGGGGGGTTGACTTCAAGGGCATGTCGTATTAGTTCACGACATACTGTACAAAGTATCTGTGTGTTGTCTCCAGAAACACCTTATGAGCCACTGATTACGTGGAGGTTGACAGGCACTCTGTTGCCTGGGGAGCAGGAAAAAAGCCATTGTAAAACTGGGCTCTTTGAAAAGGGTTTCCCCTGCTGAGAGCTAAAGGAAATAAAAAACTTCTGTACAGCTCCCAGAATCTCCTCTGCAGACATACAGCCACTCAATTAACACATTGTGACAGTCTGCCTCTGCAAGCTCAGGCAATCCTCTGTACCACTAATATATTCTGAATTCTTCTCCAATACGAGTCACAGGCTACGAATCACTGACTGAGCCTTTTTTCCTGATGGGGTCTAACCAGATGAGATTTTAGTGCGGTGCTGCTGTAATTGTGGCTTGAATTATGATGTCTAATTACAGGTTGAGCAGTAAATCTCAGAGTAAGGCCCTCTTATCTTTCCAACGCAGGACTCTGCTGATCAAGTTCTGAAGATTCTCCGATGTTTCCACCAGATTTTTAATCTAGCATGATTACAATTAATGGTTTTTGTACAAACATGAAAGTAAAAAACATAAAAGTCTGTTTTCTCATTTATAGACGCCGTGTACCACAACCAAGATAAGAGCACTGGAGTTTACTGAATACAAGACTAGGTCAGAGAAAGCCACAGTGATCACAGATCGCTCCTTTAAATACAGCTGTTTTTATCTCTGAGAGGGCTCCTCCATGTAGATTTCTCTCTCCTTCTAAGATCTTCTGTCTTAGTCAAATGTTATACGTTTGTGGTTAGAATTGCTTCCAGCTTGATAGTTTTATACTGGAAAACTGTCAGCCACAGCAAGAAGGAACACATAGCGTTCCAGCCTGTGCTGTGCCTGACCTTGCAATGACTGAAGCCAGACTGATGTCTTTCCCAGGTGTGAATGAGGTGATTCTCTGTGGCCCCTCCAGGACCGCTTGGCCAACGGCTCTTCGTCTCCCATCCCGCAGGTTGTCCTCTGTGATGCCGAGATGCCCGGAGATTCCCCAGTGGGAGGAACAGGGAGCTCTGGTGGCCAGCTCAACCCTCCTGGCCTCCGCAGCCTGGAGGCCCTAGGCAGTCGCTGGCATGAGGAGGACCGGCGAGAGGCCCTTGACGGACACGAGGCCCCCGATGGCCGGGCCCGCCGTGGGGAACTGGACCCGGCGCCGACTCCTGAAGTCAGCCAGTACCTCATCCCACTGGAGATGAATGGAAACCACCTATATCCAGCACCTCCACTGGTGATGGGGTGCCAAAATACCCACTGCCATGTCTGCAACACCTCCTTGGAAATGCATATCCAGTGAGTATGGTTGTGCTCATGCTTTTCTTTCTTCTCGAAGAAGAGACCTAGGATAGACAGCGTACTGGGGCTGGAAACTAGGCAAGGCTGAAATCTGGAAGGACTGAAACGAAGAGTTATGGGCACAGAGAGAAAAGCCTCCAAGCTGTGCAATCTATATTTGTCCTCTGGAGTCTTTCAGTCATTTTTTGGTTTCTCACAACATGTACCTGCAAGCAAGCAGGTAAGCAAGACATAAAGGACAGGTGATCTCTCGGATTATTGCGCTGTGTGCTAGTGTGTACAGTAGCATCGGTGACTTCTGCGAGCACTCAAATGAAAGGTGAGGGTCATTGGGTCTTCCAGTTCAATTTAAACTTGCAATCTTAGTTGTAGTCCGGTGTGTATATAAGCGGTGTAGTAGCACTTGTTTCACAAAGCCAGGGTCCTTGTTGCATCCAGCATTGTGTGGCTGTGTATTTGAGGCTGGAGCAGGGCTGGAGGCTGTGGCAGCAGTTCCTGAAGGCCCACTCACACTTCGGCGACTGGCTGCGATTGGCTGAGAGCTCTGCCGCCAACCCCAACTCCGCCCAGGTCCCGTACATCACTGCCAAGGAGGAGCTGAGGAAGTTTGAGGTGAGGTGAAGCATCCCGCCCAGCTAAGATTAGCCTCTTCCTTTCCAGGCCTGCACATTAGGGCTCAGAAATGAAAACTCGCATCTCTCTCACCTGGAGACAGTTCTTCCAGTCCTCATGCAGGTGAAAACAACACTAAATACCATCAAAGAACAGAGTTTGATATCTCTGCATTTTAGAGCCACAGACTGGTTTCTTGCTGGGAATGTCCTTGGTTTGCAATGCGGCTTTAATTAAGCTGTCAAAGGCTAAAGCTAATGAAGACATGTGACCCAAACCTTGGCTTGTCAGGCAGGGTTCTCCTAAGCCTAATTGTGCGAAGCGTGTCTCAGCTGCGGTGTGTTCCAGTGAGGTGTTGTCTTTGGTGCCAGGGCTTGCAGAGGGAGGTGAGAGCTCGTCTGGCTCAGCTGGAGTCCATGAACCAGCAGTACCGGTGCCTGGCGAGGGTCTACGGCTGTGAGGTGGGCACGAAGCTGCAGCTCCTCTTCCAGGACAGCAGCCAGCGCTGGGACCTCCTCAGCAGGACCGTGGACAACGTGTGCCGCAGGCTCAAGGTTGACTCTTCAAGCCACTTTCCAGAAACACCCCCTCAGGGAACCACTTGTTTGCACAACACCGACGCAGAATGCAACATCTAGGCTACGGGGACGGTCCAAACTGAGAAACTTCCTGAGCATGGCGAGAAACAAACCCACAGCACTGCCCAGCTCCTCGGTGTGGTGAGATGTGTTCACACTGTAGGCAATACATATATGCTAATAGCCCAAGGCAATGAGACAGTGGAACCAGATGGTGAGAAGCAAGTTAATGCACAACTGCTAAATCACAGGGGCAGCATGCACCTTACAAAAGCTATATCAAGACAACACAAAACCCACAAGATAGAGACAATTGGTAAAAACACCTGTACTAATTCATTACTCGGAAGAATGGAAGACGTTTCCTCCCCCCCACGAGACAGAGCAGCTAATCGATGGGACTGCCAGTGCACTGGTGAATGTGTTGTATCTTCTGGTCTTCTGCAGCACTTTGTCAACCAGCGGGAGGAGTTCGAAAGCGAGAGAGAGGACATCGCCATCTGGCTGGCAGAGCTGAACCTCCGGCTGACTGAAGTGGAGCACTTCTCTGGGAACAACAGCTCGGAAAAGATGAAGGAGCTGCAGGTGAGAGGGAGGGAGAGATGAAGGAGAGGAGGAGAGATGCAGGAGCGACGGGATAGAGGGGAGGAGAGATGGGGAGAGGGTGGAGACATGAAGGAGGGATGGGGGAGAGGGGAGGAGAGATGGGGAGAGGGTGGAGACATGAAGGAGGGATGGGGGAGAGGGGAGGAGAGATGGGGAGAGGGGAGGAGACATGAAGGAGGGATGGGGGAGAGGGGAGGAGAGATGGGGAGAGGGGAGGAGACATGAAGGAGGGACGGGGGAGTGGGGAGGAGAGATGGGGAGAGGGGAGGAGACATGAAGGAGGGATGGGGGAGAGGGGAGGAGAGATGGGGAGAAGGGAGGAGACATGAAGGAGGGATGGGGGAGAGGGGAGGAGAGATGGGGAGAGGGGAGGAGACATGAAGGAGGGATGGGGGAGAGGGGAGGAGAGATGGGGAGAGGGGAGGAGACATGAAGGAGGGATGGGGGAGAGGGGAGGAGAGATGGGGAGAGGGGAGGAGACATGAAGGAGGGATGGGGGAGAGGGGAGGAGAGATGGGGAGAGGGTGGAGACATGAAGGAGGGATGGGGGAGAGGGGAGGAGAGATGGGGAGAGGGGAGGACAGATGAAGGAGAGATGGGGAGAGGGGAGGAGAGATGCAGGAGTGATGGGGGAGAGGGGAGGAGCTACAGTGACATACAGAGGCCCGCGGCAGTGACGCTGTGTGTTGAGCTCGCTCCTCACTGGGCTGACTGGTGGGAGTTGTGTGCGAGCAGACTTTCCAGGTGCTGGTTGGGGAGAACGCGGAGCGGCTGACCGGCCTGCTGGAGTGGGGCGAGAGGCTGATCCAGCGCAGTGAGCCTGGCGACGCCGAGGAGATCGAGGAGGAGCTGCAGGATCTGCTGCTGTACTGCGCCCGGGTCTTCGACGGGGTGGCGCGGCTGCACACGCGTCTGCTCAGCATGCGACTGGTGAGCTCTGGCACTCCGCTCCTGCAGAACTCCAGGGCGTCTCATTTCCCATCAGCACCACTTCCGCGAATTATCGGCTTTATTGGAGTAAACACGCTCTGTTTCTGGTCTTTTAGCCATTGAGGGTTTTAGGTTACCTAGAATACCTCCAGGTCTGTAATGATCTGTGCTGATCCTGAACACAGGGATGGTCAGCTGTCTTCCTGCACCAGGCATCCTGCAGCTTTCACGGGTGAAGTTTAATGCGACGCCCATTTCAGAGCTGAGTGGTTGTTTTGATAAGTCGTGTAAAATTAGATTGCTCCTTTGGGGATGAATGAAGTATTTGGAGTTGGAATAAAGTCTTGATGTCTGTCTTCCGAATGCAGGGCTGGGCTCAGGAGTGAGCGTTGCGAACTCCAGCGCTGTGTGCTCAGCGGTGTTCAGGTGTGCTGGGTCCTCCCTCACTTCCGTCCTTCCTGTCCCCCAGGTGTTCGAGGAGGACTTGCTGCTGGACCAGCACTCCGGCTCCGACTCGGAGGCGCAGTGGGAAGACGAGGGGATTTACGACCGGAGCAGCGTGTCGGATCCTCAGCGCTCCCTCTCCCCTGCCGCAGGCCTGGGCCCCGGCTCCAGCCTGGACTCCCTGGCCCTGGAGTGGGACCCCTCTGTCGACGTGGGGGGATCCGGTTCCCACGACGACGCCGACTCCTCCTACTTCAGCGTCATCACGGGTAAGCCACGCGCCTGCCCGGAGAGGATAAGAGAACTGACTCCGGCTGCTGCCAGTTTCGATTGCCCAGATTTCTTACGAGTAAAGCTTGCAGTAAAGCTTGCCATCCAGGGCTGGCGGCAAACGTCTTTTTCTTCTGTGCCTGTATCACTCCCACACCCCTGCCTGCTGACGCTGCTGGGGCAGGCAGGCAGCTTTCGTGAGAGGTGAAAAACATCGGCCTTGACCAGTGGCTTCAAATTAAGATGTACGAAAGTCAGACAACAATTTGTTTCACAGGGCTGCCCCACAAGGAAGACAGCTTGTCCAAGGACACGTGTGCCAACAGAAGGAGTTTCCTGAGTTCGCTGGGGTCGCAGTCTGACGTGATCACCGCAGACATGGTGAGGCCCCCGGGTTCGTGTAATGAGCAAGCTCTGGATGGAGATAAGAGGCTCATGGTTTGTTCCCCTGTGTTTGCTTCAGTGCACAGAATGCGATGTGGAATACGAGGGTACGAGGCGGCCTGGCCCCTCTGCGCTGCCAGGCAGCCTGGAGTCAGGTAAGGTACTGGGCCTGTGGGACGCCCATGCACACCTGCACACCACAGCCGTGCGCAGCACTGTCTGCAGCTCAGCCTGGAGCGACAGGGCCCTGCCATTAGAAAATGAGCACCTCAAACACACTGCGTTTGTCTTATCACAGAACGTTCCTCCTCATCCTTTTGCCTCAGCTTCATTCAATACCTTCGCACACCTGAGTAGAATTCATTCGAACGTTTCGGTGTGTTTTTCAGGTGAAGACAGTCCTCACCACATTTCTGGGCCACGCTTGACGCCCAGTGGACACCTGGCTGAGCCTGTGACCTTTGACCCGGAGCGCATCAGTGCGTGGCTGGGGCAGACAGAGTCACCTCTGCGTCAGGCCCCCAGAGCACTGGAGGTGCCGGCTCACGGTGAAGCCTTGGAGACTGAAGACGCTCGGGAGGTACTGACTGTATAAATCGCCTGTCTACCCCTGCTCCATAGCTTAAAAATCAGTTTTGCACAGTTCCTTGTGGCAATTCATTACCATTGTGAAAACACAATGGATATCGGAAATAAGTTATGGGTGTGAAATAATGTGTAAACTGAATAATCACACTCATTCATATACAGCTTTGTTTTAAAAACACTTTTCTGGACGCTCCACTCAAAACACTTTACAGGTCATGGGGATCCCCTCCACCACCCCCAGTGTGCAGCCCCACCTGGATGATGCTCCAGTCCTCTCCCCACACACCAGCTCTCAGTGGGGAGGAGAGCAGAGTGATGAAGCCAGTTCAGAGATGGGGATTATTAGGAGGCCATGACTGGTAAAGACCAGTAGGAATTTAGCCAGAACACCAGAGTCACACCCCTACTCTTTTCAAGAGACACTCTTGGATTTTTAATGACCACAGAGAGTCAGGATGTTGGTTTTATGTCTCACTCAGTTCCAAAGATGACCTGTGTAGATGATTCTTTTACTCTGCAATCAAAAATCTGGAAAGGGCTAAACACAGAAGTGCAGTTCACCTGACAGAATCCTGTTGAGTGCTTAGCTTAGTGGTCAGCCTTGGGCCTCTGGACCTGAAGAGCCACAGTCCAGCAGATCTGGTACAGAAGGTGACCCACAGATCAGCTTGTATAGGGTTCAAACATATGATCAACTTAACATGTCAGTGGGTTTAGTTAATTAAGGGGTGGCCACCTGTGGTCCTCCAGAGCACCATGGTGTTAGGGGGTGTCATTTCAAATGGTCTCTGAACTTTGGTTCAACACTGTACAGTTAATGTTGTTTAGAAATGGATGGTTTGGGGGTGACTCCTAAGACCTGCTGGTGTGCACCAGTGCTCCACGTCCTGTGCCAATTATCTCCCAACAACCCGCCTCATTGGAGCGGAGAGGGAGTGTTAATCACTATTGCTATCAGAACTGTAGAAGCCTGGTGTCGGATCTCCGAGACTTCACTGTCGGGGACTCCATGGCGTAGCTGCGTGAACAGTGAATCTGTCTATATCCCTGTGCCAGTGCTTCAGGCAGCCACAGGAGGGCATGCCATGTGTCCCAGGAAATGTCTCTCCTCTTCACCTCACTTCCTGTCCTGCTGGGGAGGGGCGGAGCGCCCAGAGTCAGACACAAGGGAAGGCGTCGTACGCGAATGGCCCCGCACCGTGGAGCAGACGCAGGAGACACCCGGGCGTGCACCCGGGCGTGCAGGTTAAACATTCGCTCATTTACGTGTTTGTTTCAAGCCCTAGTGTGGACAGCTCTGGTGCCCCCAGCTGAATAGCTGGGTAATGCCTTTACTAGGGTGACTAGCACCCCATCTCTGGGGGATTCAGGTACTCAGGTACTCTCTCCTCCTGGTTCTACAGAAACCAGACTAAGGGAAGGTCTAGACTCAAGTGCAGAGCAGAGCAGACATGGCTGTAGTATAAAGAAATGCCACATTCATTTACTGTATATCAGACCTGAGGCACACTGGTGACATCCAGTCTTCCCACAATACCGTAGCACCTGTAGTGGAAATGTCATCTTACACCCAGAGATATCCACCCCCACCCTCAGCCACTCCCCACCTTGTCTTTCTTTCACCTCTTCTGTTTTCA
This sequence comes from Atractosteus spatula, assembly GCF_055471065.1. Classification (NCBI taxonomy): domain Eukaryota; kingdom Metazoa; phylum Chordata; class Actinopteri; order Semionotiformes; family Lepisosteidae; genus Atractosteus; species Atractosteus spatula. The sequence continues at coordinate 75,801,069 of NC_142708.1, read as the reverse complement.
GCAGGTCCAGGACAAGAGCATCAACTGCGCTGGCATCCCCGAAGTCAAAATCAACATCGACACCGAGTGAGAGCTTTGTTACCTCCTGGAATTCAATCAGACCAGCTTAGCTGGAACAAGAGAATCGGATTCTCTCCCTTTCCTCCTGCTGCCTTTCAGCAGACAGTTCAAGGCTTTATTCCTGAAACTAACTTGTAAAGGGCATTTCTAGATACAGAGTTAGAGAATCGGTAAGATTACGGTATTAAACTGTTAACAGGGATTCTGAGTTTTCATATTTCCCCCTACGTCTGAGTCAGTAAAGTGCTATTTATTTACTGTGAAACAACAAAACTGTCATTTATAATGTTCATTTTTCATAAATAAGGAGAACACAGGAGGGACGTAGTGCAAACTGAAGCACATGATTAGAATGACAAACATAAAAATTGATAAAAACAGCTTTACGTCTTTGATAAAAATTTGTGTACATAACTAAAAAATATATTTTAACAAAACATGGCACTCGCAGTCTCACGCATGCTGTTTTACAGTGAACGCGCCTCTTAGTTGTAGCTAATTTTCAACCACATTCCTACAATAAAGGAGAAAATAAAGAGCAGAACAAATTCTAACCCAGAAGTACAGCTGGGTGCTGTGAATGACGTGATACCCCTCCTTTATATCCTGAAAATCACTTTGAGATCCTTTGGAATAAAAACACTCTACAAATGGAAGCAGATTTTACTTTTCTTAATCATCCGTCGTATTTCTGGCAAGAAGCTCTGGGTTACTGCAACCACACTACACTGCAGCCTGGATGGGGTGCCAGTTCATTGCTGGGCACAAGCACACAGGGACAATCTGGGGGCACTAAATAACCCAGCAAGCTGCAGAAGAAACCAGAACACCCTGAGAGTACCTGCACAGACCTGGGGAGAACATGCAAGCTCCGCACAGAATCCTCTACAAGGGTCTGCGTTGGGCCCCATGTCTGAAGAGAGGAGAGGCAGCTGCACTAACTGCCACACCACTGTGCTGCCCACTATTGCTTCATAATGATTAAATGCCCACTGTATGATCACTGTGTAATAGAGTATGTGTTGTAATATATTCACATTGCACACAGTGTGCCTCTACCTGATAGCGTCTCCCTGTGTTTTGCCTCTGCAGAGCGGAGTCCGTCCCACAGAGCAGGACCGGTCGAGCTGCCCGGCTGCTCCACGTCCCTGTGCTCCTGCGCTTGGCCAAGGCCGCCGTCTTCCTCTTCCTCTCGCTGGCCCTTGTCCTGGCCCTCCTGCGCCAGCTCCCGGCCGGCACCACAGACTCCCGCTGCCATCGCGCCAACACCTTCGCCCGCTCCCTGCGGCTCATGCTGCACTACGTCAACGGCCCGCCCCCCACGTGAAGGAGCCTCGAACCCGTCGCCGGTACCCGGAGAAGTAGAGAGAGACCTGCCAGGTTTACACGGCGCGTTGAAGACGATGGCCATGCCTGCGGGCTGACATGCCTTTCAGGGCTGTGGAAATGAAGGAACTGTCTTCCTTTCATGGAGACATGGAAAGTCCCATTAAGAAAAACAAGGACATTAATGAAAGGTAAATATTTATCAGGAACACGTTAAGAAAACGGCAGCATGCACCGTGTGGCTCTAAACTTCAAATACTGTTTTCTTGTAACCAGATTTGTCTATTTTTGGAGTAGGTCATCTAAAGAGACCACTTCACTGGTTACTGTAGCAGTGTAGAATTCTGAGGGTCACCTTCGAGATGAGATGAGACAGTTCTTTTGCACTGTGATCTACAGAAGAATGTGCCTTGAACTCTGTACTTTATGTTGTGAGCCTCTGTTAGAGTGTTGTCTTGAGAACAGGATTTGCAACACAATCTGACTGAAACCTGTCTTGTTATAAATATTTCCATTCCATTGCACACACTTCTCACACAGACACCTGGGTTGTGTTTCGACTCACGACCTCCAGCTGTGTGCTGGAGATGCTACATTTTAAACCGTCCACATGTGCTGGATGAGAAGTCATCCTCAAAATCATGGCATGATTGTGATCTTTTGTGTGTACTCAGAGAAAACCAACATCACAGATGGAATTTTGTACAATAAAATTTAGTAGTGCAGAAAGTATGTGAGTTTTTATACGAAAGGAGGTCTTTTTTGTCAGCTTCAGTTCTGTCAGCATCAGTCTTACGCAGGTAGGTTGTTTGATTATCTTCGTTCCTCTGACATCGGTCTCCTGTCTGTCTCCCAAGTCTGTCTACACTCTATTGGTGACGTAGCCTTCTCCTGCTGCACCCCAGAACTCTGGAATTCTACCCTCAGGGATATCAGAGACTGAATTAGAGTCCGGACTCTAAACCTTTCTCTTCAGGCTTTTACTTAATTAACATCTCTCTCTTCTCCACTTTCTCAAGACCATGCATCTTCTGCTGCAGTTCTATTTGTGTTTCTTATATGTGCTTATTTTGAATTTCGCTATCCTAAAAACTGTTTTTAACCTTTTTTTACACCTACTATAAAGTGCTTTAAGATGTTACTTTTAAAGTTGCTATATAAATAAAGATGATGATGATGATTATCTATCTATTATTATTATTATTATTATTATTCTGTTAGAAAATGGATGGATACATTGTTATTTGTGACATGCCTCAAAGATGCAAAACTTTCAAAGGAGATCTATGAACATTTATTCTGGAGAATTGTAAACAGTACTATTTTGTGTCTGAACAAATTAATCTCATCTCATATTGATCTTGAATAATGTGCTGCCAGTACAGTCTATACAGAGAACACCTGAATGAATATTTTGATAGTTATTTTTATTTGAGCATTTTCTAGATGTCGCAATTGATGGTCAAGAACGAACATTTTCTCCAAATATGTTATACAGTAGCTGCCTCTGTGATGGAAAACAACATGATTTTGTGTCATTTTTCCATATGTTAGCTGTAGGGCACTTGACCAGTTTGCAGATACCTAAGGCACCCTGGGAGCTGTAGACGGACAGTTTAATTCCCCCCATATCTGCACAGAGAATCCAGACCAGCAGAGAAATGAGCTCAACAAAATGAAATCATTGCCTCCTCCCCAGCCTTCATCCATCACCTCTTGCCCAGACCCTGCTGAGCCCATGACCTAATGAGAGGGGAGAAAGCTAAGCGATGGCAGAGAAAGCGCTCTTGATCACGTGTGCAGACGCCTCCGTGCCTGCTGTGTCTGCGTCTCTGGGGGCCTCGCTGGCTGGAGCGAATCTAATTTACAGCAGCCTGGAAGACGAACGCAGAAGGCTGGCAGAAAGATGGAGATTCGATCCTGGCCAGAGATTTATGAATGAGTTTGTGGTGCTGCAGCAGCATGCCTTTAAATGACGGGGGGTTGGGGAGAGAATAGATCTTCATGCTTTCCGTCAGCTAGGGGAATCGATCACCAGCGTCGGGAGCAGGAGCATGTGGGCGCTCCGACGGAGAAATGAACGTGCCCTCGGCAGCGGAGGACACTGGAACAGAAGAGCGCAGAAATGGGAGTTGAGAGATTTTAATGGGAAAACGATGTGTGGCCACCAGCCTAACGAGGGACACGGCGGGCAGCGCTGGGCCAAGTGCCTAACCCACCTCGTTAGCTTGCTCTTTAACTCAGCGGCTCGCCTCTCAAAGCTAAAGCATAGCGTGAGGCTCATCTATGAAGGCAGCTCATCCCGAGAGGCTGCTCTCCGCAGTCCGGGATCCATTATACCCGGCGCGGGAAGGCTTTCTGTCGGTGCTGTATCCCGGTGGAGTGCTGACCTCTGACTACCTCCTTCGATATCTGTATTCTGAGGCGGAGAAGAAGGATTCCTGAATGCACGTTACGAGCGCAAAAAAAACACACAGAAACACCTGTCTTGGTGTCTGCCCAAGACTGCATTCACAGAATAGTAAATTAATATTCGACTCCGCTTCTTGGTCAAATTTTTCTGCTGCATCCAATTCCCTGAAGAGAAATGTGGTGTAAATGAAAGAATCCCCTGAGCGTCTGCAGCGCGTCTCCCCTGCCTGTCCTGCACTCCGGAGAGGCAGACAGCAGTCTGGGGCTAATGGGGCCTGTTAGATGGACTGTGAAGCACAGGGACCAGATTCTCTCCCTGCGGCTCCAATTCAATCACAGGCCTGGTCAGGACTGACGGGCTGCTCCCTTCCTGAGTTTAAACACTGCAAGCCAAATCACTGAAGGTATCGCATACCTCACAGCAGAATCACCAGGGACTGCAACGGTAAATCCACTGTTTCCCCTGCAAGTCTGCCTGTTATTAACTCCCAGTGTTACTAAGAAGACGGTATTAAGGCCTGCTTTTATTACACCCACATCCGTTTGGGACCTGGGTCTCCAAGCCTGGTCCTGGAGCATAATTGTCACGGAGCGTCTTTCAGGACCCTGTGCAGACAGCCCTATCCGGAGGGGAGTGAGCAGACACAGGGAGGAGACGAGGAACTGGGCAGGTAGACGAACAGGGGGGCGTGACGAAGGTGCTCGGGGGGGGCGTGGTCCAGGCAAACAGTCCAAAGGGTGTGTGTAGGGAAATCTGTAGGGAGGCAAATGTCCAGAGCCGGGTGGTCCATCCATGACGAAGACAAATGAAGTTAAAAGCCAGAGGGATCTGGCGAAGGGTCGGGGGAATAAAAGGGGTAACGGGGTCTGGCGCTCCCAGCCCCGGACCCAGATGTTCAGGACGCCGGGGAAAAGGCCTGCCTTTGGACAGGCCGGAAAATAGGCCAGCCTTGTGGCGTCCATCTTCCAAAGCTGAGCCCGGAACAGTGGGAGCGTCTGGCTTTTAAAGGGGAGGCTGGAACAGGAGGCATGTGCAGGAGATCAGGTCAAATGCGAAAGAGCCGGAGCAACCTTCAGGGGGAGGGATTAGAATCGTGACAATATTGTCAGGTTTGGATCAGGTCAAGAAATAATTTGCTTCATGAAAGGAAGCCTGATCCTTGTGAACGTATAAGGGTATTGTTTTGTTTCATAGGAGTTCAAAAATGAATTGGACCTACCACACTGCCGGAGTGATTACACTGCACGTGGGGTTGACCCCAGACCTACACTATACCGCACTCTGGTCACGCAGCCAGATTGCCAGTGGATTTATTCTCCTAAAAGCAAACCGCCTTCCTCGCAGCACTAGCATTGCCAGCTCTGAATATGGAGCGCTCCACTGCAGCCTCTTTCGTAATTATCTTAATCATTTCATCACCAGCTGGACCCATCCGACTCTGAAGCACCTGCTGTGTTACTGCAGTCCCAGTTTCCCACAATGCTTATTAAATATCAGCCACAAAATAAATTCATAATCGTGAACTTTGTGAAAGTACTGCAAGTTGCCATGTTGTTGCAAACTGGTATTCTAGTTCCCACGAATTGCGATGTGAAATGACCCTTCCTGCTCACTAGTCACTCTAATGACTAATGTACTGTGATGGACGAGCGAATAAGTACAGCTTGTGCAGGAGATATTTCGCCGAAGAAAGTTTCCGTTGTGATCCGCATGAGGAGGTATTTGTCGGCAAAACTCTCGAATCCCAAGAGCAATATTCCTATGGGATTAAAAGAGCTGTATTCACAGGCCTGCTTGTTTAGGATGTAATAGAGCCACTTCACGCCACTGGAAGTTTTGTTGCCTCGTTCTGAAGCGCAGAACATGGCAGTGTGCATCCCGGAACTTTTTGTGAAGTGAACTGGAGATGCTACAAGTTACTGTGTACATTTAACTTTCGTCGCGGTTTGAAATGCACTCATCAATGCTGATTCTTTCTAAACTGAAATATGAACGTAGCTCGGCAGTGGAGTGAAGGGGAAAGGCGCTGGGTCAGTGGACGTGGCCCCTGGGCTGGGGGTCCATTAAGACTGCAGAACTCTCTTGCACAGCTGCGAATCAGAGGGCACGTTCTGCTCCACGCGACGGGGAGTTTCTACTTCGCTAGCCAGTGTAATATCGTGAGCAAGATTAGCTTTAGCGCCTAAAGGGTGAGAGAAAAAGAAATACAGAAATGATCTCTCGGTTCTGTCTCTCGCTCGTTTCCTCGGCACGCACAATAAAAAGATCTTCCCTGTGCAGTGTGGCTGTAAATCTAATTATGCAGATTAATGTCCCATGGAAGGCGTCATTACCTAAATGAACTCAGAGAGGACGAGTTTCAGCACATCAAGCCCTTGATTTCAGTCTAAATGCTAATAGGCAGATCTGAAAATATATAGACAGAGCTCTGCCATTTGAGTGTGAGCATTTGAAAGGCCCAGAACAGTGGAACACAGTTTTCTTGCTGCACATTCATGACAATGGGATCAACTTCACTCTCCTGCATCAGGCCACACACTACACACAAGCCTGCCATGCACTTGTATGATGTGTGCTCCCTTGAGTTATGTTCACTGTGCAGTGCACACATAACAAACACACATTCTCAATATCAAATTATTAAACAGTAGACCCCTGCATTGCAACTAATACAAATATCCATATTGCGGTGTACTGTAGGAACAAGATGGTATTTCTTTGCGTCTTCTTTTTGAGACATTGGCATTTGCCTGTTCTACGTAATACTATTATTCTTCAATGCATTGCAGCGCTCTGGAGCGTTATGTACTGTAAGTTATTATCTACGTCCCTGACATAAAAGGAGAAGATTCAGACTGTATTTGAACGTGAGTGGCAAAAATGGAACGGAGGTCGTGGGCCCTTCCAAAAGCTCTTTTCAAGCTTATAAGCAGCAGAAGAGCTTGCTATTTGTTGGGGTGTCGTTTGGTGGAGTTTGCATCTGTTACAGCTCCTGCATCATGAGCAAAGCAAGGCCCATCTCCTGTATCCCCTGGTGGCAGAGAAAAGAATTGCATGTATTCAGGAATTTGATCTTAACGTGACTATGAATAGTTTATTTTTTTTATTATATATGATGTACTACATATGGAGTACTAATACAGTTTGGATTTATATGTTAATAATGTTTTTTTTATTTAATTTAAGTTTCTTAGCTGTGCCCCAACCCTCGCCATTTTTAAATCTAAATCTTAGTTTGATTGTGTTTTTTCATTATTTCTTTTATGATATTCTTTTAATTTATTTTTATTTTTTGTTTTTTTATGGTTTGTATTCGTATAAAGCACTTTGAATTACCTGTGTGTGTACGGAAGTGTGCTGTAGAAATAAATTTGCCTTGCCTTCCCTTATTTTCTCTTTCAATTCCTCACTCCACTCCTGATTTAGCTTGAAAAATCCCTGCAACTTTAAGGAGTCTGTAACAAAGGTTCAGGAGGGATGATAACAACCAAATTCAATCAGACTCGGCTGTCGTTAATTAGCAATCACTCCTGATGTCACTTCCTCTGCTAAAACACTGCAAATACCTGCGTGATCTCCCTCACACGTCTTTTTCCATCCCTCCTCCACCCCATCTCCCCCTCTGCTGCTGCCCCTCGGTCACTCCTTTCTCTGCAGGGGGTCCCAGCCTCCTCGTCCTCTGGCCGGGAGGTCAGCCCTCAGCCAAGCCGGTTCTGCCACAATTTCACGCCATCCTTTCACCATGCTTTGTTCTTGGGTGTTGTCATTCCGAGTGAATCTGCATTAACACTAGTCCTTGGTTCGTCTCCTGGGGTTCACCCGTGTGGTGATGAGTGACGTCGGTCAGGGCTTCACGACACCGATGCCGGCCCTGCTGGCGCCTGTCGCGGCAAGTAGCTGTGGAAATTCCTCAGGGCAGCCCAAGGCCCGGACCACCCTGCAAGCCAGACAGCAGAGCACAGGGCTGAGAGATCTGCGCCCCCCCCCCCTTAGGAATCCTCCTCACATTCATGGCAGGTGCGCAGGGAGAGGGAGTTTCCTACATGCCATTTCTGTCTGAGTCCCGTGCGACAGCCCGGGGGGCCGGCTGGGCTGTGTGTCACCCGTCTGGATCGCGCGTGCCCCAGAGGACAGCGAGACCGAGACACGCGGCCACTGCTTTGGGCAGGCGATGAAGATGAAGGCTCGTTACAAAGGGCCCGTGCCGGAGAAGATAAGGGGGGGAGGAGGCGGATGTACTTCCATCAGGGGTGTGAAATCAGAGGTAACTGCGTCTGTTCAGAAAATCCCACACTGCATTGCAAGCACATACTGTTGCCGCCCAAATGTCGAAGCCGCCCCCAACCGCAGCTCAAAGTGGTCTTACTGAGGGGGCCGCCGAGCTGTGGCTGCAGTCTCCTCTCTGTGGCTGTGCTCCGTGTCCGAGCTCCTGCGCCTCGCAGACGGGTCCCGGCGACGAGAGGCCTGTCTGCGCAGGGAGGGAGACGAGCAGCGGGGGGGGGGGGGGCAGCCTGCGCCCCCAGAGTGGCGAGTGGCCCTCAGAGGGGCCCGTGGCAGACGCAGGCAGCCTCACCCTATCCGCCCCCGCGCGTCACAAGGCATTCAGCTGTGGCAGGGCATGGGGAGGTAACAGAGCACTGGCTTTCCTTTCGGAGGGTGAGGCTGTGGGGACACCGGACTCTGCACCCTGGTAGTAGTGCGTGGCGTCCTGGCACCCTCTCTCTGCAGCTGTACTGCAGTGATATGGCCCACTCCCTGTCTGCCTCCTTATCTGTGCCTTCCCAGGCTTTGGCCACGGCGTCCCTGTGTCTTGCTGCAGCTTGGCTGTGCTTCTAGCGGGGTACACCAAGGTAAACTCAGTAAGGAGCAGCCTGGGCACGTCTGCGAAGAGTTTTGTTTTGCAAGTGTGCATCAACCCAGAGCGAATGAGAAGAAGCAGAAACGTAAAGACTCGGTAAAAAGGCTCCTGGGTTAAGGTTGCTGTAATGAAACAATGTATAAAGTGCACCGCTGGAAGAAGACGAAATCAAGTTTATTCCCCGTGATTTAATCAAGGAGATGCGCCCACCCCACTGCACAGGACACAAACCAAGGACACTCGTCACGAGCGCCGGGCAGCAGTGGAATTCTGAAAGCACCCCGCCGTTAGCAGCCCAGGGGATATGTTTTAAAAGCAAACGCTTCATGTGGATTTTATTTAGGAGCTGGGGGGAGTAACTGGAGGGGGATAGGAGTGGGCCGAGCCTCCCAGGCCCCCAAGCCCACACTGGTGGGCACAAGTGGGCACGCTGACAGGGTGTCACATGTGCCCCCTGCCTGAGCCCCTGTCTGCTGTCCTTGAGCCCAAGAGCACAAGAAGTAAATGTGGAAGGATTCCTGGATACACTGATGAAATATTAATCACAAAAGCAATACTTTCAAACGCGCCACACGATTTATTTTGTCCACAAGGCAAAATGTGCCCTGATATTGAAAAAACTAAGCAAAGAGGAAATTTGATTTTTTTTCATCACTTGCTGCATCTTTTCCTTTTTCTTTGTCATTGGCCCCCGAGCTACAGAAGACGGGTTTATCATTTCTGCCAAGACACAAGTTTTTATTATGATTTTTGTTGAAGACACCGGGACCTCTGCAGCATGTCAACTCTCACATAATCCTCTTGATTTGCAAAGTAGATGTTTATACACATAAAACCAACCCCTGCAGCATCGCGTCAAGGAAACTGTTTAAAAGAGCAAGTCTGATCACAGCACAGAACCTAATGCTACTGGCGATTAAATGCAACAGCTTCAAAAGTAGTACTATAAATAACAAAGTGGCCTGGTAATCATGCTTTCAGTACAACATTTGTAGAGAAAACATTCTTTTTGCAGAGTGTTCTTCATTAAAATGTGACAAATTAAAGATGATAGTGTAGCAGCGATTAAAAGGTAACGCAGCACAATGAGGTAAAGGCCTCTGTTTTGTTGAAATAATTTTATAGCTTTGCAAAGGAGTCACAGATTTGTGGAACAGAAATGAGGTTCTAAGGATTTGAGATGTGGGAGAAATCAGTTTTGCTCTCCTAGGACAAACTAATGGAAACTACCCTAGTTTTCCTTTTTTAAGGATTTTTAGAAATCCTTTTAAGATTAAAAAAAAATAAATCATCTGAGAAAAGTGTATTAACGTGAAGAGGTTTATATACTTTGGTAAACAGAACTTGAAAGAACACGAAGCACGGAGCTCAATCTCCAGGTTTCAAAGCCTCTGCGTATGATGTCATGTTTGCTGTGGGGCGACTAATTCCTCTTCGCTGGAATGAAAACGGCGCTCCTCGTCCCCAGAGCGCTGGCAGATGTCACATGGGCGGCAGACGAGCGGGGTGCACGTAGCAGGCTGGAAAAACAACCCGCCGGAATGGAGCAGCAGGAGGCTGGTCGGGCTCTTGCGCGGAGGCCGTGCGCCGCGGCTCCCAGCTCCGAGCGCAAGTGAGAGCTCGCGAGGGAGGACCACCCCAGCCCAGCCGCCCCGAGCTCGCTCGCGGGGCCCCGGCCGCCGGGGCCGGTTGCTAGGGGCAACCGGGCGAGACGGACCGCCCGCACGTGCGGAGCCCCGGCTCTCCGAGCAAAACTCTCTGTCCTGAAGTGGCACAGCAGCCAGGCGCACCAGCCCCAGCGCAGCAGGCTCCAGGAGGGACTCGCCCCGCAGACAGAAGTGAGTGCATGCTTCTTATTCGATACCTGGGATGGATTAGGATGAGCAGCTGTATTCGTATTGCTCTTTTAACGCTGTGCAATCGCAAGGCAACTGTTTTGGCCCCTTGTTACGGTTCGTGCATCTTTTTTGCTCTGTTCCCCGATTTCTTTAGCAATCGAAAAACAAGAAGACTTAAAGGAGTTTAAGCGCCGGAATTACGCAGACGGAGTTCAAACCCAGTGTTGCAAGAACAATGCTGTTTCTGTATAGATATTCCTTAGTCTGCTTTCTGCCTGTGCTTGATCATGAATAGAAACATATTTTAATGTATTTGTATTCGTTTATTTTCAAGTAGATGTGTATGTGTATACAGTATACAGTACAAATATATGGATACAGACTTTCCTTGAATGATAGACCTTAGAATTACCTGAGCATGTAAGTGTATAATGATGCGGAATTTATAAAACGATTAATTACCCGTGTGTTTAATGGGCGTCCTGTGGATTGCAGGAGGGTGTTGCTTGATTTCTGAAGTGTCTGTCGGGTGCAGACCTGAACAGGCTTCTGAGTGATACTGGAGATATTTGCTGCAGGTTTTAATTCCTTCATTTTGACCCAGCGGACACACGGCGTCTCGGCGCAAAGACTGTCTCGCAGGGTATAGCTGAGGTAGCTCAACACGTCAAGCGCTGGTAGGAGTGAGGGTCTTGTTGCCTCTTGACTGCCGAGATGCGAGAGAGCACATACTGAGCTGCAGGTTAATTGCAGGTCTGCCCACTCTCAGATGCACTAATTAAAATTAGCCGGGTGTAAATTAAGCTTGGGTCCACTTCGCTCTGACACGAATTACTCTGCACTGGAAATTCATGGGATCCGCGCGCCCGATATTAAAATGAGCTGATTAAACCATCTGTCACTCGAGACGCAGCCCTTGCTGACAAAAGTAGACTTGCGATTTTTTTTGTTGTCTCGAGGTGCTCTAATCTTGATGCTTCTCGGGCAAAAGAGCTCCCAGAGACCCGGCGTTGTACCAGTGAAAACAGCGCGACGGATGGGGCAAGGGGTCGCGCGAAACTGGCAGCTGTGAACCTGCCGTCTCAGCCTGCAGACAGTCTGTTGCTTTGCTGAAATAAGCTTCCTTTTGTCTCACGGGCTTCTGCGATCGCCATCATAACTCTCCCTCGCGTCGTTGTGCGAGACCCCGGAAACAGCGGCTCTCAGCACAGCCGAGCGATTTCCAGGCGCAGCTTGATCGCCGATGTCTGCCTCCAGGCCACCCTTAGGGGCGAAACCAAAACGGATTGTGGGACGATTTACATCTATGTTCCTAGTTATAGCTTTGATTTTAGAAAACGTTTTTTATTGTAATGCTAACGTATTACACCCCCCCAAATGCGTTTCTTTGTGAATTTGAACAGAAAATGCTTTTATGCCCTCTTCAACATAAGGGGCTGTATAGGAACGTTATATATAGATTTTGTCCATCATTTAAAGCTGATTTTAAAGTATCGTTTTGAACTGGTAAAATCTCCTAGAGGAGACCCTTTTAACTTGTCTTCCCTGTGGTATAGTCTCCAATACACACTGTACATGAAATTAAGTTTGATGTTCCAATTAATGTTTTAGTACAAAAATGCCCATGGCGTTTCATTGCGCATTGAGATTCAAAGCTAAATATTGCGTTAAAAAACACACCCTTGATTGAAAAAACAAACAAAATGCTGTTGTTGTTATCACAACAAAGCAGCGCAGTCGCCGCATGAACACAATTTAACAATTTTCTTCAAGGCTGTTGCCCAGCTGAAGCTGCTGGAACAGCAGATGTCTTTATTGCATTGTAATATGCAGCGTTAATAGACATCCAGGGGCACGTTTATCTGCGAGACATATTTACTTTAATTTGCTGTGCAAACGGGAGGAGAGAATGACTTGTTCTCCCCGTAGACATCAATGCACCGCCGCGCGGTCGGATAGGTTTATTTTGCAGGTACTGAGAGGTGTGTCTGCAGCAGAGGAGAATGAAATGCTACTGGAAATCGTTGTAAAATGCCAATGGGTCCACCTGCCTGCCTCGTGCCCCGCGCGCTGGCAGCAGGCGTTCGGGACCAGAGGGCGACTTCAATTACCGACCCGTCTCCGCGCGGGCCCTGTGCTCCACGTCACGATGAAAAGAAGACCAGCCCCCCCTCAAAATCAAGCAAATGAAAGCTTCGTTCTACATGTTTTTTGTTTAATTCAGCCTGAAAGAGTCCAGTTCAGACGGCTAGTGGCTCATTAAACCGCAATCAGCGCAGCTGTCGGGGGATGTAGGAGCGCTGCCACACCCCCACACCCGGGATCAGTCTCTGGCAGCCGTTTCGAATCCAAAGGCTGCAGCTCACTAATGATAGAAGCTGTGTGCATTTAAAAAAAAAAATACTGGACTCCAAGAGCTCGTGAAACCATGCTAAACTGCTGCAGGGGGTGAAATCTGTTTTAGTGTCTGATTTTGAATTGACCTTGACCTTAGATTTCCAAATACATAGACCCCTGGGTTTGGTCTGTCTCTTGCTTCAGAAGCCTCCAGGCCAAGGGCTTCAAACCTTCCCAGGGAATGGTTTCTTTCCCTGGCAACCAGTCTGTTTCTGCCTTCCATTTGCTTTTTATGCTCAGCTACATAAACCCTCCTATGTCTCATTTTTTGCGTTCCATCAACAAACCTATTGCAGTTCACTGTCTCCTAGGCAGTCCTGTGCAAGCCAGCTTTGTGATTTGCTGTTTCCACAAAGCCCAGATAAACGCAATTGAACAGTGCTGTTTGCTCAGGAAATCACACAAGGGCTGTGCTCCATGGCAGCCTTTTCAGCACAGCATGGAGATGGGGGTGTCATGTTTTACACCAGGACTCTTCAGAGACACAGACACGTTTGATAGCAACCATCTCACAGATTCCACACGCGCACGAGGTGTTTTCAGGATGAGAAATGTCACGAAATGGGGAGACATATTAAAAAGAAATGTACAGATGTGCACATAATTACGCGCGCATAATAAGGTTGATTTATGAGCTCATTATGCTCTGATGTTCTAACCTGTCATTCGTTTTTCATCTTTTATGAAGAGAATACTTGTTTCATCACAGCGCACCGATTCCTTCAACATGCACTACACGGCACTGCAGAATTATAAGAGTTACGTTATGAAATGCTGAAGATCAGCTGATGCGACATTGTTAATCCCATAAAGCTGATATTGATCTCTAAGCATTTAGACTTCCAACTGTTTTGCTGTGTAAATGACAAATGCCAGCAGCATTGAAACAAGCACTCGCTACACACTGACTGTGTATCTCTCCACACTGCACGCACCGCCGGGCTGGTGGCAGACTGATTTACTGTGCTGAGTGCTGTTTCCTTCTTCCTCCAGACTGGAAACAAGCACCTGAATGGAGAGCGGGATTCAACCCATCCAACTTCTCTGCTCCTGAAGGGGAACTGGAGGGACACAACGGTGCCGCCGGCTCACGATTAATAAACTGATTTTAAGTTGATCAGGGAAGGAAAAAAACCCACCAAGCAAGAGGCTTTTCAAAGTTCGAGGACGAAAAGCATGGCAGCAGCTAGGAGGGACAGTCCGGCTGCGGGAGAAGGCACTGAGCTGCCCCCAGCGGAGACGATGAGCTCCGAGCCCGGCTCAGGACAGACGGAGGTGCGGCAGTGCTCAGAGCTGCCACGGGACAGTGGGAAAGCACAGCCGTCTTCATCCGGGACCGAAAGGCTCTTCGGCTCATTGTGGAAGAGCAGAGGGCTGGGCAAAGTGATGAGTGGCAGGAAGAAGAGGGACAATCCCGTGGGGGCCGGGGAGGCAGGCGGAGGGGACCTGGACCGCGAGCAGGAGGCGGGAAGGCCTGTAGCTCAGAGCCAGCGCACAGCAGTGGAGGAGTGCCTGCTGTCCCCAGGCCCTGCAGCACCAGGTCCCAGCGAGTTGGACAGCTCGATTCGAGAGGCAGAGGACAAGCACACTAAGAGGCAAGAGGCAGAGGAGGCTTCTGTGGAGCCTAAGCCGTTGAGCCCAGAGCAAGATGCCAAGCCGAAGAAGATGGAGAGATCCGGTGTCCGAGATTTCATCCGGAGACCCGTCTCCAAAATGTTATCGCACAAAAGCACAGACAAGAGGGATGAAGCAGTTGCCAAGGATGGTGGTGCTGGAGCCCAGGAAGATTCTGACAAGATGCGGTCGAGGTCTCTAGACCGGCTGCTGGACTCGGACGTCTCTGCTGCCTGCTCAGACCGGGCCGCTGGACCACCCGCAGAAGGGGAAACGCCCAAGGCAGTGCCACACGGAACTGGGCACATGAGACGATGGCACTCCTTCAAGAAGCTGATGGTTCCGAAAACTCTCAAAAGGGCCACAGACAGTGGAGCAGAGCAGGATGCTGATGCAAAAACCTCGGATGTATCAGAAACACATGACAGGTCAGACCTTGCAGTGCAGAAGAGACGGAGGATGAAGAGATCATGGACATTCCAAGGGCTCAAGAAAGATCAGTCTTTCTTCAGCAGCCACAACCAAAAGGTGCTCAGCAAAGACGCAGCAGAAGGTCATACAGAGGCCTGTCAAAGCGAACCGGCAACATCTGGTGACCCCAGGGCTTTAAAAACTATGGGGGAAGAAATAAGCCCTGAGGAAAATGATTCGGACCAAGCGGAAGATAAGGGGACAGGCACACACAGCCACACAAAATCAATAGACCAGCAAGCCCATGAAGCCTGGGTATCATTTAAAAAACTAGTCATCCTGAAATCAAAGAGAGCCCCAGATGCCACAAATGAGGAAGGAGATGCAGCGACTCCTGCAACAGATGAGCAGGTTGTCCAAGATCTGAACAGGTCAGAAAGGCAGCCTTCAAAAAGGGCCCCTGCCTATAGAGCTGTGTCCTTGAAAAAATTCATACTCCGCAAAGGGAAGAGCAAAAGCATGGATCTAGGGGACACTCCAGGGAGTCCAAAAGGAGAACAGGACAAGGGCATCAGCTTCACGCCTGCAGAAGCTATAGATGAGCAAGGAATGCAAAACCAAAGCACCACAAGCAAAGCCAGCTCTATAAGTCTTAGTTACGTGGACATGAAACCTACCCACTGCAGTACTGATCAGGAAGAGGATGTAGAATCGGCACCACATGGAAGCATGTCTGAAAATCTAGTCTCCACAGACAGAGAAGATAGCCATGGAGAGGTTGTGACCAAGAAGACAGCTGCTGATGCAGAAGACACCACTCAAGAGCACGCACAGGACTATACAGACAGGTCACACACTCAAGACCCAAAACTAAAATCCAACACCACAGAACCAACCTTACACAGTGGATCTGAGGAGGCAATGAGAACAAACAATTCTGAAAGCAAAACCCCAGCAAGTCTTGTGTCAAAACTGGCTTCTAATGAAGAACCTGACAGCTCAGAAAAGGAAGCTTGTGAAAGTCTCCAGGACACATTACCAGATTGCTCACAGGAAAGTGAGAGGCGGGGCATGGCAACTGAGAGGACAGAAGGTAAAAGTTCTCATCAGGCAGGTGAGAGAACCGAAGAAAAAGTCGAAGATTTTTCTGTGACCGACACAGACGATGCAACACTCGACCGGGCACCGAACACTGAGGGCGGACTCGACGATCTGGAATCTCTGGAAAGAGCTAAAACTGTCCCCCAAGGACCGCATCAAGCACAAGGAGAATCGGGGGAAGGCAAAACATTTTCACGTACTGCTGCCAGCTCGAACGAGGGCCTTTGCTCAGATGACACCACCGCAAAGACACTGGGAGGCCAAGGACCTTCTCCCGCTTGCCCAGCTGTCCAAACCACCAATCCAGAAGCAGAACAAACGACACCTGCGGAGGAGGGGGACTCTGTGAAAACCACAGAGGAGGAACAAACGGCTGGAGGGGCCTACTGTTCTTCAGAGAGCCCTCAACCAGCCCGTTCTGTGCTTGAGGAGCCACAGATCACAGAGGGTCTACATGACCAGAAACGGTCAGGCGACCAAGATACCGGCTCCTGTGACACACTGCAGCATGGGGATGAGGTCAACCGCAATGGAAATCCACTTCCTGGCCTCCAAGAGACCCATCCTGACGTCACTGACCCGCAGGAGGAGCAGAAAAGGATGTTTTACGAAGCAGCAGCTGCCATCGTCCAAACTGTGGTGAGCGCGGCCACCGAGCAGATCGCCAAGGAGCAGGACCTTCTGGACAATGGGCTTAAAGGCCCCTCCCCCAGCAATAACGACAGCTGCAGCTACCAGGATCTGGATCTGCAGCACTGCAGCTAAGCAGAACTGCTCCCCAACCCTTCTGTCTCCTAATCCTTACGTTTAGGAGGAAGACAACTCAAAGTCTTCAGAAAACTAGGTGGACGTTCGTGTTTTTTTTGAGTGATGTGTGTAAAGTGTATTAGTTGACAATATGAGTAATTATTAGTACTACTACAACAGGAGCAGCAAAAGTAATAATAGGTTTATCACTATACTACATCTGCTCCTACTGTACTGTAATTAATGGTAATTATTGTAATGCTTTACTTTAAACCATCCTAAATAATCCTTTTCAGATTTTATTTTGGAAGACATTTTATTTTTAATAATAAATGAAAAAAATAGGATCTGGTCAATGAAGTAGGCATTAAATGCAATTGGTTGTCCGTACAGTCAGAAGAAAAGCCGTTTGCATTTTCAGAAACAATAAGGAATACAGTAATATGCATTGAGTTTCTCTTAATGATATTATGCAATACTGAAAGTAAATACATCTTCACAAGCAATAATGAGAATCGGTATCTAAGTCTTAAGAGGCAAGAGCCTTGAACCGGGAAAAGCAAAGAAAAGCATTACTTAGTAATAACCTTATTCATTAATATCAAAGACAACGCAAATTGTTTCTAATTATTTAAGATAAAAGACTTCATAGTCATCACTCCTACTGTATATCGCAAGTCTTTACATGGTAAAGACGAGGAGCATCTATGACTCAACCTTCCTCACAAGCCATTTCTGGAGCAGCAATATGAAAAATCACGTCAACTGTGCATTTGTGTCCAAAAAAATAAATCATTTCAAAAACAAAGATGTTGCTGAGTTGTTGCTGCCATTTGCACTGAAATTTAGAAATGTTCGGTTAACAGGAACTGAATTTTTCTCTTCAAGTCCTGGTTCATTGACAAGCATCTCAGTCGAGGAGGGAGGCACCAGGAGGACATACAGTACTGTAGCAATATGTTCCCCGAGAGAGGGGACAGCATTCATGTGTGAACAGACCATGCACAGACACTCCTTTGCATGCCTCCCCAGCACATACTGTATCTCCAGCCACAACAGAAAGTAATTTAGCCCGTGAGTGCACAATATTCCTCATGAACATTCATATATTTAATATTCTGTACATTACAATAAACAAGCAATCATTAACAGAAGCACAGCTGGAGAATGAAAGCTTCATTTCACTTGTTTTAAAAGATGATAATGGGCTTAACAGTCATGTTAAAATTTGAAAACACTATAGCTATTCAAGGATAAACCATTTTGTAAATGAAAATGTGGTTTGCACTTTCCCAAAATACCTTTAATGTCATTTTAACTGGTCTTTTTATGAGAGTAAAAATGAAAAATCCTTTATCCATGTAATTTGCTAAGAACATAATCAGATCAGGGTATCTGCTGCACTTTGACCACCTGAATACATCAACACAAGCAGCTCTAAGTGAACCTGCCAGTGTACCGTTTAGTCACGAGCTGAAACGGTTTTTAACACGTTACAGCCTGGTCTTCCAACACGCCTGGACTACGTGATGCTGACTGGGTGCGTACAAAAAATATTTAGTTGCATGGTCCTGGCATGCAAAATGTTGTTTGCATGAAATGGACAATTTGCATTGTTTGTGCAAATGAGAGTGAAACCAGAACGCACTGGATGTTCCTTGCCTGGATCGAGGATATTCGACGTGTAAATCTCTCACCTCTGCTTTCACCCAGGTCTGACCACGTTAAGGGCACTGCAGGTGAACCAAGGAAAGCAAATCGCTCATTTTGAACACGATTCTTACAAGATCCAAAACAAAACAGTACAGCTGCATGTCTGTTTAACACTCATTACCTTCATCACCAGATCTGGTACCAAACGGAAGTCTGAACTACTTTGATCGAGAGCGATGGGTAACATCACAGATACAGCGAGATCGAGTGTGCAGTTTTAAAGGACATTCCTGTACAAATTGTCCTACATGCACATTAGGGTAAGTCTGGAATCTAAACAGAAGCCTATACAGAATCTATTACTTCACTCAAGCAAAGTGAAACGATTGTGTGTAATCCTGGCATTCGAAAACAAACCTTCATTTTGAATCTGTGAAATAAGAGCAACTGGTAGTTCAGCAGCACAGCAGTCAGTCATTCCTCGAGGAGTTTTCACATGCTTGTAGTGTTTGTATGGATTTTCTCCAGGTTTGCCAGTTTCCCACGACCACTCATTGACCAGACAAGTCAAGGTTAAGGCAGTAACAGTCGGTAGATAATTTATACTGGTCCTAAAGTCTGCATCGGGTACAGCCTGGCCAGGATGTTTGCATCATGTTAAGTAGCCCTACAGGATTAACCATGATAATGCAATTGGTTCAATTGGGATTCACCTTCAGCTTTTGAAGAAACTGAGAAGCAAACACTTTGAACACAGGTTCTTAGAGCATGATGGAAGGACTTACTTTCAGGAAGGAGAAAGAGGGAGAGTCTCTGCTTTGAGAAGAATTACAGAAAAACAGGTTGAAATAAGGAGGGCCGTTTGCAACAATGGCTAGGAGGGAAAAACTGTATGCACAATATAAATCCGTTTTTGGCACCAGATACATTTTGTATTTCTAAACCTGCTCTCAGTGTTATTGCTCCCATACAGCAATATACAGCAGGATCTGAACGTCTTAAACTTATTCCTTAATTTTTCTGTCCTGCAGCCCTTCTACCAGTTAGCTATAGATTGCTAGATGGGCACTCGTTCTGTCAAAGTAGATTTAAGGGTAGGGCGCAGGGCTACAAACTGCTGGCTCCCAGACGTACAGTACACCGCATGTGTGTACAGCCCATGACGGACTCATACCATCCGGGACAGAGGGCAGCCTTGTGCCCTGAATATGCCATGATCCTCAGAGACGGCGATCTCCAACCCCAGTCCTGGGAAATCTCAACCCAGCAGGTTCCGGGGGTCACCCTGAAATCAGAAACCTCTAAAGATGTTGAGACAATTCCATGGTGACCAATAAAACAGATGAATTGAAAATATGTAAAGATTTGAGACTGAAATCCAAGTAACCTTCAGACCTCAAGGACCTCTTAATTATTCTCCGTTACAGTACTTAGTTCATCAATGGCTCACGGGTTTTCCCAATCCTGAAAATCTGGGGCAGCCCGGGACCAGGGTTAGAAACCCCAGCTGTGGATCGATGCAGCTATGGATAAATGAATGATGGAAATAAAAACACATGGAAGGTTACACACAAACTGCCCTTCTTTGGTTGCTAGTGGCTAATCTATCCTAGCATCTCACCTAGCCATTTCCTCAAAGCTGCCAGCATCAACCTCACCAGTGCAGAATGGGTTGCTCGCTCCAGACTCGGCGCTAACAAGGGTCTCCTATTCTCAGTCCTACCACCCCCTTAAATTTCCACATTTCCTTGTGTGATGCAGGTTCCACACTTCAAAGGACAAATCTATCTCCTCCAACGGAGAAAGGAGAAAACACTGCAGGTTACTGTACAGAATGAAAGAGGTCTATTCTCAACTGCTTTTTAAATCACAAAAAATGATCTCCAATATTTTCCATGTGCAAGGCAATCCTGTGTGGATTCACTTGAACAAGTACACAGATCTCTCCTAATTAACAACTCTAGTTTAAGAGGCAAAAAAACATCTTAAACCAGACAAGCAGACAGCAGTAGAAATACCATCATCAGACAGTAGAATTTCTTCGATTAGAAATTAAGTAAAATGCTCACAGAAATGCTCTCACTTTTAAAAATGTTTTATTGTATGAATTATAATGTGGCTAAAGTGGAATCTTTTTGTCAGAATAATACTGAAAAAAGAGAAATATATTTTCAGACAAGGGTATGGCATTTATTTATCTGAATTCCAGATATGTAAACAGGAAAGTGAAATCATACATTTGCAGTAACTGCATCCTGAAGTCCAACATCAGTTTTGAAGTACAGTATAAATAAAAATATCCAATACAAAGAAAATAAAAGCATCTCATTCTTCACTTGTTTGTTACTTTCATCTCTGCGAATTTACAAATATTTGAGAGTAAAATCAGACCAACATAAAATAATTGTACACACTATTATTTACAATAAATACAACAGGCTTTTATTCCATCTTGGACATTTCAAATTTTGTGGTCATGTTTTCCTACAAAAAAGAAACATTTATTAGAATAAAAATCAAATCACTGTATAATGAAATGTTCTGTGATACTGTAATCATTTATACATGATTAATTACTAATTTCCTTCTGACACAACCTAAAATTTACAGAACTGAGAGAATTACAGACATCTGTAAGGTTATCCGTTTTCAATTTTTTGTTAAGGATGAGTAATAGGTGGTAAAAATGTACACGACTCATCTTTCACAGAAATAGTCCAGGCAACAACGGGGATGTGAGACATCCAGGGAACTGAGAAATGAGGATCGTTTTAAAGTGTTTTATGACCGAATGGGCCAGACACAGACACACAGTAACAATCCTTCCAGTGTAAAATTTGGATGCAGGTTAATGTTTAACCTGCATCCTCATTAAGAGTCAACACATGCAAATTAAACAAAAGCACCACTGCGGTGTTGTGTCTTTTTAACTCCCTTCCACTAAAACTTTTATCGTATTCACTGCTGTAGTCATTTTTATTTGGAACTTCAATGCGGTTTTAGGATTAATAAATAATTTAATTAACAAAAAGTTTTGTATGCGGTCTGTGCCATAACACTGGGCAACAGAACAAGTAAAAAAAGAAGCTAAATCTTTCCAGGGCAACAACATTTCTCTATATAATACTCCATGAAGCTTAGACTCTGACACAAAGACCGATTGTACTGTCTTCATATACAGTAAAACTACACAACACCGTTGGACAGAACCTTTATTCTTCTTCTACACTTGTTCACATGCCCTGGTCTCCAAATGAACATTGGCAATCATCATTTATACAGTTGGTAGATAAGGTTAATGAGAATTATCAAATATATATATGCAGAAGAATCAATAAGAAACATTCACACAATAATCAATCTCCTTTAATGTCCCGCTGTACTGTTCATCCTTCTAAGGCCGAGACCAGTTCTACACGTGAATAGTGCCCCCTTGTGGACATGCGAGGCCTATAAGGAGGAACAAATCAGGTCTCTTACCTCATCTGAGTCCAGCAAGGGCGGTAGAGCTCTGCAAGACAAGGATCATTGTTTCTTTGAAAAGGGGGCAGGAACGTTGCAAAAGGCCAAGAAGTAAAAGATAACAGAAACTGCTCTGAACACGGGAAGCTCACTGTCTTGCTAGCTTTGCCTCACACTACATTAAATGTTGCAAACTATCTGCACATCAACGCCGACAGACCTTTGTGAAAAAATGAAGAAAAAGTAACAGGGAAAGCCTCACTTCCAGCAGTCACTGGTTTTTGCAGATGTGCGCTAGTCCTGACAATGGAGTACTGAATTGTAACCCAAACCCATTCACACTCCACTTTCCCCACCCTGCGCCTTTCACCACGAACCCCAGCACTTATTCTGCTTCGACCACTCTTCCCGACCGACACTCAGCGGCGCCCTTCCTGCCGAGACGGGCGAGCTGCTGCGAGTCCTGTACTTACACATCTGCCATGGAGGAGGGAATGTTCTCCTCGACCCATTTCAAATCTTCATCCTGTCGGGGAAAAGAAAATAACTGGATCATTTCAGTTGCCTGACCCCCCTCGCTTAGTAGGACAGTGACACTGCTTGTTGACTCTTAGGCAAAAAATCCTCATATTACTCCAACTCGTTTTTTGAAACAGCTGTTGGTTTGGCAGCTTGTGTTGTCTCAAGCTCCTGTTAAGTTGCGCTCTTCACCTGTTCTACAGGGTCTTTTAAAATTGCACACAAACTTTTCACAAGTCCAGAGTTGTAACCACTTCTTCATATTCCTGCCTAGGTTCCACAAAATGTTCCTAAATAAAATGCACGCTGTAAACAAGTTGTGATTCATCCATCTCGGTATTTCTGAAAGCACAAGGTTTAAAAAGAAAGTGACTACAACCTTAACGATGAGTAAGCTTGCCCACTGCTTTACACAGTTCACAACAATACTGTGCAGGGTACAGCACCACTGTCCCCAGATCCCTTGTAGAAAAACTGTCACAAAGCAGAGGCTAGCTCGTTTCCCGATTTCCATTTTTATAATGATGTGGCATAAAAAAATCCCCGATTTGTAATGAAGTCACAGTTTATGTGAGCCATTCTTGGCCACGCCTGCGCATGCCGAGTCAAAGGCTGTGCATGATGTACACACAGACAGCACAGTGCGTGAATCCTGAGCTCTCTTTTTCACAAGAGACCCGACACGCGCACAGAGAGTCCTCTCACCACTTTGTTCGTCCTGGCTGTTCCGTTGGTCTCTGATTTCATTCCTCTCATTTTCACACCCTCTGGAACATAAGCAGGAGAAACAACTGCACGTGAATTAAAATAAATTAAAGAAAGTACGAAATTCACCACCTTATACTGCTCCGCCCCACGCATTCCAACAGGAAAGTCAAAGAAGATCACTTCTGCAGTCCTGTTTTTTCACGGTTAGATTTTCAATTCGAACAGCCAAATCAAGATGGCTGCTCTGAAAAGCAGAGCCACTTTCAGCTGACAGGAGCCAAAATCCCTCCAGCAAATGTCATGCAAAAAAATCCAACCACACCCCACAACAACCCCCCATCTTTGACACCCCTCTCAAGGCCACAGGAAATGGTTTGTCAGCTGTTTGGCCAAATCATGGAAAACGTTGCTGCTGACTAGGTTGCTTATCTACTGAAGCAGCAGACATAACCCTGAGAACAGAGCTCTTCTCTCCTGGAGGACAACACGATTCTTACCGAACGCTTCGTTCATCAGCTGCTCTTTCTCTTCTTCACTCATCTCGTCAACCAGAGGGCTGAAGGCGTATCTGATAGCACAACAAACAATCTCTCAAACTTCAGAGAACCCATAGTGTGAGCCATCTTGGGGCTCTCGTCATAAATAAAATATATACCATACTGCTGTATAATTCTCAATTCTTCTCTGGTGTCTATCTTTAAGTGCTGCATTTGTAAATCTTTCTGAACTGTTAAGATTTTCTTATTTCAAGTGGGGAAAAAAACAGAAATTACATGTTAACATTTAGTACTCGAGATTGAGATGTCACTGAAAATGTGACAGTTAAAAAAAACTCTGCTACCCTTTTTCTAATAAATGATACCCTATTGCTCATGTTAAAAAAAACACTGTTAGTATGGGGTCTTTTTCTATGTGAAACTGGGAAGGAAAACAATGTTAATTTTTTTTTCAATTCAAAGACAAAAAGCTTGCTCAGATTAAAGGGTGTGGTTATAAGCCTTATTCTCCACCCCACTCTCAATACCCTTCATTCCCAAACACACAGGCGTAGACGCTGTGCGAGTGCTGCGACAGTGCAGCCAGGAGATCGAAGCAGAACCAGTTCTCCCACTGGAGAGCGCTTTCCGCTTCCTTCCTCGCTCCCAGAACTCCAGCCCCCCACAGGAACCGCACGGGTGGAGCAGGAAAGCACGAGCACCCGACTCCGAGGTGACCCGGCTCTGCTCACCTCTGGTTGTTGGCCGACGGCCTCCAGAGGAACATGATGACCAGCAGAACGATGGAGAAGAGGAACCTCCAGAAGGCGTCGTCAATCCACAGCTCCCCCCAGTCCTGCACAGGGACACAGAGGAGTTACAGCAGAGCTCCAGCTGCGTGGGCTCAGTCACATCCAATACCCTCGCAACACGCCTGCCACTCCAGGGCACAGAGGTGGGGGACCGAGTGCAGAGAGAGGGATGGGATTAGGTGGAGTGGACAAGAAATCATTTTTAAAGCAAATTCCAAATGTGGTGTAAGGGTAACTAACCAAAACTACAAGAAGATGAAATATTCGGCCCTTTCTCAAAGCCTGCAGGATTTCCAACAGAAGCTAAAACTTCGTAAGCAGGGCCATGATAACGAGAATCGTTTGTGTAAAAAAACCCAAAACAAAATATCTACTGTCCTGGTAGCAATGATGGGATTCTACACAAAGATCTCTGCCCTCACACTTATGCCTATGCCTTCACAACCTCTGGGGAAATGCTCTGCAGTGGATATACATTCTCCAGGGTCATCCTGATTAATCTCATCACAGTGGAGACACTCTACAGAGCACTGGACTAAAACAGCCACCCATTCTTTAAAACAAACCTGTACTAATAGACTAAGTACTAAAAAGAGGATTTTTTTATCAGTCATCTCAGCAGTCTGAGTGATGGAGGTAAGAGAGATGAAGGTCTTCGTAATACAGCCTCGGTCACTCACCGACTGGCACTGGGCGAATCTGAAGGTCTTTGTTGTCCAGATGATGAAAATGACAGAGGCTAGTGGGAAGAAAGATATGAAAAAGATCTGAGGATCATTCTTTCTAGAAATGAATCTGCACAATGGAGTATGTGATCAAGATAAAGAATTGTTCAGAGATTTTGTCAGCACTCCTCGTGTCAAAGAGGTCAGTAAGATAGCCCCAAGACAAATCACAAGTTTTCTTGACTGATACGAGTTAAAGGATGTTTATTCTACAGGTCAAATGATACGATAAGGTCCAGATTTTTTAGTTCAGACTTTATGGTTTAAAGTGATTTACACTTAGATCCCAAACCTAAGATATACAGTATGAGGCTCACGGGCCATGAGGAGAGAAGGATGCATTTTTATTGTAATAAACTGAAGCAAAGTGTTCTAGCCAATAATAGCATTTGTCACAATTAGTTTGATGTTCTAAATAATATTATAAATGATAAAAATGTGTATTTCTCTAAATTGCTTGTGAAAAGCAATAAACTGTATGCTTCAGCTTTAAACACAAAAGACGAATCGAGAGCATGTGGTTGAACTGGAGTGTGCAGTAAAACCTCGTGACCAAATCCGACGAGCCCGGCAGTGCAGTGTGAAGAACAAAACGACCTCGGCACCGAGAAGCCTCACCGATGACGGCGAATATCAAGGTGTTGGTGAAATGGCGATAGAGGGAGAGCTTCACCACGTTCCTCCGCAGTCGCAGCAGCTTCATGGTCTGGGCCAGGCTGATGAAGATGTGTCTCTTTGTCAAGGAACCTCCTGAGGCCACCGGTAAAGACACCCTCTCTCACCCTGCTGCCGAGAACTGCCACAGCCATGCCCATCGGGAGACTGGTCTCTTGTGTATCAAGACCAAGAACAGAGCACCTACCCACTGCGGCAAAAACAGTGCTGAACTACTAGAGACCAAGGAGATCGGGAGAAGTACTCCCCATAATAGTATATTATCCAAAATATAACAGGTAATTATTCACACATACCTGGCTGACAAGTTTATCCAAAGCAATTTGAATTTACAACCATTTATTTAGCTGGATGTTTCAACGGAACAGTTTGGATGAAGAATCTTGCGCAAGTGTCTTTTTTGGCTTTGACAGTGTCTCACCTGGGACCTGAACCCACAACCAGTCCAAAACTCTAACTACAGCTCCACATATTACTTGCTAAATATACAGGTGTATATACAGCAGGCAGAAAAGCAGAACCTTTTTTGCATGCACACATTTTCTCTTCTAGAGAACTTTGGATGTTCCTGAAAGATCTAAGCAACAAATTAAAAAGAGAGCAGCTGGGGCAGATTCCCAGGGCACAGCAGTCCAGCCCACTTCCAGATTCACCATCTGTAGGCTCCTGGACACACTGCACTCACAAAGCCAAAAATCTGTACTTTATTTAAAATACGTACACTTTTAAAAATGCTATTTCAGACCCCTGCCTGTCTGGTCAAAACAAGAAACAAACCAGAAACCTGCAGCAGCTGGTTGCTTCACATGCAAACACCCACAGCTTATGGGATCCACTGGTGATTAAAGAATTCTTCTCTGCTGCAGTTATTTCCACCTCCCAGCAACACTCCTTTACAGACAATTAGCCATTTTTTCTTGGCTTTGACTCACATTAGCTGAAAGACTTTTCAGCCACACTTTAATATCAGAATAGTCTGAGGTGCACGGGGGAAAGGACAGGAGTGAGAGGGGGCAGGGAATCAAAAGGACCCATATATATCAGCAGCAAGTTAGTGCAGGGCAGAGGCAGATAAGAGAGAATGAGAGATGCAAGACAGGATATCCACCAGCAGAGGGCAGAGTCGAGCACAGCCAAGGGAATGGCAGCCAACAGCACCAGATCATCCTGAGCCTGAAGAGGACAGAGACAGAGACAGACAGATAGAGAGGAAGACAGGACTGTCACACAGTAACTATAATAGTGTGCAATTTTATCATGCACACATGCTTATTAAATATATTTTGTACAAATTTCCATTTGGCAACAAATCTGAGACAAATCTAACTTCAAATTTATGATATCAGCATTCCTTGGAGGTGCCCAGAGGTCCCTAATAATGCACTTCTTCCCAAATGGGATAGTGTGATTGAGCTCAAGACCAAAACCTAAACCTTTAAAAAGGTCACAAAGCACTGTTAAGATCTCTGGCTTTGTGCTCTTTTCCTCTTACTGTTTTGAATGAATTCCTTATGACGCACATTAGTCTCCCTCCACCAGCCTACCAAAAATGCAATCAGGCAACATGATGAATGGGATTTTCAGTCTTCTCCTACAGAAGCATTGAGGTGCTTTAAATAAAGATGTAAATTCACAGACTCTGCACTCCTCCTGTATGGCCTAACAGCTAACTCCAGTTGTCATGCACATCGACAATGGATGCTCCAGTTCTGGCTCTCGATCAAACAGTGGGCTCACCCCAGAGCACACCTCTTGCCAACACATCTCGGATGTGCCTCGCAGTCTTTTTGACATGACTAAATGACCTGGATTCAACCCCTGTGTAATTAAAATGTAAGCAAGAGCAAACAGTGGCTCTCAACGGAAATTACTTGATTGCTCCCCTGTCTGTCAGATTTCCTTACAGTACCAAAGAAAGCCTGTCACAGAAAGCATGGCTTCAAAAGTCCTGATCCTAACACAACAGGACACATAAGAGACAGACCTACTGATAATCCATTACAATCACAGTGTTCTATATCGCTCTGTTTATCATCTACAGTATCTTTTGCAAATCAAACTTATGTTATCTTCTGCACCTCAGAGGACAAGGGATGCTGAAAATAAAATGTCATGGAGTTAGCGAGTTCAGTGTTCTTCAGGATCACACAGAGAGCCAGACACGTTGCTTCTGGTCAGCTGCCTTGGAGTGCCAGCATAAGACAGAGCTAAAGCTTCCAAGTCAAAGCAAAGAAAGAGAGGAAACCATTCTGCCCATCTAGTGTGTGCTGGGTTTTAGAAGTTACCTCACCCAGCATGACGTCAAGGTAACATTCTGTCCATTTTAAGCTAAAAAAAGTTGTGAATCACCTCTGTACCATTCATGCATGAACAGCAGAACCAGCTCAAAGTGCATGCCAGCTGCTGCTGCTCCACATAGTGATCTGGGCCTGATGATCCTGCAACTTGTCCTAGGCAACAATATTGCTGAAACCCACACTCTAGAGCCAGCCACTGACAGCATGGTCACTCATTAGTTAGAAAACACTGGCTTTTACCTCATTAAGACCAGGAGCCTTGAACCACCAACTTCATCAAGTTTTTGCTAATATAAGAACTACCAATAAGCAACGAAAGTGCAAATACTCCTGATAATGACATGTGCATGAGCCTGTGGCATTAGAATAACGCACAGTGTAATAACACCATACAGCACTATTGCAGATTTGTCTTATCTTCTGAATGGGCTGAGACCCAGATACTGCGTTACCAAAAGGATATCCACCACACAATACAGGAGTCAGTAACGGCCAGCACTATGTCACACAGAAGCCTGCTTGTCCCATCTTGATCCTGCAGAAAGGACAATTTATCAGAATGGGAGCACAGGGTAGCAGCATGGACACAGAAAAACTCTTCCCCCTGTAAATTCACAGGCCTGCAGGAGGAAGTCTGAGGCACTAAAAAAAAAACCAGCACCTTCAGAGATCCGCTTAATTTTGTTATTGACACTGTAAGTAAACATGAAAGTTCCAGCCCCCTATGTACAAACATATTCCAGCCAATATAAGGCAATATATCACTCCAGATGCTTCCTGGTCAGCTCCAAAATTCCTGCTAACAAGTACCGTTTCATAGATCTCCAGACATAATCGCTGCAAAAAAAAGAGGGGGTTGAATGGCTACAGGAAGTGGGGTTTCTGACCGCGTGCGGGAGTTGCTCACCGAGTTGACCCGTAGGATGCCCTCCACGATGGAGAAGATGAGGTAGAGCAGCCCCACGCCCACCACCCTGTGCAGCAGAGCCCCCAGCCGCGGCCTGCAGGGAGAAGCACTTTGTAGCAGTTTTTGCAGAAGGACATTAAAAGAGAACAGGTTTGTCCTCTTAGTGGTCTTCTGAGCAGATCTGAGAAAGGCCCCACCCTCCAATAGAACATCACATTCTTAAATAGCCTGAATTCACTAGGGCAGGGGTTCCTGGCCCTGGAGCCCCACACTCCTACTGGATTTCAGTCCAGCTGAGCTTCATTACCTAACCGAAGCCTGTAACTGCTGCTTGACATCTGCAAGTACCCTTTCAACTGAAAAGTCGGGGATTTGATTTGAATTAGAAAATGCTATCGTGAAAAGGCTGCCTCCAGCAGACTGAAGACCTAAACAACAGTCACACCACTCAAATTAGTCCTGTGATTAAGTCCATTATAAATTAAACGGTGTAACTGACCACCTGGCTGGAACAAAACCTGACAGGTGGGGGGAGGGCCTGGGACTGGGACTACGCCCTTAGTGAAAAACGAAAGCAACAGGACATCACTTCAAGAGATTATAGTATGCAACTGCTTATGAATTTTAATGTTAATTTTTGCCACACATGAGCACTGTCCTCTCCTTGTCCACCAAAGCTCAATTGTTTGAGCTTCTTCCGTTATTCAGCCACGGGCAAAGACACTCACTTGACAATTCCATATCCGAGGCTGGCGATGATGACCAGGACACGAGCAAGGGTCCGCTTCACAGCCGAGAGGACCTCGGCGAACACCACCGCCCCCTGAACTACAGGGAGAAGCAGACGGTAAGAAGAGCGAGCCAGGAACGCAGCAGGGCCACAGCCCAGCAGATCTTACAGGTCACTGTAAGCCTCCCACTATCTAGAGAAAGGAGAAGTTGAAGCCCTTTCCACCTGACTAATAAAGCAATTCAATATGTGAACTGGATAATTAAGAGCACAAAAAACTGGAAGACTGGAAACGGGCCCCCCCATAAAATCTTTCAAGCAATGGCTGCCACGTCCTGGTCTCAGAGGGCCGGTGGGTCCTCAGGTTTTTTCATTTCTCTTGAAAGCAGCAGCACCTAAAGAGCTGGGAGATGTTAAACTCATTAAGTCTGTATTTAGCTGAGGTAGGTTAGGAGCAGAGCAGGAATGAAAACCTGCAGGTGCACAAGCGCGCTAGAAACAGGATTAAACCACCCCGACTTTAAGCGTCTGAAATTCCAGAGACTTAAAGAAGGTTTTTGGTATCTTTCTAAAAAAAAACCTGTTCATCACCTTCACAACACGCCTCGCAGGCGTTTCCTGTTCAAGGACAGGACAGGTGTGTCACGGCAATTGTTGGCTTTGCCTACACCGATTTAACATTGTGCTGAACACAAAGGTGCTGCCTTGTCCTGCCCTGGAGCTATCCAATCACAGCACGCCATGATGAGGATTGCACAGCACTGTGACATCGTGAAGAGAGCAAACTGGGGCGAGGAGACCAGCAGCAAAGGTACCCGAACAAGCTTAACTGCTTCAGCCCTCACACGTCCCATCAAGAGATCTACTAGAAAAAATGGCAAGCACTTCTACAACAGCACTTTATGTAGCACGAAAGCACTGTCACATCCCCTGAAGATTTGATGTTAAAACTGCGTCATTCAGAGCAGAATCTTAAAAAAACGTTGTTAGAAAATGCTAAGTGAACCCAAGCATCATCATCACAAGTCCACCCCTGGGCATTCTCAGCAGCCTACCCTGTATCACACAGACCTGTCCAGACCAAGTGCCCCGCGGCTGCACACCTGAGAGACCGTCGTATCGGATGCTCTGGAACTCGGCGTAGTAGACGGCCTTCTCCAGCATCCCCAGGAAGATGACCCCACCGATCCAGAACTGGATCCGCAGCAGGTCCCTCCAGTAACAGGCGGACAGACCGAGCCACAGCACGCCGAACAGCACGTAGATGATGCACATCACCATGTAGAACTGCATCAGAGAGGAGACGGCATTCACATCAGCGCCTGCTCAGCGAGACCGCGTCTTCCTGCAACACAGGACTGGTCCACTGGACTACTGCAACTAATCCAACCATCATAATATACAATCTCTCATTGCGTCCATTTCAGGTTATTACACAAATGAGTTACAAAGATACTCAGGTTCTGTTGATTTCAAAATAAAGGAACACAGATTTATTTTAACTGAGAGTCAAGTTATTGTATTTTATCAGCGAAAAGTAGAAAGCACTGGCAGTCACGATGAAACACAGTAATTCAGTAAAAGACAAGGAGAAAAGAGTGGGGGGGGGGTATAATTGTATAAAACTGTATAA
The DNA here is from genome assembly GCF_055471065.1 of Atractosteus spatula. Lineage (NCBI taxonomy): Eukaryota > Metazoa > Chordata > Actinopteri > Semionotiformes > Lepisosteidae > Atractosteus > Atractosteus spatula. The sequence goes on along the minus strand of NC_142708.1, from coordinate 75,769,707 downwards.
AAGCACAACAAAACAAAAAACTCAATTTAAATTAAGCAGAATTTTTTGTCTGAAAGAAAAGTCCTCCAGACCAAGTGTCTTTGAAACTGCCTTTGACTTGATCTCATTCTGCAGTCTGTAGAAGTGCAGTAACACAACTCTTTTTTTTTTCTCTTCCTCCCTTGTGTCTCTTTCCCTCAGACTCCTCACACATCTCCTGCTCCGAGACACACCTCCAACCTGCACTACCTGATTCCAAACCTACCTGCCTGATGGCAGATTTGCCATCTGCACAGACTCCACCATTTGCCACAGGCAGGTGGAATAAAAGCTTTTATTTGCGTTCAGGTTTAAGGCTTCAAAAGAGAAGGGGCACTGTCCCGGGACACGAGAGGGACACAGGAGTGGCGCTGGACTTACAATCATGAGAGGCCATTCGGAAGCAGAGATGTACTCGTGTGGCCCTTTCATCTGGACCTCCACTGCGGGAAACACAGTGAGCACAGAGTCAGGTCAAGGTGCAGGGCTCCTGACCACCACTCATACAAACAAGGACATCACAGATGTTAGGCAAAAGAGAAGCCATTAAAATTCACACACTAAAAAACGTATTACATTACGATGTTCTTCTGTTGCCAAGTTGTGTAACCATCGTATTTGCAGCGGGGAGCTCTAGTGCTGCAGGCACTTAAAGGTCAGGTCAGGCTCTTACACTGCAGGCTCCAGGTGCTGCCCTCCTCCGCTGGCTTCTTGGCGGGGCTGATCTGGACGATGAACATGTACGGACCGTCCTCCCACACTTTGGCCACAGCGTTCAGCGGCTGGGAACGAAACACAGGAAGCAGAAAGGAATGCGGCTGAAATCCCAAGCGCTAAACCGAGAGCTGCACGTGCCGGAGTCCACTCCAAACGTACACAGAGCCATCCGAGCAACGAAAAAAGGAAGCCCTAGCTGAAAAAACTTTGATAAGGTAACATCAAACGTTCTCCCAAAATAGCTTTTCAAGCCTTCTTTGTATTTTCCATTCCCACGACGCAATGATTCCTGTGCTGTGCGGACAGGATGAGGATCCCTGCCAACGTCTCCTGAATTGTCAAAAAACACAAAAGTCCCGTTTGTGAATCAACGCGTTTGTTTGAACATTTCAACGCTGGGCTGACGTGGCAACGTGTAATTAGGAGCATGTCAGGCAGAGAGCCCCTCTGTCCTTGCTGAATGCTGAACGCCAGACCACTCACCACATCCGAGACTGCTGAGGTGGTCTTCACCTGACCTTTAACCTCTCCCTCCTCCTTGACTGAGGGCTTATTTGTCGTAAGGGCTTCACCCTGCAGAAATGAAAGAACGTGCTAAAAACTGGATCATTTATCAGTTCAATTCAATTTTTATATAGCGCCTTTCACAACAAGGTTGCCCCAAGGCGCTTCACAAAGCAAGTGACCACACATGTTGTGAATACTGAACAGAAAAGACCAGAAGACAACGGAGGAGAGGAACCCAAAACTCCTTAGTAAGGAGAAAAAAAACCTCTAGGGGTCCAAGGTCATCTGGCTGCCCAACCCCTTTGGGCATGCTTACATCATACAATTAAAAAAAGGAATAAATGAATGAGGATTCATATCCCCAAGTTCTGTGGACCTGTGGAGATTTTGCAAAGGCCAGATATAAACCTGGATGATCTCTCCTGAACCAGTTCCACTGTGTAAATTTAACGTTACCTTGACTCAAGCAATGAAAGGCCACAGGGTGGAGACCATACCTTCTCAGACACAGCACTTCGCTTCCTCTTCCCCTGGTTGCCTGTGCTGGTCTGCAAGACATTTTGCAAGAGATTAATTCAGAAACAGAAACGACCTAATTGAACGTCTCGGAATTTCTCGCACCCTGAGCAGGACAGATTCACGCCCCCTTCATCTAAACCCTCCTAGACTGGACTCTGGGGAACCCCTACTGCACGTGAGGCCATCCCTTTATTTTGGGAAGATCTAAACATGTACATTTTAAACAGGGTTTTCCAGAATGGATTGACTGTTATTTTGTCATATTCAGAGATGGTCCAAGTGGTGCCAGCCTCACTCCCGATGAGCACTCCTATCACCACACGGGCTCCTCGGCCAGGAGTGGTCTGGGATGCCACACTCTCCAGCCCTGAATCCACGAGTATTTCATCAGTGTGTGTGTCAGGGAGGGCACCTTAAGGACAACGTGTGAAGCAATAATTAACATACCTTTTATTTAGAATTCTTTCTTTAACCAGGCATGTCACACAGAAACAGAACCTCATTCTCAGAAGACAGAGAAGGGAGAAAAAAATGAATCCAAAATAAAAACGGGATGAGGCAGTGTTAAGACGATCCAGGGACAACTGTGTCCGGAGAGATGACGTATCCAGAGTCACGATGGACACTACAGAGGAACTGTTTCTGGAAAACTATATCAGAATTCTAAAAGGGCTGGCACACTTCAAAATTATTTTTACATGGGGAAAAAAACTATATTTCTTTGGTTTAATATAATAATTACTGCTAATAAAGTAACGTCAAAATAAAATGGCCTTTTAGGAGAGCCCCGTATGCACAAAGGACAGTGACATGAAAGTGCACTGTGACAAAAGAATGCAGTCTCACAGCTCCGCTTGGTTTGCAGCACTGTGCAAGCCAACGTCAGTCAACTGAAAAAAAAAGACAAGCAGAACTCGTTCTCTCTCACCTCTTCCACCTCTGGTTTCCTCAGCTGCTTCGGTGTATCGAAGTGCCTCACGGTCAGCTTCAGGGACAACCAGCACAAGGGAAAAGGCAAAGTTGAAAAACACATTCTGCATTTTATTGTTTTAACCAGCCCTGCTTATGCAATAAAAAGAAACACAGCAGCTCATACTTGAGCTCATTAAGGCAGCAGTTTTGCGAGCTGTTAGACGTGTGTGGCCGGGAGCCAAGATACTAGAAAGGAGGAGGAGGAAGGACAGCACGTCGCACCTCGTTCCGCGCGGTGTGCAGCACGCACTCCTGTGTGTCGTAGGAGTGGAAGACATAGAAGCCGCTGCCTCCATCAGGAACCTCGCTGTCCGACCTGAAGTACGACCCCACCTGCGAGTTCTGGGGGAGCAGCAAAACCACAAACAGCAGTAAGAAACCGCGAGTCCTGAGTGTCAGCTCAGCACCACCAACACCGGCCAGCGCGGCGCTAGGTCAGGACATCCGCAGCAGTTCGCACACACCCCTCTGAATGGTACGGCCTAACTTAAAACAATTTAAAGCATGAAACCACTTTGCCAGTTTCCTGAAGAGGAACGAATTCATGGTTTATCCGGATCTTATTATACCTCTCTCTACCACAGTCACATCACATGCTTTTCTTCACAAATATTGACCTTTTGTTTTATTTGTATAACATTAAGCTGTTACACTGACAACATCCATATTTTATTGCTCTTCTGAGACACTTCCTACAAGTAAAACTTGCCTTTCGTTAAATGATGTTGATTTAACCACTGCAAAAATTTATATTTCACACACACAACAGTCCAAAGTACAAGAACACAGCAGACTGTAATATTTTGGGGTTGATGACAGAGCCTGTCCTGTTGAGCCTGAAACAATTTGTTCCGTTTACGCAATTCTCCATGACATCCTCATCGCTGCAATCTATCATTCCCAGCATGCACACAGAAACAGTACGCTCCAAATGAACACCTTCCAGAGAGGTCAGGGACTTCAAATCCATCAAGGAACTTACATCCAGAGCAAACACCTCATCGTAGCAGCGGGAGCTGCGCAGGTACCACGAGATGGTGAAGTTCACAGCAGGGTTGCAGTTCTCCGCCAGCCCTGCAGAAACAAGCAGCACATGTCTCAGGGCTCCCAGCTGGAAACCTGTACAGACACCACGTGAGGCTTGATATTCTTCTACAGCAGAATGAAAAAAGGCCAATCATAAGACCATCTATAGTAGACGGAGCCGAGCCTTGAGAGCCCCAGACCCTTCTGGGTTCAGTGCACTCACGAGCTTCGGTGCTGTGCTGATCTGGTCACCTTGCTCGGGTCTTGAAACAAGTGCGAAGAGAACAGCACTGCAAAGCCCACAGCCCAGGCTCTCAGGACGCGGGGCTGCACGACCCTGCTTGGGACCCTCAGAGCCACAAGGATAAGCACACATCAACAGAACAGCACCCCAGCGATCCAGCGCCGCAGCAGAACTGATACTTACATTGCAGGTATACTATGGAGTTGTTAAACAGTGTCTTTTTGAAAATGAATTTGTCCTGCTGATTAATGGAATTCTGAAAAAGACAAAAGTTGAAAGAGACTTAGGTTCTGCGATATTCTAGCCAGAAACATGTTTCTCCTGTTCTGACAAAACCCTAAAATGCACTACAGCACACACTGAAACATCACACTTTATCCATGAGCTCCTTTATTGTATTGACAATTTGGCTAAACAGAGTTAAATAGGTAACACATAACACTTATTAATAAGTGGTCGTATTAAAGATCATAATGCTCATGGACATAAAATGATCTCGACGAATGAGATATTGTGGTTGTGTTTTTGACACAACCATCCAGGTGGGGCTGCACACTGGTGGTGGTGGAGGGGATCCCCATGACCTGTAAAGCCCTTTGAGTGGAGTGTCCAGAAAAAGCGCTATATAAGTGTAATCAATTATAATAATAATAATAATAATGATTATTATTATTATTATTATTATACAACTGAGTCGTCCCGATTAAAAGGGGCAGGGTGACGGTGACCGGGTTTTGTGAAGTTCAGAAAGCTGAACAACTGTTCTCTGTACTGACAAGTGAAAACGAACAACAACAAAAAATAATTTGATTTTTTCAGTTGTAGTTGTATGTTATTTTGCATGATAAGTCATGTCCGTGACCTATACCTCATGCTGGAGGGCCCCAGTCAAGCACGTTTTAGGAATAGCCATTAAATAATCGATTTCTAAAGGTCTGGAACACCTAGACTGTGGCCAATTAAATAGTTGGTTATTTTAGGGATCTTTTTTATCACAATTCAGAATTTCCTTCAGTCCAGGAGTTCTGCAACTTTACTTAGACTCATTGCTTAACTCCTTAAATAAGTGATCCTAATCTTTAAATAACAAGGGACTTAGAGAGACCAATAAGAATACCTGGACTGGAGCTCCCCAGGATGACTGTAACCACAGACCAGTATTGCTCTATAACTGAAAGCACAGCTCTGCCATAAAACAATGTCACTCTGCTTTTGAGGTTAGGGGCTAAACAGTTTTAAACCTCAACAGCAAAAACCCAGGACTGGCTCACATTACAGAATTACTTTACTGTTTTTTGGGCATCTTTCACCTTTTTATTGTTCAACTCTAATAACATTTTCAACAAGGAAGGGTAACTTCTGCAGTTGCACGCAGTCGGGTTAACGTCTTTAGCTTAGGACAAACATTTGAACAGTTCTAATAACAATCTTGTTATTTACAGTAGGCATGTCTTACAATGCAGCGTGTCTTTTTCAGTACCAGAGCTAAAAACACCCTGCCAAAGGCGACTGACAGAATGAGAACCTCATTCGTCGAGGGTGTTAAAATGAAATTTGAGTAACTGGTTTGCAAATATAGAGAAATAATACGCGCTTCTGGCGGAGAAAAGGGGTACGTGTGAGCGAACAAGGAAATGGGTCTGAGCGAACCGCGGCGTGCTGTCGCGCTTACTAAGGAATTTACTGATTGTCCTGCAGTTTCTAGTAGAAATAAATTAAGACCATTGTAAAAAAATAAAAATACAAGCCCCTATGGGCAAGCCAGGTAAAACGTCTACAGAGAGACGAAATCCCCTGTCAACACAGCACAACTTCAGGACCCGCAGAACAAGCCTGACATCACAATAAAGACAGTCTTCTCCCTGGCCGCTCGCACTGCGCAGACACAGGGGAAGCGAAGCGACTTACGCTGTCCACGTTCACGATCCACTTTCCCGGCTCCGACACCGCATGTAGAGGCTGCGCAAGGTGCAGGAGGAGATATACATGTAACAATTTCTTTAAGCCCCTCGAAGGCAGCGCCGTGGCTCTGAAAGCCGCCATTTTTACCAGGAAACAGCTGCGCTACCGACCTCCTGCGACTGGAAACGAGCAGCCGGTGAAGGCATTTTCTTATGTCGTCACCGGGAGGGAGGAGGCGGGGAAGACGCACAGAATGGGGGTTTTGGTTTTGTCCGTCCCACTTCGTGAGGCAAAAACCGACAGTTTTTTCACGTTACATTGCGAGACGGAGCTGAGCTTTTCATCCCAGCCCGTTAAAATTCATCCTCATGTCTGGGGACTTATGTATTGGAGGACACCCAGGGCCTGGGTAGCATTACTTAACATGGTGTAACGCCCTACTCGCTGGGGTATTTTAACCAACACTGATAAACTGATGCCTTATATACCAGCTTCGACACCATGTCTGTGTGGCATGTTCCACACTCCCACAACTTTTTGTGTAAAGAACGCCCTTCTGTTCTCGGTTTGAAACATCCACACCATTCAGTCTTATAATAATAATGATTTCTTACACGTATATAGCGCTTTTACAGCTTCTACAATTGTGACTTTAGAGTTCATGCTCGAAAGGATTCGAAAGGGGGTGGATGAAGTTTGTCATCTTTGTAAAAACAAGTCTAAACATGTGACATGCGCGATGCTTGCTCTTTTACACACGGCGAAGAAACAATGGGCGCTCCAGACTACAGCGTGAACGGTGACCACTTGTACGCTGTAAACCACAGGAATTCAGCTCGTTTTCCTCATTTGAACCAGTCGGTTCTCACAGTATCTGCTGTCCCCTCCAGAACAGTTCAATCCGCACCAACTCTGCTTTCATACCGCTCCCAGGCGTTCTGTACTGAACGGACATTTGTAAACCCTCATTACACGAAAAGCTTCAGGGAAGTTTTCTTAGTCTGTCCATCGGAGGAGTGGGCAGACATCTGAGGTCCTGGGGTAGAGCACCGTAGAGACTTAACGCGAATTTATTTTTTTTGTTTAGAAAATGACTGCTCTTTTCTATAGTTCTCCGCTCTTTTTTATCCATAAGCGTATTTTGCGTTTTTTATGAAGAAGAGCAGAAATTGAAATGTTAGAAAAAGGAAATGTTAAATGGGTTACATATTTTCATAATCTTCTACGAATTTTTCAACGATCTAAGAAACAAATTCACAGGTAATTAACACAGGGTTGCAGTAAAACACCGTTATCCTTTCCCGACCTATAAGCTAAACAAACACAAGACAAGTTTCAGAGCTCGTTTTACTACAAACGCAATTTCCATTTCTCAGTTTCCAACAACACTTGAGTACGCGTTTACTTTAAATATCCCAAGGTTTAAACTAGTTTGCCACTGCCTCCTCTAGCCGGATAAAGAGCGCTACACAGTGGCTATGGCTATAGCTGTAGCAGAGGAGTTGTCATTCCTCTCCCGTCTCCAGGTGATGAAGAGTTTGGCTTTGTGCTGCCTGTTGACTCCGTGTCAGTGGGGGTGGGGGACACAATAGACTTGAGAGAACTCCCTTTTTAACTGTTGCTTTCTCGGAGTCACTTTGAGTAAGACGATCTGCTTATTGTATTGAGGTACAGAACAGTAAAGCCCAAGAGGCTCAGGGCGAGCTGTGTATTAGTGTGTCTGTTTGCACAGTCCCTCCTGGAGCAGTTAATCACTGGTCTGTCTAGTTCTTAGTACTCTGTGCTATATTCTTATTCTTATTCTTGTTGGTGCACGTGTTAGATAAGTAATACGTTAACGAATTATTGCTTTATTTTTTGCTACTTTACATATTAAATATACAAACACTGTAGATTTTTGGGCGGGTGTGGCTGTAATGTGGTGCGACTTGGTTTTGTCAAGACTGAGCTATAGGAATGTGAAACTCACTGGTCGGTTCGCGTAAATACCACGCATACTATAAAGCAGGCACCAGCGCTAAGAATTGGGAGTGTTCTGGTCTCGCTCTTCGCTCAGGGCATTAAAGACCTCCGCGACTTTTCTGATTTATTAGAATGCGGTGCTGTCCTGTACAGTAGTGGCCATCGTTTGCTCAGTATGAAACAGATGTGCTGTTTTGAGCTGTGCAAGCACAGGGACGTACAGAGCCGGTCCTTAGAGTGGACACCGTGTTCGTGACTGACATAATGAGAGAACGTAAAAAGTGTTTTTAAACCACAAACACTGTGATTTCTTATTTCAGGTGACATTAAATTTAATTCATGAACTGTTTTTACTTTTGAAATTTTTGTTTTTGCTTGGGGGGAGGTCCAGCTCCAGTTATCCATACAAAATATCAAATCAATTACACAGAAACAACGGGATGGTTTCAGCTTCTCGTTCGCCAGTACCGTTGAAATATCGTTTCTTCTGGGGGGTTAGGGATCTGAACTGCATGAACTGTTATCGGTTATTTGTAGAATAGGTACACTATTTTAAAATTCTAATCTAAATCAGAATTCTTCACAGACAGTCGTCTTTAGGAGCCTACGGTGCTGTATGTAGAGATACAGTTGCGGGTCCTGTGCGCTACAGTCCGGAAGTTAAGACCCGGGGACGCTTGCAGCTGTCGGGACTGGGTGTGGATCTCCGAGAAGAGAGAGAGAAGGAGAGCTGGTTGCGGGGCCGGTTTTCATACTGTATTCTTCGGTGGCGTGAGTCACTTTAAAAACGCCCGTCTGCTCGACAGTCCGCTCCGGCGTCTCCTATCAACGCTCCCGGTAAGTGCTTCTCCACAGGGCGCCTGGGTCGAGCGTATTTCCCCCTCCTCTGCCCGGTCGGGATCCGGAGCGCACCGAGAGATTTGGTGTTGCGTGTGACAGCTGCACTGCGTCGGGCGGGCGAGAGGACTGGGCTTGTGAAACTTTTTCACCAATAACAGCAGGCCCCTGCGTGCTCAGAAGGGTCCTGATAAGCTCTTCTTAAACACGAAACATCGCCTTTTACATCCGATTGCAGATAGAAACGTGTTAAAGTTCCGCTTTGTCGCTTGTTAAATCTTTTCGGGTTACAGTAAAGTAGACTGCACGGCTTCCTGTAATGGGAACTCAAGGCCATAAGCAGAACATTTGCATGGGCTTTGTGAAGCTTATTTCTGGAAGCAGCCATTTATTTGGAGCTGCGTGACGGCAGGTTTTTCCCTACTCGGGTGTTTATATTGTGTCCATCTGTGTCGACACCTCGGCACAAGGTCTCTACGGTGTGTGTGCACCCTTTCGGTGCGGTGCCTTGAATTCTCCCAGGTTCACTTCAACTGTATGTTGAAAGTGTGCGACCAAGCCGACGCAGCAGACTACCGCAGCCTCACAAGAGGGAGGTACATGAGAGTAGAGACGTTACAGGACTTCATATAGTCATTACATCGCAATGTAAATTAGAATACACAGTGGTTATTAAAGAGACATTCTTATTTTTCGATGCATGTAATTGTTTGGGTTTTTTTTAATTTGCGTATTTACCTTAGGTGGACCGTCGGAAACGTACATACTGTAATAGGAAATATCGATTAGTACCGCACCTCGCCTTTCAGTTGTTTTACAATAACCCTTGGCACGCGAATAAGAGATTACTATATTTTGTATATTGTGCACTAATAGACATTTTCAATCAGCCTTTCAATGCGCAACTACACATTAAACATTTTTTTCCTGACCTAAGCTTAAAGAATGCATATGGTTAAGTTGCAACTTTAAAGCCAAACCGCATTTGAAAGCCCAGGGTTCGCCCCAGACTCTCTGTTTGCTCCTGGACCTCGGGCCTACACCTCACTGAGTGACTGAAGTGGGTGTGTCAGCTGCCACAGAGAACCGCTGTAGGGCGTTGGTGCTGTTCTGTGTATTGACAACAGGAAACGCAGTGGGTTCTGGGCTCTTTGGTTAAGAGGACGAAGTAAGGAAAACGTGAGAGTTTTTGTTGCTAGTAGATAATGAATCAGACAATACCATCTAGCTGTTGCCAGAAAGAACTGATGGTGTCGGCTTTGGCAGTGTCCCCGTGCGGTCATCCCGTTTCTGTCCCAGAATGCTTTGTGTAGAGAAGTGCCTCCTGTCCTCAGTTTTAAACACCTTCCCTTACAGTTTCCGCCTGTGTCCTCTGGTTTGTGTTTTCCATGTGGATTTGGAAGAACACCATGGGGTGACTTGGCTAAAGCTCTTGAGAGGCTATTGAATTCTTGAATCACGTCTCTCATGGGTTTTCTCAGACCAGGACTAAAAAAGACAGATCTCTTAGTCTGTCGGCAGAAGGCATTCCACTAAGCCCAGGAATGTACCTGGAGGGTGGAGTAATCACACAACTACACCCTGAAGTTTGGGGCATGCTTATGTCTTTCTTCCTTTTGAATAGGTGTGGAAGGAATGTCCAGACGTTGGGGAAACTGTGCTTCTAGGCCAATGTATAGGATTACACTTCTTGCATGTGTTTTTTTTATTATTTGTATTTCCATCTTAAAAAAGTGGTTAATGACTTGGTGATTTTCTGTGAAAGTGCTAATTTTTCTGTGAATTGTTCAGCTATTTTGTGGCCAGTATAGGGTGACTGTCCAGTAGAGTTTTGCTGTTGTTGGAGAGTTGCAGACCTTGTTGTACCAGAGAGATTTCCTGTATGTTTTTGCAAGTGGAGACGGGCTAGGTGTGAGGCCTGAGGGGAGGGCTGGTCATGTGACTTGCCTATGAATGAGTCACTGAGGAGATCCGGAAGAACAGTGTGGAAATGTACAGCTTGTGGAAGTGAACAAGGGTGGGAATAAATCCAGGCTGTTTACTTGGGAGAGAGGAAGCCAGCACAAGCAGGGCATTGAGCTCTCGGCTAGAAGTTCTGCATGATGTACTAAGAAATAGCATCACAGAAACTGCAAATGCATAGACCTTTTTATTGTCAGTATCATGCCCTGAAAAAACACATTTTACTACATTCTTGTTCCTTCATCTTCAGATGGTATAAGAAGGGAATATATGGACCACTGAGTGGAGGTCCCAATGTCAGGACTACTTCAGAGCTCTGGCAGTCATTGATGGACACACAGTAGCATGAAGTTGCTGTGAGGATACCTGGCATAGACAAATCTTTTAATTGATTTGGGATTACACCTCCGTTGTCACCTGCCAGCATAATCTTTTAAGTGAACATAAGCACCATACCCTGGTATGGAGCAGAATTCTGTCCTGTATAAATTGGATCGCCTGCCATGTGCTGCAGACAGCTTCTCAAACCTACAGAATTTTTACAGAGATTAGTGCCACTACAATGACTAAAAAAAGGCATCTGTGATTCTGTAGAAAACGATTATATACAGTAGGTATAGTACAGTGCTCAATGTGAGCTGTAGAATCCCATGAAATCACACCCAGCAAATTTATGATTGATATTTCTTAAATGTTTCAATTAGTTAACTCAAATCTTAGAAGCACAGCTGAAAATAGACTCCCCTTGGACCGGAGCGTGGGCCCTGCAGGTTTTACAAATCACAGGTTCTTCTTCGGAGCCTGGCTGACAACAAGGATGGGATCATTCCTGCTGGTTATTGATTTAGAACTGGTACAATTTGTACAGTGGCTTGCGAAGCCGAAGACCTGGAGAGGAACGGAATGCCGAAACCTCAACATTTCCAGAAGATACCCGACTTCAAATTCAACATTCCAGCGTGTGGCACGTGTTTCTAGTTGTTGTTGGAAAGTGAGATGTTTATGCTGGGAGCAAGAGTCTAGTCTGCATGATGAGAAACTCTGTCTGAGTTTTAGAAAACTACACGTGTTCCAAAGGCACAGCAGTAGCTCAGACAGCTCTCTGCATGGGCTCCAGGGTCTGGACAGACAAAAGAACCTTTCTCTTGTTACAGCAGAGGTTGCCAATAAAGGTCCTGAGGTCTTGGCCTTCTGTGAAAGGTCTGAAGATTATTTTCCTCTGATTTCTTGATCCAAAATACAAACCTGAAGCACAGTATATGTACAGTGAACAAATGTGTTAGGCCACGACAGCTGAGCTATCAGTTGGAAAGGTGAATCGGAGACCCAGTCACTACCAAAAAAGGGCAGCTAGACAGGGATTTCTGCTGTGCTACACCTTTGCTCGGTGTGTTTAGGGGTCCGCAGTATGTTTGAGGAAGGTACGACTGTTCACCTGGCAGACTTGAGAGGTGTGTGTTGAGGCTACTTTCTTTCTTGTACAGGCCAGTTTATTCCGGGCTTACAGACTTCCTAGAGCAGGTAGGTATTGTACAGTTCCGGCTTACAGTTGACTAGTCAGTTTGAATAGAGAAACGCAAACGAGAGGACACTAAGGGGGAAGTGCATGGAAACTGAGAGAAGCAGGGGCTTCGCTTACATAAAGTGTTGTGGGCATCTGAGACAAATTCCTTGCTACACTATAGTATAAAGACTGTATGAGATCCAGGATCAATCACCTAGTAGAAACCAAACAAGCTACATTGGCTTAATGGCTTCCTCTCATTTATCATTGTGCGCCTTGGTGTTTGTAATCTTCCCAAAATCTTTGCTCATGCACAGGTTTCTAGTTAAATAATGAGTTGAATCTGTACAAATGGAAAGCAGAGTTTCTTACTCCTGAGTGTTATATGGATTCAAACAAGGGGAATGTTTTCTCTTATTACATACTCAGTAGTACTTCAGGTCACCAGGATCTGTTTTATAAGACCAATGGCAAAGTAAATGTATTGCGTTTTTAATTTCAGTTGGGATCTTTTTCCAAGTACAGCTGATTACACAACGGGCAATTGTGAAGCAAATGGTCAACAGTGCTAAGGAAGTATTTTAATTAGGAAAAAATGAAATGGGTCTAGCCTAGTAATTAAAGATTGTGGACAGAGGTTTACTGCAGGGAATGAACAGCTGTCAGCTCTGAGTTATTTCAGAAGACAGCAGAGTTAATAAAGCAGAGCAAGGTGTTTCCTTCATATGATACACTTGCACTGGTCAGGACTGCTAGAGATGCATATTCTTTTCTCTTTGCTCTGCAAGTTGTTAAATGCTAAGGCTTCATTTAACAAGCAGAACTTTGCACTTTTACTGGACACATTTCTAGGAAAAAGATGCTAACCTGCTCCATCTCTTTTTTTATTTATTTGTTCCCAGCTGTCCTCCTCCTGTGACTCTCTCCCAGTCTCCTTCCTTCAGTTCATCAAGATGTTTCTTGCTAAAAGGCTGATTGGTGGCCTCATAGATGTCGTGGGGTAAGAAGCGCCTTTCACACCATCTAGTTTTTCAGGGGCTCGTTCAAATACCAGCTGCAGCATCCTGAAACTGAGGCTCACAGCTACGGGCACTGTAACATGTAATTGTGAGCTGATCACAGCTCTGCTTTCCCCTGGGGCTCCCAGGTGCCTCAGCCAGTGAAGCTGCTTGCGTAAGGGGGCAGATTCACCCCTGTGTTGGCACGCAGCACCAGAGTCGGAACGTTGACACTCTCTCGAAGCAGCGAAGCACAGCTGACCGAGTACAGCAGAGGCTGGGTCAGGCTAGAGTAGGCCAGGATCTCCTTGGTGTCCGGCGCAGCGGTGTCTCCTGGGAGGTGCCACGCACCTGAGAGGTCGCAGAGCCATCGGAGGGAGGCGCCCCTCTGCTCCATCCGGTGTTAACTCACCTGTCGGGTGGCAGGGTGCCATGGAGCTGGTGGTGGTGAAGTCTGTGACCAGCCATGTCATTCCAGCACATGGCACTGATGGATTGATAAGGAGTTTTTCAATTTCACATTGAGAGTCTAGAAAAAAGAAAATAATAGGTCATTTAAAGTTTATAAAAAAATAAATGTAACAAAGAAAAAAATGAAAATCTCAAACTTTTTTTTTCTTTCAGGATTCAGTAAAAATGCAATTTTTGAGAGTAAGAACTTCTATCCTCTCAAGAGATGACATGCAGTAGGGTGTTCTAAAGCAAGAATAAAGAACTCATTTGTATTTGTTTCATTTTTTACAGGAACATTGACCCCAACCAGTTCCTGCCCTCAGATCCGGTGAGTGAGAGGCAGATACATTGCGTCCTTTACTTAAATGATCGTTATGAGATCTTCAGAAGGAATAACTTCTGGGGATAGTTTAGAAGCACATTTGAATTGCGGACAGAAAGGGCGTGGCGTATTGGCTGAGGGTGTAGACGCTCGAGCAGGTTGGTTGAGTTGGTGCTGGCGAGGTGTGCCGTCTGACGCTGACCTTGTCTCCGTCTCTCTCGCTCCCCGTGCGCAGCCGCCCCCCCGCCGGCCCTTGGCGTACACCGAGCAGAATGAGAGCGACGAGGAGCGCCAGTTCAGGAAGGTCTTCCAGCAGCTTGCCGGAGATGTAAGGGTTCCAGCTCTCTCTCGTCTGCACTGATCGCAGTTTTCTCTCTGAGCTCTCGCCTGTGGCTCTCCAGCAATCAGCATGTCTTGACTGATTTGTTAATCTACATAACTAATGAGGCAAAACAGTATACAAGTTTGTGGTTGTATTGAAATTTTGGAATGTGAGCAGAATGTGTGAATATTGCCACTGTAGGCCATCGGCCAAGGAAAATGAATGTTTATGCAGTATGTCACATAAAACAGCCTTATGTGCCAACCCCTAGGCAAACATGGTCAAAGAACTGCAAGCCGTTTCTTTATAAATGTGTAGATAACATACACATGGACTGCACTGGTCCTGGAAGGCTGGTTTTCTCGGTCACTTCTAAACACAGCCTCCCAAAGAACTGGGAAAGGCTGTTAAATGGATTTCATGAAGCCAGTAGTGAGCTGCAGTAGGTCATTAAGAGCTGAGATGGAACAAAAACCTGGAAGCCTAGGATTGTCTATCCCTGCTGTAGGGTATAGACTTATATTGACACTTCTATCTCATACCGTTACAGGATTGTGAACCTTTCAAAAAATTACAGAATTTATCCTTACTTGCCTAATTAACCCAGTTGCTGATTGCAGAATATGACTTTGTTGATTATGGATCATCCTGGAGAAAAGACTTGCAGTGGAGGTGCCAAGGCTGACCAGCCGCTGGTATAGACTACATAGAGCAGAATAAGTAGTTTTATGGCTGGAATGAAGGAGAGAACGTACTCAAAGTGTAATCACACTGCTCTGCTAAAACCTTAAGCTTGTTAGATACAATCAGGAGTTACAAAATACCTGTAGATGATTTACTCAAAGAATCCAGAAGTGTTGTCTACTATTACAAGATTTCTGGCCAATTTTTATATCAAGGAACAAAATCAGTTAAACTCGCAGTTTGTGGAGTCTTTTATTACTAAAATACAACTCCAGTTGCATTACAGCTCCCAGGTCACTTCATCGGAAACAACTGCAAACGAGCTGTTGCTGTACTACATCTTGGCCAGTTCCTTATAGTCTGGCCACCTGCTGATGAACAGTGCAGCAGGGTTCCACTGCAGTGTGGTACAGCTGCTCCAAGGAACTGCTGAGCTGCCCCGTCCTGTTTTGGCTGAGCCTTCAGCTTCCTGACTCATTTCATGGGAATGAGTAACGGGATAGACATTTGTGCATGTGCTTCTCCTGCGGAGAGAAGGGGAGGGGTGGGGTGGTGACTCAAGTAGGGCGTGAGTAAGCACCCCTTACAATCCAGTGGCTCTCCATTACACAACATGCTTAGCAGAAACCGGTCTTTCATAATTATGGCCTTTTCTCCTCCAGGCTCCTGGAGCTTGAGTGCAGTAGGTGTGGATGATTAGATTTGTGGAGTGTCTTTATTTTCCTTGAAAGGCTCCTGTTCACTTTTACAGTGTGTTAGCAACACCTGGTGGCATCCGCTTATGCAACTCATTTGTGAAGACGTTTGGCGAAATGTCCCTTCTCATGTTGCGGAACTTCTTTTTGAAATTGAGGTCAACGATTCTGTCTACTGCAGCCTTTCATCCAAAAGCAGTTAATGCATCTTTCATCCTTTGAGTTGTGAAATGACTTACAGCTAGAAGACGGATATGTTTCATTTACTAAGCCAATAACAGTTTTATGGAATTATAATAAGGAAAGTGCCAATTCAAGCATGCCAAGCTGTTGCATGATAAAAATTCTCTTCTTATTCAACTTTACTGCATAGGAGATCTTGTTTTCTCTATTTATTCACAGGTTTCAATATTCTAAAAGTATTTGAAAGTTTTAGCTGTTTTGAACCAGATCTGTTCTTTCTTTCTAAATTTAGCTGGCTCATTTTAAATTTTAGCTTTTCATCTGGTATAAAATGTCATAAAATGGTGTGCAGTTACTGTCTAGAGTCTATGAGCTAAGTGGAGAAAGGTGACAGTTAAAAATGATTCTCTATCATCAAATAACATACATCCCCTTTGTATGCATAGTGTTTCTGTGACTATGCTATAAATATCAGCTTAATGCGTGGCAGTCTGCATCAGTCCCTGCATATATCACTTGACCAAGATGAGAGATATGTTACTGTCTCCTTATTTTTATGCTTGAAGTTTTTCTACAATTGCTTTAACTCTCCAACATGACTGCTTGCTTCACCATAGCAGTGCTTCTGTAGCTTCTAGGGCCGTTTTCCATGCACATTTAAGAAACTGAGTATTTGGTGGTGGTGGATAAATATTATTTGTATTATTTTTCTTTGCAGGACATGGAGGTGAGCCCTAACGAGCTGATGAACATACTCAACAAGATCATCGCCAGACGTAAGTCTTTGTTTTCCATTCAGGGTAGACCAGGGTAGGTTGGAGAGAAGCGACACCCTTTCCTGTCCGAGTGTGTTTAACTTCCAGAACGCATTAGAGGATCTAATCCATTTCAGACCTCTTAAAGAGGTTCGTGTGCATGAAGTTTCTTGCCTTATGGTCTCTGTATAACATGTTTTGTTTTCATCACAACTGTTAAGAGCTTAGCAATCATGCCATCTGTCTGGTTGCCGCCATGAGGTTTAGAATACATATTTACACCAGATCTACTTCCTTGGGAGAGATGGCAATGAGGCGGCAACAGGTCTGTGTGGGGCTGAGCTGTGGGTGACAGGGATGCTTGATTCTCTATTTTCAGATGGAGATCTCAAGACGGACGGCTTCAGCATCGAGTCCTGCAGGAGCATGGTGGCTGTGATGGATGTATCCTTGCACTGTTGCCTCAATTTCAGCTCTCAAAATAGAGGGAGGCAGGTTGTTTTAAAAACAAAAAAAATATGGTCACCTTAGGATTTAGTGTTCTAGAGACGGTAGTCTTTTTACCAGCTTATGGTATTTTTGTATGCAGCTGCAAACTTGGGTTCCTTAACCCCGATTTCCAGAGCGATTCTTCAGGCAGACTGGGCTTCCATGAGTTCAAGCACCTGTGGAACAACATCAAGAAGTGGCAGGTGATGGCCGCACTGCAGGGGGCGCTCTGCCGGTGTTGTGTATATTCGCTGCAGGAGGATAAGCACGCGTGCACAAACCTTTAGAGCCCTGGCGAAATAAAATCCGCTGCCATGGCACGCAAATCATACAGCAAGGACAAAAACGGCAGACATTCCCATCTGGCACCTTGATCCCGAGTCATGCAGGAGGGTTGTTCGTCTTATCTCTGGCACTCTGTACAGTAATGCTGGATGCTGCGAGTACCCACTGAGTGACACATGCATTCTACACACAGCTCAGTTTCAGTGCAGAGATGGTCATTCAAGAAATGAGGCACAGACGTGTTGTGATTACAGTCACAGCCATATCACCCTGCAGCTCACACCTGGCAGCCCACTGAAGCTAATCAGGTGTGAGCCTGGTCAGTACCTGGATGGGAGACCTCCTGGGAAAAACTAAGGTACCTGCTGGAAGAGGTGTTAGTGGGGCCAGCAGGGGGCGCTCACCCTGCAGTCCATGTGGGTCCTAATGCCCCAGTATAGTGATGGGGACACTATACTGTAAAAAGGCACCGTCCTTTGGATGAGACGTAAAACCGAGGTCCTGACTGTTGGGATTAAAAATCCCAGAGCGTTTCTCGAAAAGAGTAGGGGTGTAACCCCAGTGCCTAATTTCCTATTGGCCCTTACTAATCATGGCCTCCTAATAATCCCCATCTATAAAATTGGCTTCATCACTCTGTTCTCCTCCCCACTGAGAGCTGATGTATGGTGGGTGTACTGGCGCACTCTGACTCTAGGTGGGGGTACACGCTGGTGGTGGCGGAGGGGATCCCCATTACCTGTAAAGGGCTTTGAGTGGAGTGTCCAGAAAAGCGCTATATAAGTGTAAGCAATTATTATTATTTTTATTATTACAATATCTTCCAAATGACCACACACTCGCAGAACTGCAGCTGTGTTCACATTGGTGCTGCCAGGCCACTGCAGGTTTTTAACACTTGTGCTCCACACAACCCTAAAAATCCTCTGTAAACGAAACGGTCACAGACAACATTAAAGACCCCAGTGCTGACAACCGTCTTGCGTGTGAAAGATGTTGTTCTCCCCTGCTTTCTCATTGAGGTAGATGTCATGTTTTTACAGGCAATCTACAAGCAGTATGATGCTGACAGATCCGGTCTCATCAGTGCTGATGAGCTTCCCAGAGCTTTCAGTGCCGCAGGTAAGGGCTGACACAAGCATAAAGCCTCCCGTTTCCTTGTGGGGAAAAACATGATGGGTGTTTCAAGCTGCTGCATCACCTGCATTTTAGGAATTATCCAGCAGCCATATCACTCTGCAACTCACAACTGGCAATCCACTGAAGCTAATCAGTGGGCCTGGTCAGTACCTGGATAGGAGACCTCCTGGGAAATCTGAGGCTGCTGCTGGAAGTGCTGTTAGTAGGGCCAGCAGGGGGTGCTCACCCTGCAGTCTGTGTGGGTCCTAATGCCCCAGTATAGTGACGGGGACACTATGCTGTAAACGGGCGCCGTCCTTTGGATGAGACATGAAACCGAGGTCCTGACTGTCTGTGGTCATTAAAAATCCCAGGGTGTTTCTCGAAAAGAGTAGGGGTGTAACCCCGGTGTCCTGGCCACATTTCCCCCTGGCCTTTACCCATCACGGCCTCCTAATAACCCCCCTCTCTGAACTGGCTTCATCACTCTGCTGTTCTCCCCACTGAGAGGTGGTGTGTGTGGGGAGCGTTCTGGCGCACTATGGCTGCTGGCGCATCATCCAGGTGGGGCTGCACACTGGTGGTGGTGGAGGGGATCCCCATTTCCTGTAAAGCGCTTTGAGTGGAGTGTCCAGCAAAGCACTATATAAATTATTATTATTAATTATTACTTTTTGACGCATAAAAAAGGATGTATAGGAGGATGGGGGACAGGAGGCCAGTGAGGGAGAACTTTGTTTCATTTAACATAATCTCCTTCCAGGACTTTGTTGTGTGGCACTTCTCATGTGCTGTTAGAGTTATTGCCTTGGGTCATGTGCTTGTCCTTACTTTCCTGAGTGTGAAGCTTTGCAAACACTGCAAAAGTGCTTTGGGATATAAGGCAGTATACAAATGCAAGTTATTGTTATTAAATTGTCTTCAATAAGTGCTTCTGCATCACTAGGGCATCAGTAATACTGAAGGAATCCTTAATGAGGACAATGTCTGATAAGTATGACAACAACACAGTGTATTCATTTTAACAAGGGAAGCTCTATAATCTGGGCAGCGGGTGCTGTCTCAATAATCAATTGATTGTCTGAGGTACACTGCTGTGCAGAATACGTTTGCATTTTTCTGCTCTTTTTTAGAAGAAGCACAATTCTGTGGTGGTTTTGTACTTATACTTTAGCAATTGTGCTTAAAGCTAAGCTAATCCTGATCTGTATTTTGTACTGCAAAATACATCTTTTTAACTTTTTGAATATGTCAAGTGGAACGATGTTACCCGAGAGTGAGTCATTGACATATGATTGGTGAAAGTAATGGATTAGGTATTCTGTCACTTAATATTTATTGCTCATGCCTTGTTTACCCTGAGTTGTTCTGCTCAGGTTTCTGACTATTCGGATCACTGTAAATTAAACATTGCTGATTTGAGTTTTGTTTTTACTCGCCCTGACGAAGTGCATTAATAAAAATCCAAACAGTTGTAATAGCATAAAACACTATTAGATGTTTTGGGCAAATAGTTAAGGCTATAGAACGTTCTAACTTCACTAACTCCAGCTGTGTGGAAATATGCACTATATGTTAACAAAAAGAGTTGCCTTAAACTGAATTGTTAATCAAATGGAAGTCTGGTTTCTTGCTAATTCTTTCTTCTTGTCCTGTTTATAAATGAAATATTTAACTTTTGAAAAGAATGTTAGTTTCAAATGTAACTTCTGAAGTTATAAAACAATGAGTTTCTGCATTATGCTTGGCAGTAACAAATGAAAAGCAACGCAGACCGAGGCACAGAAATTGGGAGGAAGAACTGACAAAGGGGAAAGATACCCCTTTTACTGCAGCTCCCCTGTTGTAACTCCTGATTGTGCCCAACATGGCTAAGACTGAGGTGTAGATGTAAAGCTGAGATGATCTTCGTTCTTCTACTGTTTGCAAAGACTGAGCAATCCTTGCACATGACTCTAAACCCGCAGCTGAGAATGAGCTTGTGCAAAAAGAGGAATAGCTGTGCTGAAGAGCTGAACCTGCAGCTGCATCCGCACGGCCCTCCTGTTACTCCTCAGTTTGAAAGTAAACCGCTGCGTCTCTGTTCCGCGCGAGAAGGGAAACCGTGGCTCGCCGGGGAAGCCCTGATGAGTTCGCCACTAACGAGCTGTCCCCTGTCCCCTCCCCCCCGCACGCAGGCTTCCCTCTCAACGAGCAGCTCTTCCAGATGATCACCCGCCGCTACAGCGACGAGAACGGGAACATGGACTTCGACAACTACATCGGCTGTCTGGTGCGGCTGGACGCCATGTGCCGTGAGTACCAAGGCCTCTCTCCGCCAAGTGGTCCATTCTCCACAGCCTTCAGCTACTGGAGTTTCATAAAGACCCAGAAAAGCAGCTGGATATATTTCAATGTACAGTTCGTGAAGGACCTGTCTAGGAGGAGGGGCGAATACAATTCTGAAACTTTAGGAAAATCCTGGAGATGCTTCGTGACTTTTTTTTCTGTTGCTTTTATTTGACCACTTCAGCAATGTGTGCAGTTTTGAGATTTTAAAAATGTTACAATTTTGTAATTTCAGGTGCATTCAAAACCCTGGACAAGGATGATAATGGAACCATTAAAGTCAATATTCAGGAGGTAAATATGCTGTCAGTGACTGGTGATGCAGTATGCCCTTGATATTGACCTTGTTACTCTTCAAATTCCTTCAGCTTCAATTTCACCGTTCAAGGTATTTTCAAGCAGTTCTTCTCGTCGATGTCAATGTTGTCATTGTAGCAAGATGTCCACAAAGAACACCTGCAAACACAGAGAATATGAGCGGACAGTAAAACTCCAACAACACAAATTTCTTTAAGAAGTCTCCGTACCAGAAGATAGTGTGCGCAGAGCTAACATCTGTTTCTTTTTCCCATTTTCAGTGGCTGCAGCTGACGATGTATTCTTGAACAGTGACGCAGATACAGTGCCTGCACAGAAAGAAGCCATAGAACCAGCCCATCCTCTGTGTAACTGCCCTGTGCCACATTACAACCTGCTATGTCCTTAACACCAGCTCCTGGCCCTCTCACCTTTACTGTGCATGTATACTCATACCTAGTGGCAGATGTAGTTTAAAACCATTAAAGGTTTTTTTTTCTTATTTTAACTGGCTTATTTGGAGGAGGTCCAGAAACAGAGACGTTGTGTTTTGTAAATGATTACATTGTTTTGAAAATAGATTTAGTGGAGGGTTTTCAGTTTTTTTTACT
The DNA here is from genome assembly GCF_055471065.1 of Atractosteus spatula. Taxonomy (NCBI): domain Eukaryota; kingdom Metazoa; phylum Chordata; class Actinopteri; order Semionotiformes; family Lepisosteidae; genus Atractosteus; species Atractosteus spatula. The sequence continues at coordinate 75,747,996 of NC_142708.1, read as the reverse complement.
TAAAGCTTTATGAGCTCTTTACAGCAGGGGGTGTCAAACTCTTCTCGGAAGGCCCGGTGCTTTGTTCTAACCAAACTCTGTGACATAGTGGATTCAGGTGTGTAATTAGACCATTTCCAACATGGCCCCAGAGTGTCTACAAAGTTTTATAGGTAATTGAGCTTTGAATGGAGTGAACGTTTTATCAACTGTAAAAGACCTTAAACGTGTTAAGTAAAAAATAATTAAGGTGTTTGATAACTTAGGTTGGCACAAAACTCCAAAGACACTAGGCCCTCCAGGACCTGAGTCTGACACCCCTGTACACTCCTGCTGTCCAGTCAAGCCCTGTGTATCCTGTCTTATTCCTGTGCTGTTCGCTACAGAAAGCGCCTCTTGAAATGGCTCTTGTTCTGATCTCGGCAGCTGCAGTGCTCAGTTCTATCAGTAGGTGGCCACCTTGCTCAAGAGCAGCAACTGTTCTGGATTTCAGCTGCTTGAGCATTGTCTATTCTTCGAACTCTGTCCAGTAGAGAGAGAAGTTTTGTAAAATACCTTTTTTTTTCCAATTATTATTTTACATTAAGTGTAAGAGGAGTCTCAATTATTAAAAAGGATGCTTATCAGCTGCTACCCTTTCCAGTTCCTTTCGCCCAGTGGTGCACTGCTCCAGACCGAGAGGTTCCACTCCTGTTCTGAATTGCTTCCCCGGCCTGGTCGTAGCTGAACGACACCAGTTTCTGGTTGGACAGGTGATGATTTGAAGTGGCTCTAGCCCTCGAAGACTGGAGCTGTGCCCTGTGCCGTCCTTTCTTGCAGCGGTTCCCAGTCCTGGTCCTGGTGACCCACACACCTGCTGGGTTTCATCCCAGCCCACCTTCATTAGATAACCGAAGCCTTAATTGATCAAGGAAGTTGCTTTGTTGAGATAATATACTCTAGTCACACGTTTGGACATTAATTTCACGAAATGTTTGGAGCTCGTGTTGAATGAAAAGCTCAAGCATGTTGAAGAGCTGGGAACAGTTTACATCCGTCTTACTATTATTACGTCAATGAAGGGTTTGAGTGCGTCAGCGAGGGCTCGGCTGCAGTGAAAACCAGCAGGTGTGTGGGTTTTGACTGCTCAGCTGGGTGTGTGGTTGGGGTGCAGTTGTTTCACTGGGGAAGTTAATATTTTTATCTGTTGCCTCTCGGTAAAGCATCGGTTGCTGCTGTCTGAGAGTGCAGTGTGTTTTAGCTGTGTCCACTAGGGAGGCACTTCAGAACAAATCCTTACAAGTGGCTTTCCCACCGCTTCAGTATTGGTGATACTGCTGCTTCAGTATTCCTGGGAACTGATTTTGCAGATTGGGTAAAAGGTGGACAGTAGTTCTTTCATTGTTACCCACAAAGACACCCATATATTAGACCTTATTATAACTTATAACTGTTATAAAACAGTCTGCAAAGGAACAGGTAACGGGTTTATTCCATGCTGAAAAGAAAGGAAACACAATGTTTCAGCTGTGGAGCCTTCTTCAGGTATATACATCTTCAGATATATGTAAAAAAAAAAAGTATCATTTCTATGACCTTTCACCAAGATTGAAACTAGTTTAAACTTCCAAGTGCTAAACTAGATACGTTACTAAAATTAAAACTAAAGTGTCAGTTACAGATGAGTAGGTGTGGCACAGAGGTGTAGGGGTGCTGCCCCTCAGTGCTGTGGCCCTGGGTTCGATCCCTGGGTGCTGTCTGCGTGGAGTCTGTATGTTCTCCCCGTGTTCACATAGGTTCTGGTGGGTTAATTGGCTGCTGGGAAATTTGGCTCTGGTGCGAGTGCATGGGTATTTGTACTGTATATGTGTGTGTGATCTGTGATGGACTGGCGTCCCGTCCGGGTCTGCCTGGGGCCCTGATTTGGATAAAGCAGTCAGAAAATGTGTGAATGGAGTGAGGAATAAGGAGCGGGCTAGAGAGAGCCAACTCCAAACGGACCCGAACGGCACTTCGGATCCCTGCCTGACACCAGCTGCCCAGCGGCCATGACCTCCACGACAGTTCGCAGTTTTCCGTCTCCGCGAAACAAAACCGGAAAGAATCTGCGTTTTACGAGTATCGATATCGATATCAGAAAGGTGTGGTGAACAGTGAAGCGCGAAGTGGACAGCAGTAGCGATGGAAAGTGTTTTCCATGAATGGCAGAACTCCGTGCGAGCAGCAGGTACGCTTTAGAGTCGCAGGCGCGCATGAAGCCGGGCACACGCAGCGAGAGGGACTTTCCGCACAGCACAGCTGTCACCGAACAGCGCCGGAGCTGTTTCTGGTGTCACAGAGGTCTCCTTTTAACCGAGCACCGATCAGAAAACCCTTTACCCATTGAAAGACGAGGCACTGCCCACTTCAGTTTGTAAATGAAGCGGCTGTTTGGCGGTCTACGTGACTCTGGAAGACCAGGACCGCGTCTGACGACAGCTCCTGTTTTAATAAGACCCAAAAGCAGACAGCGCTAATAGCTCAGTTCCAGTCCTTGACGGCGTGGTGCTCGGCTGCTCAGGAAAAGATAAGGACCTATATTAAAACAGACCCTGGGCTCTGATTGCTGTATAATCTCCTGAATCCTAAGAGTTCAATTTTTTCCATGTTGAGTCATGACTGATGACGCGCGTTCACACACACTTCGGGCCGCCGTTTCCAATAAGCTTTTTTTATTATTATGTCTTTTGTGTCATAGGAGTCCAGGAGCAGATAGGAAAGGTTTTTACATACATTTCAAATACTCTCCATATACACACTGTAACATGCAAACAGTTAATAACTTATGATTGCCAAAGCATGTGAAAAAATATTCAGCGTTGAAAATAAAGCGACAGAATGAAAAAACGAAAAACGTCTATATTGTAATCTTTCATTTGTGTATCTCCAGCAACTTCTGCCATCGCAGAACTGGCCACGCCTTTGAACTGAAGACCATGTGAAACTTATTTTCTTTGTTACAGCTTACAGCTGTAAATTATATGAATTCTATCATTTCAATGCGTGAATTAGAACTATACCGGAGGTTTCTCCAAGGGTAAAATTCGGTTCGGATGGTTTGTGCGTGTTGATCATAGCAAATGCGTTTTCTTCACACGATGGAGAGCAGGGCGTGACCACAAACTGTCGACTAGCTGCTACAGAGCTGCAGGTTCAGATCCCCGCAAGTGGGACACAGGTGTTCTACCCCTGAGCCAAACACCGCAGTCAGATTGTTAAATATACTTCAGTCAAATATCAACAGGAGCAGCTGTAAATAACAGAACGTCGCGTTACAAAAATATTTCAGCCCAACATATCACTTAAAATCATCTGAACTCCTGGTTGCCGATTTAATGGTTTCTGCATCCCACTTGGTCTTTACCAGAGTGCAAACACAGTACCCCTTTACAGGCGCAGCGTGCAGCGATCGCTGCGCTCTGGCCCTGAGCGGGACTTCAATCAGCGACAAGACACTCGGGCCCGTGGCCAGCTGCGCACTCAGCTGCCCGGGTTTGAGCCGCAGCCTTCACACACCGCACGTCCGCGGAACCGTCAGGCCGGCGCCCCGGACAGCGCGGCCACACGCCGCAGGTGACGCTCGCAGGTGCGAGTTGCCGGGGCAACCTGCCTCCGAGCGCTTCGTGGGCCGGACCCCGGCCGGGAGGAGGGGCTGGAGCTCACTGGGGCGAGCCTATAGCGCTCGGCCCCCCCGCCACCTCTGGGCTGACTGCCACCGCAGCGGTTCCAATCGCAGACGCGGCTGCGGCACCTGCAGGAAGCCAGGCCGGAGACAGCACACTGGCGGAGGCGCAGAGTCGGCGAGCAAATACAGGTGGCTGAGCCCTTTCTCGTCTCCAGCCGCACAGGGACTAGGAAAACAGCCCGCATCAACAGGTAAGAACGGTTGACGATAGTCATGCCGGCAGTTAACTTGTAAAACGAGTTTCTTCCCTAACTTTATTTTTGTTCCTGGTAACTGAAAGCGAACTTTTCGTTAAATAATTTCTGAAATGACTGGCGTGCTGGGGTCAGATAACGTACACAGATCCCGGTTGCCTTTCAGGTTAGAACGAGTGAAAGAAGCAACCTGTCCCCTTTCACCTGTGTTTTTAACTCTGGATTCGTGCTCGAGGTGAATTCTGGAAGTCGCTTCGCTGGAGCTGTTTGGGTGCGTTATGAGATGGGAGAAGGAGCCGAGCGCTTGTTGTGCTCGAAGCAGATGTACTGGCTGCACTGGTCGCATTTTCGTGTTTTCCTGCGCAGAGCCGGTTTGGCTGGATAGATATTCGCGTACTTCTCATATGCGAATATTTCAAGTTATGTTGTCTCAGTTCAGGGTGGACTGATAAAACTTGCCAATAACCAAGTTGTTTTGATAATTATTGTTGTTGCTGTTGTTGGCCGTAAACTGGACTGCATTTTTGTTACTTCTAAAAGATTAGAATTTGCGGTGTTTCCAGCGGCTGTTTCCCTAGAGTGTCCCCGGACCGGCGCAGACTCCACAGCTGGAGTCGATACAGTCATCGGTCGATACAGCTGTGGTCGCCGATTGATCCGGGGGATAACTCGGATTGAGTTAGCGGGGCATGGAAACCCGTCTGAACAACATGTTCAAAATCGCCTAAACCAACGGCGAGCGCATTTCAGATAATTGAGTTACCTTTTCCTATAATTAATTTTATGGTTGAGGCGGACATCCTAAGCGGTTAACTTGTGTATCCATTCAGAGAGCTGGGCATTTTGCAGGCGCTTCTGAGTGAAGTACCTCGGTCCGAGTACAGCGAGCAGCAGCGTGTCGTCTGGCACTGGAGCACGCCGGCTTGCAGCTGGGAGTCCTGAGCCTCAGCCCTCCCTGCTGCACCCCACATCATGATCAATCATATGGAGGAGCACCACATCTAAGCATCGATTCTGTGAAGTGTAAAAGAAAAGACGTAGTAGAAAACGCTTGTCATTAGGGGTGAAGTTTAGAGATTTTAAATGAACAAGTAAAGGTTTTTTCCCTTACTGGTGAAGACGCCATAAGAAAGCTCCACCGCTAAAACATTGTGCTCCTTTTGTTCTCTTAAACCTTTCCCATGCTTGCTGATGCAGCTCCCTACTTGAGATTTTAAAAGGCTCCTCACCATCAGTGTGAACAACCAGCACCTCATAGTTCACACGTAAGCAACCTTTAAAAGGTTAACTGGTTCACAATTTCGAACAAACGATCATCAGCATTAAAATAAACAAAACGCCTAATTTGATTATTCACGATCACGATGATCTTTTGCCTGGGGGGCATTTCCCACCGATGAAGTCATTTTGAAACCCAGCGCTTGCCAAGTCATCTCCTCCAGCCTTCCCAGCAACAGCGTGTGACCCCTGACGAAAACAGATCGCAACGAGGAGACTCCTGAGTTTCTACATTAGAAGTAAGAAACTTCCATCTGCATAGATAAAAAGGCAGTGTAGTGGAACAGGTAGGCTTTCAGACTGGCTGTGGGTTCGAGACCCTGGCGCGGGCAGTGCTGATGTGCCCTGAGTGAGGTGCTTCTCCCCAGGAGCTCCACCCAGCTGTATCGGTGGGTGGACTGGATAGCTGTATAGCTTTGCTGGAGGGGCACCCCAGCCGGGGGGAGTCACTGGCCTCTAGCCTGCGAGACGCTCCAGAAGCGGTCAAGGCCATTCTCTGTGCGTTAAGGTCTTCACCTGCACTTCTCATGGGAGCCTCTGGGGCAGCGAATGTCCATGCCTGCCTTTCGACGGTGCAGTGCCTGCGAAATGTTAAATTCATGGCAAACAGATGTCTGAGTGTGCTTTAGGAAACCATACAGGAAAATCTCACCGGACTGAGTGTCAGTTAAGTGCTGCTGTGCCCAACAGAGAGCCCTGTCAGGGAGAATGTGGTGTCCCACAGCCTGCGCAGTTCTCTTCTGTGGGGCGGAGGGTAAGTAGGTCTGGTAGCTCCATGTGGGTGTTTGTGTAAAAACACATCTGTGCACATTACCCTGTCTTGCGAGTCTCCTTGTAAATGGCAGGCTTTCCGAGAGGGATGTTTCTGCTGAAGCGGATGTGTGGTGCCCAGTTCCCCAATCTTAGAGAACAGAAAGCAAGCATGCAGCAGATGCTTTGGCTGTCTCTGCCGTGCTGTGGGATACTGTGTTGGGAAAAGAGAAATAAACGTGCACTGCGCTGTCCCAAAACACACAGGGCTTAGACTGATGCAGAGGCAGACCTGTACCTCAACAGCAGTCTAATGCGCAGCGTTAATGGGTTGTAAATGGGTTGAAATGGAGAAGTATGGTGACAAAGTGCTGCACACTTCTTCTGAATAAAGAGCATGGTCTTTATGAATAATGCATTTCAGCAACAGATGTTTGCTGTTGAAATACTGCCCTGCTCGCTCTTTAAACAGTCCCAGCTGGGAGCTTTATTGCTTTTGTGTAGACTTTTTCTTTATAATCGTCAGCAGAGCAGTCCATTGTAGCCGGCGTCTCAAAATAAGTTCTACCTTCTAGCGATGTCCTAAAGCCATTTTTAGTTCTGCAGCATTTTCTGGAGCCGTTGAGGCGGTCAGACAAGAGCAGTGGCTGTAATCCCTTGTCTGCGTTCACACTGCCCTTCTTCTCAATTGCTGCCCACTGTTGTGAACTGCTCTTGTGGAGCGAGGACTTCGACACAGGAGACAGGTGTTTCACAAGGAAATAAAAAAGAAGCTCAGAGTGTGATGGATTGTTTACTCAGATAAGTATAGTCTTTTGATCCTTTCTGTTAAATATTGTGAACAGGGCTTAAGATAAAAGAAGGAGTGGCACATCACTCCTGCCATGTGATGATGTATTAATCTTATTTTCCAGTCACACTGCGCAATATTTAAAATCCCCACCTGTGTATCTTCAGATTTAGCACGCGCTCTTTCCCTCTCCATCGGACAGTCCGAAAGGGTAGAGTGTTTGAACAGCAGCACAGGTGCAGATTCCCTGCGAGAAAACGGAATGCAGAATGTGGAAAGAAATGCCGGAAAGCCAGGCGAATGTTTGTCGCTGCGAAGTGGCTTTTTAATGGAAGCTATTTATAATGGCACTGCTCTGCTCCCTGCTGGAACTGCAGGAATCTCGTTGTGCTGGAGCTAATTCCTCGCCATGGGTATTTTTAACAGGGGTGGAGGGGGGGTTATGTATTCACTACACAAACATATGAAGTCAGCAGTTACCCCAACACTCTTAAAAAAGCCATTTTCCTAGTTTTATTCCAGTCGGATTGTTCAGACGTCAGTGGAGAGGTATACTGTAGGTGCAGTACATTTGCCCATCCTTTCGAATTCTGCTGGGCTGGAGCCTGACCCGACGGGCACAGGGCCGAGCTGGGGCTACACGCCGGACGGGGCGCCAGTCTGTCACAGGGCACCCAGGGCACGCTTAAAGGAGGTGATTCAGAGGTGCTAATGGGAGGAAGCCAGAGAACCTGGGGAAAACCCATGCGATCGTGCGGAATACAGAGCCGGAGTTGAACCCAGAACGCCGGAGCTGTGAGGTGCCGGTGCTGCCCGTGTGCCGTGCAGATGAGTAAAGATCTGCTGTGCTTGGCGTTACTGTGTGGCCGGGCTCTTGGGCCCATGGCTGTGAGAGCAGTTACGATGCTCTGCCCGCTGGGCGCTGGGCCAGCAGGCTGCAGGGTGTCGGGAACTCGCAGCTCCTGGAGAACATCTCCGCTCTGCAAGGAGCACCTCCTGCCAGCCGGGCCCCTGCGAGGGAGACAGTCTGCGCCCAGTGGGGCTGCTGGGTGTCAATACGAGGCCATGCAGAGATGCCGCAGGGAGCTTCCCTGGCCCACGAGGCAGACGCTCGTTAGCTCACTCCTTTTCATGGGCTCCTCTTTCTTTGTGACAGCAAATTTACACCTGGTGAAGGCGATTCTCACTTCACCCTGAACAAGTGGGAAAAAATGAATTGACTGCACCAAAGATGTACTGTAGATCAGCATACTGTATGCCAAAAGACAAGCGTTAGTTGCAATATTTCAACATGACATGGACAAGAGTAAGTGGTGGGGCTCGGAGGGACTCTTTTTATTGTGCAGATCCAGCCCCAGAATCCACTTGCTTTGATTGAAAATGGATAATCACATGATGGAGAATATATTTTTTTGATTGAGTAGAGGTTTATGGTTTGTTAGAGTGTGTACTCATTGTAAGATGTCTGTTGTGGACTAAAGTTTATTTTGGTAGAAAAAAAATCAACATAATACAACAAACAATTCATTACAGTAGTAGATACATGTATGATGAATCACAGGCTCTAAAGATACAATTTAAAGCAAGTCAAACAAAGGCAGTTCAATGCTATTTAAATTAGCCAAGTTGCAGGAATACATGCACTATCCAGAAGATTGGAAGATGTAGTCTGAAAGGGTGAGTTTGAGATGGTGCAGTATTGTCAGAAATGCAACCAGTCTGTTCCCGAGCTGAGCCCCTCTCTGCAGGACCACAGCTGAAATACCAGGCTTGTGTCAGCCCAGCTCCGGACAGCCTGCCTTTCACCTCATTCTTGTTCCACGCTAAATTGCATCACTATTGGGGAAATCAGAAGTTGTGCGAAATCAAGCAGTGATAGTGATTCCATACAAGGACACACAGCAGGGTCTGGGTTCTGGACTTCCTGAAGTACAGCAGTGCGGGGCCAGAGGCTGATGTTTATGCTGTGGGAATGACAGTATGGTTGTAGGAAATCTCAGGCGATTCCACAGATATTACAGTTCTGAGACTCTTTGGGCATCACGTTGGGAGTGCTGGAAAGTTGGATTTAACTGAAGAGTGATCTGCAGCCTGCTGTCCAGTTAAATTTGCACGGAGGAAAAGAAGTGGTCAGAAGCTCCTTCTTCCGGACATACCCTATGGTCTTCTAAGAGGCCCTGAAATCGTCTTTAATATTTTACGAATAGCAGCAGAGAAAAACGCACTTCACAGACTGATGCGCTCTTGTAAAAGATAATTACATACCTTTCACTCCGCCTAATCAGGCGTTTGAAATCTTCAAATGCTGAGCATCCCCTAGGTGCCAATTTCCTTGCCTCTCAAGCTGTGATTCAGCATGCGTTTCGTGTTTGAAATCTTTATTCATTTTTTAAGGACAGAAATAATGATAATTACAATTATTATTGTGAGGACAGGTTATTCAAGCCCTTTGACATCTTGGAAGCAAATTGCAATGTGAAAATGCCTTTTGTGTTTTTTCTGCTATGACAGCTGTGGGAGTGTTATTTCAGCATGTCTGTCAAGCAGATGTTAATGTGTGGGGAAAAAAAGAGCAGTGACATTAGGAAACAAACTGTGGTAAAACTCATAAAGGATTCAAATGTAGCCACAACGTTTTAACCTGAACGTGTCAACGGACAGTCAGTGCTGCTGCCAGTATGTGCTGTGGCAGAGCTGAGAACGCAGGTCAGCTTTCCCTCATCAGCTGTCTGGGGAAAAGAAGTTAAAATCTTGAATGGAAATAAAGCAAGAAGGCTTTATTTGCTGTTCTTGTTGGTATGACCTGAACTCCATCCATTCTATCCTTTCATGTTCTGGTTCCTTTTTAAGTCACCTTCCTTATTTAATTAAGTACTTCAGAAATTCAGCAAAATAATGTAATTACACTTATGAATGGGGCCTCAGGGAGCACATTCCCATACTATAACACCATCCACTAGAGGGCGCTATAACGGATCAGCATGACATGGTGCTCCAGCACAGCCTTCCCGGTATGAATGAATCCATGCAGAATCCCAGAAGCACAGGCGATAAAGGGAATATATCTGTCCATCACAAGCAGTGCACCCACTCACAGGGACAATCACAGACCCCGGCTGGCCAGTTCCCAATGGCAGTTCAAGAGAGAGCCCACACGGACACATGGGGGTACAGGCAAATGTCAGACAGGAGCCACCCCAGTCTGGAATCAAACCTTGAACCCAAGACCCCCGAGGCAGCTGCTCTAACCACACAGGTACCACTTCAGCGCCTTCGGTGTAATATTGAAGTCATGGGAATGGCAGACGGTATCAGATATCGTTTCAGCTTGATTAAAAACTGAGAGCAGTTTGGAACTCGCGTTTTCTGCATTTCTGATGTTTTCCTAAAGCCTTTTAGGAAAACTGAAAACCAGCCTCCAAACACGCAGCCCTGGTAGGGTTTTTGCAGTTGACCTGTTCTGCAGGCCTTTTTGTGACGGCGTGCTCTGCCCCCACCGTCACCTGACGCTGAGCAAACTGGCCCCTCAGCCGGCAGCTCTGCTGCTCTTTCATTAAAACTGCTGTTTACTCAGGCCCTCGCACATCCTGTAGGTGCATGATGTCTCTTCAAAGAGAGAGAAAGAAAGAGATTACTGGGGCCTGCAGTGGGTTAAAACAGCCCTTTACACTCTGGAGGCTGCAGATATAAGTGGGGAAATAATATTATAATAATAATAAACTTATTATAAAGCGCTTATTATGTACCTTTGGTGGTTTAGTGCAATACAGCAGCTTGAAGAAAACATCAAGCACAACAGGCAGCATGAATAGATGTTTGTTTGTTTACGGTCTGATGTGAACAGCCCTTCAGGAGGTTGACGTGTATACACTGGGTGAGCAATCAAAGTAGGAAAACCGGGAATTGGTGCCATTATTTTTGGGATGCCAATTTAAAGGAAGTGGGGTTGTGCAGATCTAAAGTGAGTTTCCAATGTGAGTACTGGGACCTCTTCTGTAGAACAGATAACTAGTTGGAAGAAGTAAGGGCTTTGATCTAGTGTGACCTTTAACGAAGTGGAACATTTGGTTGCAATATCATTTGTTTCCTGTTTAAATGAATGACTTTTTTTTTCTCTCAGCCTTCTCTCTTTCTGCTCCTGTCTTTGTCTCTCTCTTGAGCTCTCAGCACAGGATCAGCATGTTGCCTGGGTGAAGTGGTAATTAGTGTATAATTATAACCTCGCTGTAGTCCAATGCACTGCCAGTGCTCGATTGTATCGAGAAAGAGGAGAGTGTGCTTCTGTGTGGGAGTACGTGGGCATGTGTATTGTGTACGTGAGTGTGTGTACCTGTGTATTGTATGTGTCCATACTGTATGTGTAGGTGTGTGTGTTTGAGTTTCTTTCATAGAGTCTGGGTTTCATAAATAAGAATATAGTCCTAATAAATGTTCAAAGTGCTGTACCAAAACTTACCTGCAGTAACGTACTACGTACTTGGAGTATATCATTTTGCAGTAAAGATGTAAAGATGAGAGTGGCATGATGAACACAGATTAAACTCGGGGACACGAGAGTAAATGCATGAATTACAAAAGGTAAAAGTCACACTGCAAAAACAGTTCACATATTTACTGTGGTAAACATTCTTAGGGAACAGTGAAGAATACAGTGCACTCCAGGTGCTGTGAATTCAGCAATAGATCCTAATTGAGTACAGTTCTGTGGACTAGTTTTATAACTATATTAAATATGCAATTTTCTGCCAGTAGTTTATTTTTAACAGCATGCATACCTGCATTACTTGATGGTAGAATCTACATTGATTCAGGTTTGAATTCCTCAGGTGGGGAACAGAGGGGCCACAGTAATAGGTGTTTTGAAAGGAACTGAGCATGTGATATTCTCACTGGAAATGCGTGTGATCGCTGCAGGAGATGAGAGCTGGGCCCTGAGGAGTCTCCAGTATCGGTAATCGTTCACCCAGCACAAATCACGCACCATGTCTGAGAAACCTCCTATTAAAACATAGCAGAGAGCAGAGCTGAATACAACTGCGGTGGTAACAGAAATTTTGTTCTCTTGTGCCTTTTAAACTCAGCTGATTTATTTAAATAACTATACATAAATAAATAAATTCCACTTATGAACTGGGCCTCAGGTTCTCGCTAGGCGGTGCTGTGCCAGCTCTGCAAGATTTGCATTATTGCATTTATTAAGGCCATAGAGATTGAATCCCCGAAACTTCTCCAATGCGCAGTCTTTCCTGTTTGATTAAATCCTACAGGTAATACCATAAGTACCCTGTGCAGCTATATTGCACATCATGGCCAAATGCGCTTGTTTTATAAACGCATGCTGGAGATGGTGGGGAGGTCACGCCTTGGAGCTCTGCACCGGTCACCACTAACACGCCCCGGGACAGGAGTCCCCCGTTTCTCTCAGCGCACGTGAATCGCGAGCAGGCAAGCAGGCTGCCAACAGAGGTGTTAATGAATCAGTGCAGGTTCCAGCGAGGCCTTTGCAGTGAGCAATTTGCAGCTGTGTTCTGTGTTTTTGACAGCAAATTTTTCTGCGTTTCTCTTCTCTTTTTTTTAACTCATCCTAAGCCTCCATGAAGCTCTTGGCATTCCCTGCTTTCCCAGCTCTCACTGGGTCTGTGAGTGGGAGGCACGGATAATACAGAGACAGTAACAGCCAAGCAGATATTCAGGGCTTTTTTCCCTCAGTGTTGAAGTGGGGACCTTTTTACTTCCTTTAATATACACAACTAGGCAGTAATTATCCCTCATCATTCTAGTCGTTACTGGGCTATAATTTGCGATAGCTCTGTTCTTTTCATACAAATTCATTTGAAGAATAATAAAAATGCATATGAATGGCAAAATAATAGATTTGGATCTCATGTGTGTTGATTAAACATTATGCTTGGATAAGCAGAGGTTTTCTGATGCTTCTTGTTGAGCAAGATAGAAGTGATTTTGATGCCATGGCTGAGACTACCAGTATGCTAATAATACCTAATAACAGCCCTAGTTAATACTTTTCTTCCAGAATTTAAATTTAACTGTATATTTCACTATTTAAACTCATAAAAATGGGATGATACCAGGAGGTCAAGCAATCTTTTTGTATTATTGCTTCCAAAGGTTTTTTTTAAACAATAGAAAAAATGGTAAGACATTATTATTATTATCATCATCATTATTATTATATTAATTCTCATTAACAAAGATACAAATAATTCAAATTATTTTTTTTAGATCAAATTTGTTTACTTGTTCTTCTTGACTGCTCTTTGAAAGTTAATTTACTGGAGGCTGTGGGGTTGTGACATTATGTCTCAGAATTCATAGCTTGTGAAAGAAGTGTGATATATAGGCTACAAATGCATTTCACTAAATTTTAATTGTATACTAAAAATTAATTCCCATTTTACGCAGTGCAATTAGCTAACTTTGGTTCATAAAGTGTTATTTATTAGGTTATTTAATAGGAATTGGTAATGCTTCTTCCTAACCACTAGCTAATAGTCTTGAGGAGCTCAGACGTGTACCTGACAGGACTAACTGAGTGTGGCTTCTAGGGCTTGGTGAATAAGGAAACCCCCTCTCGGTCTGTCTGTCTCAGGGCAGGATGGCCGCAGACACAGCCATGCAGACAGAGCTGGAGGAGCTGCAGAGACGGGCCAATCAGGTGACAGACGAGGTAAGTGCTGGACTGGGGGGGGCTGCTTTCACATGACCTGACCGGCAACCTCACCCTGCAGCTCACCTCCACAAGCCCAGCTCATCGCCACGGCTGCGGCTCGGTGACGCGTTGCCCTCTGTGCATCAGCAGTGTGATCCGTGTGCCCTCTCTTCAGAAAAAGAGTGACTCGGCTTTTTTAAAAAAAAAAGCACTGAAGGGACATGAAAGAGCAAACCTGTTTCTCAGAAATTGCCAATACAGGGCTTTTGTTTGTGATTTTCCACAATCTGTTTTATTCCCAGAATCCCAAAGAAATCCCTTAATGCTCATAAACTTCCATTTGAGATAATGTCTCTGTTATTGCACTTAATGGTTACAGGAAAGATGGCCTGAAAGATTGCAGTGCCCTTTATTAATAACCCCTGCTTTTCTCTTGATTTCCTGTTTGGACTGCAAACCTTTTGATTTCCATCTTCCAACGCTCAAGGAGTGAAGAGGTAGTTGATGTTGTTGCCTGGTTGCCGTAGTTCTCTGCAGGATCCGACATCAGGTGCTGAGTCAGGTCCCCTGTTATACCAGCAGTGAGTAACAGGCGATGGCTGCGTCTCACCGACTGGGCTACAGTTGCAGTGACATCACCACACTCCCAATTCCCTCCTGTTTTTCCTCCTGTCTGGGGTTACCGGCGTTCATCCCTGTCGCTGATGACACTCACTAGTATCACCAGGCCCAGGGGAGTTTTCAGCTTTAAACCACACTAATGAAATACAGGTCACCTGAAAGTAGAATAAAAAAGAGGTACAGCTTGTCCGTGAAATGAAATTCCCCACTCGTTCTTGCGGAGACAAAGCTTTCAATGCAAATTATATTTTGAACACGGATATTGACTGAAGTGTTTTTAGGCCACGTGAGGTCAATGGGATCAGGTTAGATTTTTATCCTTTCATGGGTCAACCTTTGTGTAAGGCAGGGGGAGAAATAAAACTAACACTAAGGTTTTATCTTGTTCCACGTAAATCAAATTACGAACGTGAAAATCGATGCAGTATTAAAATGAGTTTAATAAACCTTTTGTGCCTTGTGCCATAATATTGCATCACAGGACAATTACTGTAAATAAAAAAGCCACTGAATCTTTGCAGTGCAACACATTTCTCTATAAATACCCCATGAAGGTACAATTGCACGTACTGACTTACTGTAACTAAATAGGAGTGTCTAAGATTTTTGGGCAGCAATTTTATACCTCTCCCACTTAATATAAAGTGATGATATAAATTATTTGAGTGTTCTTACATAAATGCAAACCAGAACCTTGTCTGGATCACTGATTGAGAATTTTCAAAACTACTCTGAAACTAAAAAAATAAAATCCATCAAACATCATTCATCCCTGTTAATGTAGCTGGTGAGTCTAAAAAGACTTCACCTTTTGTGAGAGTTTAACTGAGGTTTCCAACAAGGTTCAGGAGGAGTGAAGACTTCCAGAAATCAGAGACATCAACCTTGCTTTCCTGACAACCTGAATAAATGGACTTTTAGTCAATAAAGCGACTAAATGAATTGACAGTAGTCAGTTCGGCTTAAAGGCTTCAGTATTTAAGGTTGTCTTCATTTTGTGTTCTGGCCTAGAGATGTATCTGATCAGAAGAAATAAAAGTTCCTATACAGTTAGAAAACAAGTCTGAACACAAAGCTGAAACAGAAAACAAAGTGCAGTAGAAAAAGTTGTATTTGGGAATATGTATAAAATAGACCGCATTAAGCTTTTGGTCAACTTGTTGTGTTCCTAATTTTTATGAATTCCTGTCTCATCGCCAGTGCAGGACAGTGCCCACTAATCAACAGTTCCTATAGGAGAGTTTGCAGTGAAAGTCAGAGAGGAGGACAAGACCCCAGTTCGACCGGTCAGCTGCTCCCTGATTAACCAGCTTTGCTGCAGCTTTCCTGACGATCTCTGCTCCACCAGCCCAGTCCTCACGCCCCTCCCAGCACCCCCTGGGCTCCTCTCCCCTGGGGCACCAGACCATCTCCAGCCACGCCAGTTTAGGCCAAAACTCTAGAACACCTCAGTCACTCCACAGGGTTTTCATTAAAGCCAGATCTCTCTTTACAGTGCGTGTGTCATGGGCTTTTATGATGTTGACACTGATATCTTGTATTTCTATGTTCTCAATTTCCTCCGTTCTTCTGCTCTCATATCCGCAAGCAGGCTCCGCTGTTTTTCCAGCAGATGATTAACAATCCTTTCGTTCCTCCCCAGTCTCTGGAAAGCACTCGACGGATGCTGCAGTTGGTGGAAGAGGTAAGACGTTCTTGGCAATGGAGCTCACCAGGAAATCTTCCTTTGCCTGCTGTGATCTGTTCCCCCAAATTATCAAGGACAGGGGCTTCATGTGACCCTGTTCTTAACGTTGTCAGTATTACTTATTCTTATTCCTCTGGAACGGCAAAGAGAGAGAGAGAGATACACAAAGAGATAGATAATATTTCAGCTGCCTGGTTTCTTCCAAAATAAAATGGAAAAAAAAAACAGTTTTTTTCATTTTATTTTCATCCTCTTTTCATGCCGAGAAAAAAAAAATTAAATACAGTAATAAAAGCTTAAGGGACTATACAATTTTTTCCTCTTTTGCTCTGATTCTTACATATTTCCGTCGAGGTCAGTGGGATTGTTATTTATTGCTGCCCAGGTCTGCCACTTGAACAGGAAATATGTTTAGGAGCTGCAGCTCTATTTTTACAACTTGTCCTATCCATTAGACGCGTTCGCTGGCAGGCACAGCTGAAAGGGAAGAGCCCATACTGTTTTGCACAATGGCCTGCCCACAAAGAGAGGTAGATGCATCAAGCTGCTAGCTACACTTTCAAGAGCTGCGTCGTTCCTGTGCACAAGCCGTCGAAGCGTGATGTGGGTGCACGCAAGACTGCATCCGACCCTGAGCGATGTCCCACTGACGGGAACAATGGAGCCCAGACAAGCCCGCAGTCCTGGCCTTCTTTCTGAGAAGGCCATCACTGCACTTACACCACATTCCTCTCGGGGCACACATCCCCCGCCTGCCCTGACACACCACACTGTCCACGGGATCTCTCTCAGCTCCCCTCTTTTACAGTGTGTAGTGATTTTAGAGAACTAAGCTTCACTGAAACACACTGTCCAGACAAAGCAGCCTGATTGTTTGACAGTGCAGCTGTATTGTGAAATATAGTTCTGCCCTCACTCGACCTTTATGTTACCAGGCTGGGTATGTTCAGCGTTTTAATGTTAAGAACATTTTTTTTTTCTCACCAGAGCAAAGATGCGGGGATCCGAACTCTGGTCATGCTGGATGAGCAAGGAGGTACCGCTGTCTCGTTTAGACACCCTGTCTTCTGTCATTCTGGGGAACTTGAATTCAACACGGGCCCCTCGGATTACACTAGACTCTGTCTCTTTACACTACTGCATTGTAACATATAAAATCACTGCTTTAGAAGGGCTTTCTCTCCCACAGTTTACCCTACTAAATTTTCGTAGAATTTTCCTAGGTTTACCATGGTTTTAGCCTGCTAGTCCCCCCATTTTCTGTTCTTATCTTTTATTTCCTGTGGTTAACGTCTTAACACTTTTACTATGATTTCACTTTTACCACACATTTTACATTGCATTACATTTACATTGCTTTTACCATAGCATGACATGGTAAACCCTTTATTTGCCCCTGGAAAGAAGGCAAATAATGTGGAGGCTTGCTGTGACAGCTTTGTGCTTTGAGGTCTGTTGTAATCTGTTCTTGCTTTAATAGAGTATCCTTCCCATGAACTTAAATATTTGTTCGTTTAAGCAGACACGTTGGATCAGATGTGACCAAACTCCTTTCCTTTTCAGTGCCCTGTGAAGTTTCAGTTTACCTATGAAGACTCTTAAAGCTAGGAACCAATCCCCTTCTTCGAACTACAACCCTAAATGCATGTCTGTGTCTTTTGTGTGTGTGTGATTCTGCCCCCTTGTGGCAGAGCAACTGGATCGCATTGACGAGGGCATGGATCAGATCAACCAGGACATGAAGGAGGCTGAGAAAAACCTCACAGACATGGCCAAGTGCTGCGGGCTGTGTGTCTGCCCATGTGCCAAGTAGGTACACCTGGCCACTGGCAGTGCCCACTGCTAACCAGTGGGCGACCTCCGGTCAGGTCTCGGTGGCCAGCAGGCAGCACTCTGGTCCTCGGAAAAGCCGCAGTGCTGCAGCTCTGTTGTGGCTTCTCAGTGGAAACTGTGGGGCAGTAACTGTGTGATTAGATGTTTGCTGTGCAGCTGATTTTAACTGAAGACATCCAGATAGTGCTTTAAAAATATGTGGATAAAACAAACTTTTAAATCCCTTGGGAACCCAGAAGGAAGACTACATGCTGTGAGAGAAGCACACAATGTACAGGAAAATGGACTGAATAATCTGTTGCCAGTTTTCAAATGTTCTTTATTTTGCAAACCCTGCTCCCACACAGCCAATTTACTAATGACTGGTGATGGACCCTATAGCACTGTTGTGGTTTTCATTGTTACCGTGGACATGGGTATGGTGTTACCAATTGAATTAAACTGAACCGCAATGCCCTAACCACAATCCATGATCCATAGGTATACAATCTGGCCTAGATCCTTGTATTTTAAGGATTTGCTTTTGTACATTGTTTGGCTCAAACTTCACATGGTCAGATGCAAAATCTTAGGACAAAGCTGTTGTTTTCCCTAAACCTTTTACCTTCAGTAAGAAAGGACTTCTAATCACACAGCTGCTCCTTTGCTTCGCTGGGTACAGTACCAGTGTTGTTGAACTTGAGTGCCTTCGTGGTCTGTGGTTGTGCTTTGTAGAGAAAACTGTGTATTTCCCTCCCCCACCTCCCACTGTTCAGAGCAACTGGAGCACATTGAGGAGGGCATGGATCAGATCAACCAGGACATGAAGGAGGCTGAGAAAAACCTCACAGACCTGGGCAAATGCTGTGGTCTGTGTTCCTGTGAGAAGTAGGTGCAGGGCCGCGGGCCCTTCTAAACATGTCTGAGCGCATGCCTGCCTGTTTGCTTGCCGGCCAGGAGTAGACGGAGACCGACTTCATGAGACCTGCTCATGTTCATGCCCACCCTTCCCGCCATGGTGACCTGCCCCCTCGCCACACCGTCTGTCAAAGGGAATGAGCAGAGGGCTCTGCATGCAGGCTCTCCAAAACAGACAACCAGTGTTTTACAACACAGCCAAACTGCAAAAACTACACCTGAATTCTACACCGCAAGACAAACTGAAGCTGTAGCAGAGCAGTGCCATTCCCTGCACATTCAAACCTGCAGCTCTTTCTGGAGTGGAAGGGAGTTAAAACATTGGTTGTCTGCTTTTTAACCGCGATAGTTTTAAAACAGGTCGTTCACAAAGCATTTACGTCACTTCCCATCGTCATATTGTAAAAAAAAAATAGACAGTTACAGCTTCTCAGAAACCACTTACACGTTGTACAAGACCTGCACATGTTTGCACCCTGTATCTCCAACGATTTTAATTTACTTGAAATGTCACGGTCAAGGTTTATTGAACAGCCTAGCAAGTGGTAATTAAGACCAGTCAGCTTAGAATTAAAAATTTACAACTCCATAGATCTCTGGTCTTGTCAAAATCTAAAAGAATAATCTAACTCCCGATTAATACCTCAAGCTGGAATGTGTCACTGTCTGACTGGAGAGACATTTTTAACTGCAGGTTTCCACTCCTCGTTTAGATCAGGAGAGTTTAAGACTCCCTTCTGCAGAAGGAAAGACTTGCACTCCTCCACAGAACAACAAATCCAGGCACAGGTTGGGTACACATTCTAGATTAGCAAAGGCTGAACTGGAGAGCCTGAGGTTGAAGTCGAGTGGTTCCCTGTCCTGGACTGTTGCCCGGTCTGCAGGTTTCCCACACTCAGCTCCTAGGTGAGTCAAACTAAGTGGAACCATATAACATCTCCCCTGTTGAGGTGCTGGTGACTTAAAAGCACTCAGAAGCGAGAGGCACACCTTGCTTAAGGAAGAACGGTACTTGGACCTGACCCATACAGGGTCATTACAAGGCAGTGAAAGAAACTGGACTGATTCCTAATTGACCACACAACAAGCACGGTGACGCCGACCAGACATTTCTCTCCCTAAGAAAAGGGTGTCACCATGTCTTTACAGCCACAGGCTGCCAAAGCAGACCTGGCACATGTATCCGAGCTCTTCGTGCGGCCCAGTCTCCATCTGACTTCATCCAGAAACACACGTGGGCGACCAGTGAGGTGAAGAACGGGGGCTGCTCCTGTCGATTGTCCATACAAGATACCTGGACAGACGCAGTGTGTTGGAGCAAATCACGCCCTTCCGAAATCAAGTGGGGAAAAAACATCACCCCCTCTCACTGCAAGCTGGATGAGTAAGATCAATGGTGAGGAAAGCCTGTGAGACATCTTTAATGCAATTTTAAATTACTGTAAGAGGGGGTCTTGAACAGCGAGAGAAACAACAAGATGAGGAATCAATTGGACTAAATAAAGACACGCTGGAGAAAAGGAAAAAACACTCTTTCTTTTAAAAAAAGCTCACGTTGGTGGGGTGGTAAATGCTTTGTGAATAGAACCTAAGCTCACAGTGGAAGCGTTCCTGCTTCTGTCTCCAAGAATCAGGGTTCAGGCCCATGATTTTCTACAGCTGTCCCTTGGGCACAAATGCGTCAGGAGCATGTGCTCGTTCAGTTGAATGATCTCCAGTTCAGTGGACCGTACTCTGGTTGGTTGAAAGCTGGAAGCTGGGGAAGGGGTCTGTTGTAGGTTTTTTGGTGGGAGAGGAGACTTCCACCTGGTACATTTGCATGTTGTGTGTTTATTTGGTGCGTCAGACTTGTGTTTACTGTAATGCACACGCGGTGAACTAAAAAGAGAAATGGAGCAGAGTATTTCGAAAACTTATGCAGAAGTAAACACCTTTGTAGCTGCCAGAAGGTCCTGTTGAATATATAGTACTGAAAGAGGCAAGGCTCAGAATTCTCAGTTGTCCTGTTCCTTATGTAAAGTTTGTCATTCACAGGCAGACCATAAAAACAGGTCAATGAAAAAATGAAAGCATGACCTTTACTATGTACTCAGCTATGTACTGTGTACTGGCTGCGATGACAGTAATCTCTGTGGTGTTTCCTTCTGCTGCTGCCTCAGAGCTTTTCACACCACCTGATAGCTCTCACAAAACACTTGTAATGTGTTTTATTGTCCCTTTCCTCTTTCAAAAATATAAAAAAGGACTGAAACTGAAATTAGCTGGGGCATTTCTCACCGCTTTCAACTTTAAGCCTCCAACTTTAAGTCATTAAGCCTCCAGAGCTCTTTGGCATCTCTGAAATATCATCGTACTTTGACATGTTAAACAGAAGCTATGTAATCAGTACTAAAGAAACGATTGCCACAAATTGGCACAAATCATTTTAAGTCCAGAACTGGTCATGTCTAAAACAGGCTCATAAACTCCAGATTTGATTTACCAAGGTATGTACATGTAAGAGCTGTCTGAGCCACATTTGATCTTTTGAAACTGATCAAAATCAGTTCAAAATAATCCCCCCTTTCACATGCTGTAAATGTAATTTGTTCATGTGTGCCTTGCTGTGTTTTCGTACTGTCCAATTTTGAAACAGTAGCATCCATTTCTAGTAAAAAAAAATAATTATTTAATCATATAAATGCCAAAGGTGGCAAAGTGTCAGAGCAGTGAGGACAGTGGCATTCCTGTAATAGAAATGCTGGTTTATTTGCAGTGACAGCACCAGTATGTGCACAACGACCTCCTGCTCTCTGTTCTACTCTTACTAAAGTGCACAGAGATGACCATCGAAACCAATTCTGTGTCAAAATGTAAATCCCGCTTTGCAAAACCTACCCAAAAGTGTCGCAATGCAATCCTCAAACCTTTCACTAGCTTGGAAAAACCAGGCAGAAGGAATGCCAGCTGCTCTCCCTGGCGCTGAGCACAGACATGGTGGCAGCGGGGATGCCCTGGAGCCTCCGGAGAATGAGTGGCGAAAGGGGGCAGAGCAGGCTGTGACATCTCCCTCCTCTCCCTGGGCTGTCAGGCTGAAGAATTTCGAAGCCAGCGGGGCGTACAAGAAGGTGTGGGGCAACAACCAAGACGGCGTGGTGTCCAGCCAGCCCTCCTCCCGTGTGGTGGACGAGAGAGAAAGGATGACCATGAGTGGGGGCCACATCCGCAGGTACTGCTGGCCAGCTCCGCTTTGAGAGCTCCTTCAAAAATCCACACAACCGCCTTCATTCATCCATGCCTTCACGCAAGGACAGGGTGCATGAGGGGGCCACACCGCGGCTGGGACACCAGATCAAGACCAGTCAATGCAGCCATAATGTCCTTTAGGGCTGGGAGAACCCCAGAGCTGGAGGGCGAATCATGCAAACTCCACACTGAAGGTGCTCCAGGCCAGAAACAACCCCGGACTTACGATCTGTGAGGAAGCAGCTATGGTACTACCCCACTCATGAATTGAATTGATCTAAGGAAACATATGTTCCCATGAACAATATTTCTTGATGCGCGGAGTCCTGTACTGTACAGTGCCCTCAGCTGCAAGGCCTCTCCACACCTTTTCTCATTCTTCCTGCAACACCAAGCGCCTCCTCTCCTCTCGTCCCGTCTCACGCAGGGTGACAAATGATGCTCGCGAGGACGAGATGGACGAGAACTTGGAGCAGGTGGGCAGCATCCTGGGAAACCTCCGCAGCATGGCGCTGGACATGGGCAACGAGATCGACACGCAGAACACGCAGATTGACCGCATCATGGAGAAGGTCAGTGAGAGAGACACAGGCACCCAAACACCCGCATGGCACAGAGCCCAGTTTCCTTGATCCAAACGAGATGCGCACCTCTGGAGCTGAATGACAGATTATTACGACAAAAACAGCAATAGACAATTTCAGGGATGTTTACGATTCCCAGTCAATATCCACTGTGGCAATGGATTTCATATTAGACTCATACTGTAATAAAGTCAGTTATAACCCTGACATTGCTCTAGAGCATTGTGAACACCACCCAATAATCTTACAAACACTTAAACAATTGTTGTTAATTCTAATAATGCTAATATGCAATAATTCTACAAGATTTCTTTATTGGCCATATACAATCTCTCGCATTAGGAATTTGTCTTTTCACATACCCCAGCTTGCTCTCCATGAGACACACAGACAGGGAGAGAAGCTGGGGGTCAGAGCGCAGGGTCAGCCATTTATACGGCGCCCCCGGAGCAGTTGGGATGAAGGGCCTTGCTCAGGGGCCCAACGGAGTAGGATTCCTCTGCCAGCCGCGGGATACCAACCGGCAACCTTCCAGCCACAGGCGCAGATCCTGTACCAGCGCACCGCCCCATAATTTACAGTATAATACATGAGTATATGTAGGATATGATTTTGTTCATCACTGAACGATTTCATCCCACTATGTGTAAACAAGGTGTTTACAATCTGAAACAGTCTGTGTATTTTAAATATAAAATATAAAAGTTGCTAACTGTCCACTAGATTGCACAAAGAATAATTAACTACCAATCATCAGTCTAAGTCTTATTAATCAAAATGGCAGCTGATGTGCAGTTCTCTTTTATTCAATGTTTTCACAGGCCATCGTCAACAATTCCCGGATCACAGAAGCCAACCAGCGAGCCACCAAGCTGATATCCGGATAAGGGCAGGGAAAAGAGAAGGAACAGCAGTGGGAAGAAGACGAGCGCGTCTCCACACTGACACACGCACACGCACACACACAGGAACACGCACAGGCTCCACAGTCCCACGAGGAGAAAACATTTCAAGGAGTCACATGGCCCACTGTCCCAGGTGCAGGAGGGCCAGTGATCACACCCCTGCCTTAGCAGCCCTGTCCCCCAGAGGGCCGGTGTGTGAACCCCCGCCCACTGGACATCACCCAGATTCTGCCGTAGAGGCTGAACGCTGTGTTTGTAGGTGTTGTGTACAGTCACTGAAAACGCTCGTCTGTTAATATGTATATTTCTAAACACTGTAGTATCTCCTGTTAGTACCAGACTACAGGATAGTCACGTATTAATCTTATGTTAAGAAGGAGAGGGAAAACTTCATACATGTTAACTGACACTGATTCTTTGTGAAGTATAGTCTGCTCTATCTGCTTTCTTGACACAACCATTCAGGATTTACGTATTTGTCAGCCTGAAATCCATCCTTCCTAAGTATTTAAGTTTACAAAGTGCAACCTGAGACAAAAAGAATATAAAAGTGATGCTGTCTGTGCTCAGGGAATTACGGTTTCCTGCTAGAGTATATAGGTATATATAGCATATTGTACCCTACACAGAAAAACAGCATGTCAATCCATATATTTCAAATATTATTAAAACATATTTATTCTCAATATTTAAAACACACGGGGAAACGATTGGTTTGCTCTGGCCCGAATATGAGCGATCTCGGGTGTAGAGAATTCTTCGACAGATCGGTTGTGGTCTGTCGATTTATTTTTCTCAGCCAGAAATGATCAACCATTTCGCTTCCTCCCCCCCCCCCCCCCCAAGACTGCCGCCTATCTTTTTTTCGTCCCAGAGAATAAAACGTTAATGGAATGCCCTCCAGTGGCCAGAGGCTGTAATTGATTTCTTATTTTAGTCCCAATATTAAACTAATGTGCGTGACATACACGACAGGAAGATATTCGCGTTAGATTGCATTAAAGGTCAGGGCAAATCACGTCTTATCTAGAACGCAATAATAGATGATATATTTATACTATAACACAAGTTACTGTGTCCCGTTATTCAGGGAACAAAACATGTACGAGTCCTGCGACGTCCGAGTAAATGCGGTCGGTCACGACAGGTACAGAAAAACCGGGGAGCGGGTTTCTGTTTAATTGTGTTGGAGCGGACATGTGCGCCACCTCAAGTGTAAAGACGGAAAAAACATCATGGTGTAGCTGCTGTGTCCGACTCCTTTTGGAAGACGGTTTTTTTGTGCGTTTCTCGGAAGCTCTAGAAACTGTCTCGGTGTTGTGCGTGTTTCTGGTGCATGGCTCCCGTGCGCCCACTCGCGCAGAGACGTGTATTTGTGCGCCAGCTCCGGCCGTGGGACGGTGGGAACAGGCACAGCACGACTCATTATCACCCCGCCGTCCATCCTCCCACGGGGATGCCACGGCGTTTTAGCTGAGGCAGAAAGATTTATTTTCGTGGTGCAGAACAAGCTGCAGGGAAAAATCCCCTAGGGGGCACTGTTGTCCTCGATGTCTCGTGTGTGGCAGTCGCCCTGAGCAACCGGCTACAGCCTCAAGCCACTCGATGAAATCCCTCCTTTGAGTATTATAAGAACTAACAAAGAAAACGATCACAAGAGTATTAGCGGAGTGGGTTAGCATGCGGGATGGCTAATTACTCGACACTGCCCGAACCCTTCTCCCCTCCTGCGTGTGTCGCGCAGTTAACAACACGGTCTTTATCGCACAGGAGACACATCGGGCCTCGCTTTGCACATTCTCACGAAAACCCTGCTCTGGAAAGACGAAACCGCTGTAGCTTGTAACACCGTGCACCTCAGGCAGCGCCTGCACCGCAACATGTGTCCGATGGCTGTTCCGAGATGCTCTGTCACTAAAACATTGCTGTGTTTGCACGTCTGTTATCCAGCCACCTGCTCTGCGGGTGACCGAGCTCCGCATCCCTCACGCTGGTCATATTTCCGCACCGGGCTTTGTTCTCTCGTCTCTGAACGGGCCGCCAGCCCCAGCTGTATTTGCACGGCTTCGTCATGTGCCGCATGTCTGTTATTAAACCGTGGGTTGTGACCGTGGCAAAACCTTCGCTTGGCTTTCCTGTTGTCGTTCGCTGTGAACTGGGGCCCAGCAGAGCGAGAGGCCATGTGCTCAGCGGTGTGTGCGGTCGCGCAGGAAGGCAGGCCAGGCAGGCCAGGCCGGCAGCGTGCAGTGCGTCTCTCGCCTCTCGCCCTGAACCAGATCGTGTCGTCCGGTCCCTGATGGTTTCAGTTCCTGTCCTGAAGCTTATACAGCCCCCTCGATAACCGGGAACCGTGCGGTCGGGCTATGTAAAAATAAGCTGCAATGACCCCCTGTCCGAATCTCACGCTATGGATGTGGTCACTTGTATTACAATGCATCCGAGTCTTGTCCTGATTTTGTGTTGTTCTACAGGTATACGAATCATTCAATAATAAATCCTCAAATCATAAGTGACTTCGTTATATCTAAATCTATCAACTATTGCTGTACTGTAATTTTATTATTATTATTTGACTACATTTTTTTTTCTTCGCGCCCAGGTCAAAATACTAAATCCATTTACTGCTTTTCATCCCAAACAAGCGCTTTACGTATAGAGAGGAGTCTGTATTCCTCCCCCGCACAGCAGACTTGTTTCTGCAGTGCAACGGCTACGCCGTGTATTGGTGAAGCGAACGCTTCCTTTTTCAGGGGACGTCTGTGACGATTTCGTTAAACAGCGCCTCTGCGACTCCTGAAAACACGCTCAGCCGAGGCGCCACGCGCGCCCCCTGGTGGTCCACCCCGGAATTAACTCCCAAGCGCACAATGTCTTGCTAATAACTCTGCGCTCATGGCTGTTCACAACGGAGGCACGGACTGGACATTTACAGCCCGTGTGCGTGAATTACGATCTTGCCACGATCTTTGAGTGGAAAAAAAAAACAACGCAAAACATGAGACACACCTCGGCAACTCTTCTTCAGGGTGTAATCATGTGCAATCCACATGTAACAATACTAAATGGCAATATGCGTTTTGGAACTTAATTTGATTAAAATAAAATATATATTTTTTTATCGGGAAACATAACGAAAAATATAATGCTTTTCATTAATTCGGTATTCTGGTTTTAATTATGCTGTTGCGAGCTGACAAATACAAAATAACCAAACCAGCCTATGAATCAGTGTATTTTCCGAGACTGATAAAACTACCGAATTTCCTTGTGCTTCACGCAATTTGGGGAAAACTGCGTAAGACAGACGTCCGGGCTTTGTGCCAAAGGCGTATTCTGGTATAAGTTCGTAGACCCTGCGCTCCTGTCTCCGAGTGAAAAACCACGAGCGCCTCGCTGAGTCTGCGCAACGCCGGCGCTCCGCGGCTGTACGAACTTTCTGGATATACGAGCCTCTGCCAGGCTAGGAAAAAGAAGAGGTTACAGCGCGAAACCGGTAATTTTCGAAAGGGTATATATATATATGCGGAAGGTGCCGCGGGGGTTGACTACGAGTGGGGTGCACGACAGCTAAGGAGCTGTGCGGACCCGCCTCCAGCTCGCCGTCGGTCCGCCTGTGCGCTGAAAGACGCGTTCAGACTGAGACGGATTAGAAAAAAAAACACGCGGAAAAGCGGGCAGTGCCGGATGGCAAAGCGGGGGGGGGCGAAGCAGAGCTTTATAACGGCAGCGGGACGCCTGTCTTGCGCGGAGCACACGTGTGAAGTGTCGGTAGCCGCGCGGAGACCAGTCTTTGTGTGCAGAGCTGCGGTCGGAGGCGCTGGCGCAGCCGGACTGCGGAGGCGCTCGTCAGGACGCAGACGCCAGACGCGAGCCGCTCGGTGGATGCGGCTGTTTAGCGCAGGGAAATGCGCATCGGAGAGGAAGACGAGCACAGCGCAGCAGGCGCCCTAAATGGTTAACTTAAAGACAGAGGCCGCGGAATTGCCCTGCCCTGAGCGCTCAGCTACGAGATGGAGAAGGGCGCTGAGTATTCAGCCTGCTGATCGTGCTATAAAATAAACGTTTCAAAATAAACATTCAGATACTTATAAACCTGTCGAACTGCAACTTATCGTTTTTATATGCATGTAAATGTTCTATTAAACGAATCATTGCAAGTCCCGGCTTCACTGCTGGAGGACAGGAGAGTTCAGGCTGCGCTGACGAGCTCGGTGTTGAATTATTTGTGCGCTTTTGTTTGCGATGATCAATTCTGGCGCTCGGAATCAAGATACTTTACCGCTGGCAAAATTGACTCGGTGTCTCCACACCGTGCAATACCAAAAGCAGTACAGTCAATTCAGAAAAAAACTTAAATACTCAAGTAATCTATTATCGCTTTTTTTAGTGTTGCTCAACATTTGACTTCCTTTTTTTCTTTTAATGAGCAATAAAGGGGCGCTAACGGTTTTCTGCGCCTTTAGCTCAGCAGATACAAACTTACTGCAACTAACATTAAGTGTGCTTTTATTCAAGTAATGAAAAGTATCAATTAAAAATGTATAAAAAAATAACTTAATGGTCAAGATATTACAGGATATCTCACACACAAACCTCACTATTTACTCAGGCTGTATTAATTCCATGTCCACACTTGGATTACTGATTACTGTGTCCTGATCTTGTCAGATCTCTGAGCTGCGCAAGGCTGGGCTTGGTCAGTGCTCATGTAGGAGCAGTAGTTTGCTGCTGTAATGGTGTTGGTGGACCAGTAGGAGGTGCTCTTTCCGCTGATCCAGAATTTCCAAACTAATACCCTGATGTGGTGACAGAAGACCCTGCAGGATAGCAGACGCTATAAATACATTTAAAAAATGGTTTCGTCTTGGAAAGTGCAACAAAAACCGAAATGTGAAAACGTGTGTGTCAGTGGCCTGTCTGTAGCATGGGTTCACCCCTCCGGGGTCAGCTGTATAAAAAGGGGGTCTTTGCCCCACAGGTGGGCAGCAGACTGGGTGAGGGGGAGGGCCTGCCAGCCCGCGGGACACAGCGCCAGCATGTCCTCCTTCCACCAGGGCTCCGGTAACCGGAGCGCGAGCGTGCTGCACTTCAAGAAGAGGAAGTCCCGCTTCTCCTACCGGGAGATCCAGGTCCTGCTGGAGGAAGTGAGGAAGAACCGCAATATCGTCATCGGTAAGTGCACCCTGGCTGCTCTTTCTCTCTCAGCAGCTGGTGCCCGCAAAGGGCACTGCTCACCCTGCGCTCCGTGTGGGTCCTAATGCCCCATTATAGTGACGGGGACACTCCAGTGTAAAAAAAGGCACTGGCCTTTTAGATGAGACATAAAACTGACATCCTAACTCTTTGTGGTCATTAAAGATCCCAGTGCATTTCTCGAAAAGAGTAGGGGTGTAACCCCGGCGTCCTGGCCAAATTTCCCCCTGGCCTTTACCAATCATGGCCTCCTAATAATCCCCATCTCTGAACTGGCTCCATCACTCTGCTCTCCTGGCGCATCATCCAGGTGGGGCTGCACACTAGTGGTGGAGTGGAGTGTCCAGAAAAGTGCTGTATAGGTGTAAGGATTATCGATTTATTTTAAGGGAAGAGAAAACAAGGCAGTGGAAGGAGAAGTGGAGTAGCTGTATTTTCTGGTCAGATTTTGGAGGACGATGTGGTGTTTCCACCAAAGTTCAAAAGCTTCGAGAGTGGCCAGCCTGTCCTTGCGCGTTTGCAGGCAAGTTCAACCGCGGCGTGTCGACGGAGGTGAAGAAGCGCACCTGGGCGGACATCACGGCCCGCATCAACGAGGTCAGCCAGTGCCCCCGCGAGATCATCGAGGTCATCAAGAAGTGGTCCGACCTCAAGTGCGACACCAAGCGGAAGGTGGCGGCGCTGCGCGCGGGCGGCCCGGTGACGGGGGGCAGGGCCCGGCTGTCGCGCGAGCTCACGCCCGTGGAGAGCGTGGTGCACCAGATCCTGCAGCTGGCCAGCCTGCGCGCGCCGCTGCCCCTCGAGGCCGGGCCCTACCTGGGCCTGGGCGTCCGGCTCGGCCACAGCGACCGCCAGGGCCCGGCCAGGGCGGAGCAGGAGGGGGAGCCGGACGAGGAAGAGGAAGTCGTGGTGGGCATGCCCTCCTCCTCCTCCTCCACCCCACTGGCGGGGCCCGGAAACTGCACGCCCCGCCTCCCTCCGGCCCCCCAGGCCCTGCCCATACCTGTGTCCCTGCCCATGAGGGCTCAGGCTGCGGCCCATAAGGAAGAGCTGGCAGAGCCCACTCCAGTGTACTGCATTGCATCCCGTGAGTTGTCCTTTTTTCTGTCTTGCTGTGAGGTATTACACTGAGGTCCTGGCTGTGTGTTCACTGGAGAGCCCACAGTCCAGCTCGGAATGGCATGGATGCCAACCCCGATGCCCTGGCTGATGTGCAGCTCCGGGTTCCAATAACTTGAGGCAGAGACGCTGACAGTGTGTTTCACGCGGCACAGTTTTGGTCACCTTGTTATAAAAAAATATTCTGCTAGTCTATGAGAGAGTGTCAACCCTGAGGTTTTTTCAGAAGGAGCAGTGAAACACTAACCAAAGGACATAAGCGGTAATTACAGGGGAATGCACTTATAACCAATTACAGGAGACACTTGTTTACACAATCAGTTGTGGGAGTGTGTAACAAGCTTTCCAGCCAAGCAGTTAGTCATTGCCTTGGCTGGATCAGTGAGCTGCTATCGCCAGGCAGGCTAGGTGGGTCAAATGGCTCCTCTTGCTTGTAACTTTTTTTATATTCTCATGTTTCCTCTTAATCCTACATCTCCAGTGAACTCCTTAGTCAGACAAAGAGTGTTGGAGCCTTTTGTTTTGACCTGTTGAAAACATACTGCTTTTTCCTGTTTGCCATACAGATGAGGAACCCACGTCATCACCCTACGAGCTGCAGTATGAAATAAGTGTCGACGGTAAGACCTTTCTGACCACCTGGAATTCCGGCTCCGTTCAGCATCTGCGTCTGGTGCAGAATTTAGCTCACTTTTCCTCATGGGCGTTGTCTCTTACCAGACTTGCCAGTGCTTTAAAGTTACTGGTGTATGCCAAGGTGAAAAATGAGTAACATGTATTAAAACATAAAAGACCAGAAGAGATGAAGAAACATGTTAAAGATTTACAGAACACGAGAAGCTGTGGCAATAGAATATACTGTAAATGTGTGATGGAGTTACAGTAAAAGTGCAGAATTACCTGCAGATTTACAGTGGTAAACGTTCTTGATGGTTCCTAAACTTGCCATTTCTAAACTTGATGGTTAAACCTGGTTTACAAACTTTTAAACTTGTATCAAATGACATTGCAGACCATGACGTGGAGTCGATTGATTCGGAAGAGGAGCACAGAGACGACCCCAGGCCTCACTTCCTCCCCAGCGGGCCGCACTCTGCCCCGGCCGAGGACGACCCCCTCCTGGAGAGGGGGCTGCGGCACAGAGCCGTCGGGCCCCCGGCCCCCGCCGCCCCCCCGCCGGCCGCGCAGACCCCCCTGACCGCACGCGAGAAGATGGTGCACAACGCCGCGCTCAGCGTCCGGGAGCAGCGCACCACCAACGAGCTGCTGGAGACCATCTCCCGCTCGCTGGAGCTGCTGTCCGAGTCCGTGCAGCAGCTGGCGGAGACACAGCAGGACTTTGTGCGCGACTCCCTGCAGGTGCAGCGGGAGACCGTGCAGGTGCTGCGCGAGTTCACCGCAGGCGCCCTGGCGCTCATGCACGACAAGCTCAACGGGCGCCCCGCGCCCTAGCCACTCCCAGGAGGACTGTCTGCGGGCACTTAGTGGAGAAAGAGGATTTCGTTGTTGCACAAGCATAAGGTGGCCGTCTGGCTTGCCTGAGCTGAAATGCAGCTAAGGATTCTAAAGAATCATTTCAGGACACTTGGTAGTAACTGGAAAAAAATACAAAACACATTTTGGACCCAAAACGAGTGTCGGAGAGCTGGAACCATTGCTGCTTCACGAGCCCCTCCAGCCCCTGCACTGAGACTGAGCCCATTCACTAGGACTGATCAGCAGTGTGTCTGGACTGCCTGCTGTGCTGAAGTGTGCTGGAAATGGTTCCACACAGAACTGTCATGTGTTGAAATTTCTTTGTGGGGGGGGAGTCACGTTCTTCCAAAGTAACGACCGTGCGCCTTCCATACTGTACCAACGTTTTTTGCTGAAGTTTTGTACAGTCTGAAACCCCATTTCCAAACACGTGCCCTCCGTGATCTCTTGAAACCTCTCCATCGCTGGTCCCAGTGCCTGTGCTGTCAGAGCACGTCGGAGAAGACAGACGTGGGCATTGATTTGTGTAGCATCTGTACCCAGAAAGTGTCTTCTGTCTCACCACGGTTTGTCGCAGCTTTTTAAGTGAAGTAAAATGAAGTGAAAAACATTTGAACCTGCAGGAATATTTATGCTTTTAGGATCTCATGGGAAATTATGCTGGCATTTAGTAATAGTATTGGGAAGAAAAGAACAGCAGACACACCCAAGCTCAGGTCTGTGAACATCTGTGAATTCCTGGGAAACACTCCATTCTTTATGGTAAAATGTTTTTCAAACAAAAATCTAAACCCATATTTGGGGAAATGCTCGCACACATTTTTCATGTTTGAAATGTAGCGTAACAAATATTGCTAACGTGGACATGGCATTATGAAACAAAGATAAACTTGCACAGATTGACATTTTTGAGTCGCAGCTGAAAATCTAAATCATGTAAGAGAAACCTAAAGCAGGAGCTACATAAATGTTTATAAGAGTTTAGATTAAAAGGAAATTCAGACATCTGTTGACGTGTGCTTTAGGTGTGTAGATTCTCAGCTAACTCTTCTTCAGGAATGAGACCGTTAGTTAGTTAGCTTGTTTGTATTTTACTGTTGTTTCAGACAGGATGACTGGGCAGTTCCTGTATACTGTGTGACCTTGCTCTGTGATGCCTCACAGCTGCAGGGTCTGAGATTCAGTGGAGAGACTTGGGCATCTGTCAGTATTTTTAGAAGTGTGCAGGTTCTTCCCATGTTGGCCTGAGTTGTCTGCCAAAGATATGGTGAAAAGTTAACGGGCCACATTTAATTGTTCATTCCATGAGGAAGGGAGCTGAGTGTCCCCACCTCATTATTCTGTGCTCTGCTCGGGTGCTGGTCTGGTGGAGTTGGGGTTGCACAGAGAGATGCTCTGACCAGCCTCTCAGCTGCCAGTGGGTTGCGTGGTCCCGGCTCGGCCCAGTAGATTCAGATCCCTGTGCCAGCAGTGCAGGAGTGGGTCCGAGCGGTCTGAGCTCTCTCCTGGCAGACTGCAGTGGTCAGGCTATAGTCATTGCCAGGGCAGGCTTGGGGCTGTGCAGTCCTACCAGGGGATGACACTGTTTCCATCCTATTTGTCTTCTGTATGGCCTGATTAAAAGAATCACCATATTTCTTTCCCTGACCTGTGAAGCCCTGGCTTGTCTGAAGACACCTAGGAAAGGAGCATGCTTGCAGCCCTCTGGAATTGGAGTTGGACATTCCTGGTGCACACTCTGTGTTCTGTCCAAGAAATTGCCAAAGATCTCTGTCTTGGTATTTTGCCTTAAATGTTCTCCTAATAATAATAATACTCCTCAGAAGTGATCTCACACTTTTCAGATTGTAAAACAGGCAGCCTAGTCCTTTGACATGACGTTGAATATTTATTTATTTTTTGCTACTTGAGTCAAGCTTAACCTACTAACGACTGTTTTCACGGTGGTAACAGTTTCACGAGCTGTTCATGCAAAACTGCTGGTTGTGTTTTTAACTTTTTTTTTTTAATGTGTGAAAACATAAAACTGAAAGTTCCAACACTGATCTGGATAATAATTTTTTCAGCCTCTGGTGCTTAGCGTATTTCGCCTTGCAGTTGATGTTTCACTCAGGTTTAAAAGAAATCACAAAACGGTTCATTCTGATTTGGTTTACACATGACTGGAGTGTGTTAGGCGCTGGGGAAGGGCTTAGGCACCACCACTGCACTGCACACAGGTGGTTTCATTGCCACCTTGTAGCCTGTTCCAGTCAGATTTTAGCAGTTAAGCAAGGCGGTCCTGGGCAGGAGTGGGATGGGGGACCTCCAAGGAATCACAGGAAAAAATCAATATTTTGTAACAATTTCCATAATTCCCTCATGTTAACATGAATATGTCTTTATCTTGCATATTCATGGAATTCCACAATAGAAGTCACATTTGCGGCCTGATGTTTGTGAGCCATTTGGATGGGTGGCAGGAATGAGCTGGGTGTCGAAACACATCTTTTTGAGCGTTGTGTCCAGCCACACAAATGGGGAGTGACAGCTGCTGGGGGATACAATTTTGACTACAGTGTGCATCGATGTCATGGTGTTTATAAAATTAATCAATTTTACGATGTTTAATATTGCATTTCCACTCATGAAGGACGCTTGGTGCAGTGAAAAGGTCTATTAGAAGATGATTTAAGTATTTAAAATCACATAAAAGGAAGAAGATTGAGCTGAATACCCTAAACGTCTTTGCAAATTAACTAGGTAACATGGACCTGTGTGCCTATGGATTTAAACTACTGTCTTGCCATAATCAGACTTTGTATTCTGTACTTTCAAAAGCTCATTAGCACCACTGAGAAAAAAAAATATTGTTCGTTTAAACAAGATAGAATTGCATTTAAACGAGAGACTGCGTTTTTAGGAAATATCAGCATTAAAACTCAAAAGTTAAAGGTGAACAGTACTGTCATTGGTGGTAATTCATTGAAGTTGTCAGCACAAACCCTCAAAAGCTTTTAGACTATGCTCACATCAAATGCATTTAAATTTGGACTTGCACATCAAAATGCAGCAAAAGTGTCATTTAAAGGGAGAAGGAACCATTTGCACAGACGTGAATGTAAAGAGATCTGGGAATTCCAACTAAAAGGAAAAACAACTCCAGGACAGCACACAACCCCTTAGACAATGTGCACAATGCTGTCTTGCTGTTGACTGTGACCAACAATAACAGTAGCAGTACGCCAGCAGTATGTGTGACTTACTGTCAAGTTATCGGAAATGTGTTCTGTCCAGTGTTTAAAGATCAGTCAAGAACCTATAATCCGTACATTTTTTCTACATTTTCACATGTAGAATAACAGTTCAGGTGGGGAGCTGCGTCAGCATGCGTAGGCTGCAAAGGAACAATAGGTTTATTCCATGCTGAAAAAAAGAAGAAAGAGAACACAACGTTTCGGCCGTGGAGCCTTCTTCAGGTGTGAGAGAGACAGGGCAGTAGGCAAAGGTAAAGTAGCGGGAGAACAAAGGTTGGGAGGGAGGAGGAGTGAGAGGCGGGACTATATGGGTACTATATGTGTAGAATAACATATAGTACTTCTCACAGAAATGGCAAAAAAAAACACTTTTAACCCGGGGATGCTCACAGACATTGTGTTCTACTTCATGTAAATACAGTCCACCTGCAATCTTAGCTCAATTCTTTTGAACAAAGTGGACTGTGACAATACTGTAGTTCGGGTGGGGAGCTGCGGCAGCATGCGTAGGCTGCAAAGGAACAAGGAGCCTTCTTCACCCAAAGAAGCAGCCTTTTCTCTTTTCAGCATGGAGTAAACCTTTACTCGTTCCTTTGTGACAGTATTGCTCTGATATTAAAGTCAGTGCTAGTTTGTATGGGACAATATTATTGCATGTATCTTGCGAGATATTAATATAGTAGGCGATATTATTCACGAATTAATTAACGTGTTTTAACGCAGTTATTTCGTATAAGCTTAAACGTCATGTCGTTTCAATCGAAAAGGTTTCTCGTTTAAACGCATAAACATTGTTTTTTTTTTCCTCCCTGACGCTAATAAGCTTCTGTACATTTCTAACCAAACTACTGTGAATAAGATTTGTCCGTGTCTCAGTCGGCGACCGGCCAGTCTGCGAAGGGCGTTTTCTAGCATCACCAGCTGCGCAGAGCTGCGCAGAGCTGCGCAGTTCCCGAGCCGGATCGCACGAGCGACAGTGCCAGAACCGTCTGCTGCGGCGACTGCACGGGCCGGGCGCACTTCCCCGGAGTCACCACAAGGGGGCGCTTTCCCCAACACCTCTTATTCATCGTTATTTTAGGTTTTATTGTCGGCGACACTTTTTTGCCGTGTGTTCTGCTTTATGCTCCCTTTAAATAAACGTTTCGTGTAACACTTAGAAATTGAATAATGATTCAAATACACAACTCTTCTGATCCTCAATCTGGCTTCTCCGGGGCCAGAGGTTTTCCCTGCCCTTAACTACCCAACTGGACCCGTTATTTGGACAAGTTGACGCTTTTTATTGACCCCAAGAGGCTGGACAGCAGCCCTGACCGTGGTTTTTGTGTATTGTGTGTTGTGTATAGATACACAGGGCGTCGGCTCTTTAGGAATCATTCAGCCCGCCTACCTTGTCTCATCGCTGGCTCCTCTTCTCCACAGACAGGCGTGGGATGTGTGTCCAGAGACCCGCTGCGCGCTGCGGCGGTGGTCAGCGTGCAGTGCCCATCCCTCGGGCCTGCTCTGCGTCACGCGTGTTCCCCGACTGTGCCTTGACCCCCCTGGCGGCTCGGCCACACCCACGCGGACCGGCGGGATGCGCTTGACCTGGCCTCGGTCAGAAAGAGAGGAGTGAGACTCTACGGCTGTGGGCGCGTTAGGGACCGCGTCCACGGCGTGACCCACTTCCACACGGGTGTTTCTGCACCAGTGGAGGTGGGACCCGGGGTGATTCTCCTCCTGGGGTTTTTATCCGTGTGAGCGCGTACAGACCCGCTCCTTCCCGGCGCTCAGGAGCCCTGCCGGCGGCGCGACAAGACCGTGTTGTGGAAAAGGCTCAGAAGTGGGCAAAAACTTTGCTTTTTTTTGTCTTGACCCATTACTTTTAAAATAAAGTTATCTAATAATCAATCAATCAGTGCTGCACGCTGTATTGTTGTGCATTTGATAAATAAACTCTATGAGCACAAACAATAGGCACTCTCTCAGAAAAAGGCCTTGATGTTTTGTTGCTTTCCCCCCGAGACACTGTAACGCGCCTCTCTGCAGCACTGCAGCGCCGCGTTCATGTTTGAACCTGTTGTACTGTAATTCGAGGCAATTTTAAAATAAAGTTTCGGAGCACTGCCGCTCATCCAAACACTTTTTTCATGTTTAGTCTTGTAGGGCCGCTGTATATTGTACTTTCATCTCAGGAGGCACACAGGTTTGTCTTTGCCAAAACCCAATAACAATTGCACTCCCAGTCTTCCTGAAACAACTGCCTCTATCTTGTCGATTTTTCTGTTCTTGGCATTTTTTTCCGGAGTCTCAGCAGTCTTTCTGTTGCTGTTAAGTTTTTGGGGGAGAGTGTCGAAGAGAACATTTCGAACATACGGAAAAAAGCGCGAAGTGCCTGACGGGATCTGTAGTTCTCACTCGCAATTTCCGATCGCCGCGGGCCAAATTATTCTCCGATACAGGAAATTTCCGGATTGCGCAATCATTTAAGTGAGGGGTGCAGAGATGATGTCTGAAATCCTGGAGAATAAGGACCTGTATTTCTTGCAGTTAGCAGGCCCTCGTGGCTTTGCAATAGCTGCGATCCTGACAACAATTAAATATGAAGATAAAATAGCAACAATAAAGGACAGGAATACAAGAAAAAATATACTTGCATTAGCGTCAAGGAAACTCTTACAGATTCCTTATAAGTATCTGATGCAATACTGCATAATACCAACATTAATGTGCTCATTCATAATCCCAGTTTGTATCCGAGTGTGTCTTTGCGGTTTATGTACACTACTGCCAGCCTGAGAGAAACTCCCCGGGATCTCCAGTGCTTCCTTATAAGAGACTCGTAAGCAGTACTGCAATGTCTTCCACTGCATGCCACAAGTAAGAAAATAGTGGTGTTTGTCTTTTCCTTCAGCCCAGATGCCCCCAGAGGTTGTTTTTTCTCTGGTTTATAACCATGAACAGATTTGAACAATGTCACAGTACTTATCCTAAACTACATCTGACAAAATTTCAAATACACAGATCCACACACTGGATTCAATTAGACACTTTTCAAACCAGATAGATTTTTTGGAAACAGCTGTACTTTAATTTGACATCTCTGTCATACAGCTTTTTCATTTTTCCTATAAATACACATGAAACACAAGTAACAGTTCCCAGTAGTACAGGCTGAACAGAGCAATGACTAACTCAAGTTAACAATCGTGTAGCATTAAGAAACCACAGCAAAATGACACAGAGACACATCATCCTGGTGCAGGCAGTTGGTTGTGGATGGGTACAGGTTTGAGAGTGCAAGACTGCTGTCCTGTTAACTGTGAAAGTTTACATGTAAAACAATTAATACAGGGATGAAAAGTTCTTACATGTATTTGAAACAATGTGTTGACATTGACTCAATATCTTTGGAATCTCATATGGCTTTTTTTGGAGCAGAAAGTTTTGATTGTCATATTTTTACAGGTGCTTGCCAGATGTTGAAAAATCATTACACCCACAAAAAATCAGTTAATCACATTTATCCGAGGTTAGTGTTAGGTAACCTGGGATCAATCAGATCAGTCTGATCAGTCAGGGAATTAAGGCTCTCAGGTCTGCCAGAGCCCCACTTTTCTGCCAGGCTGTCTTACTTATCCAGTAACTACAGCTGCAAAATCACCATCTGGCCACGCTAAGATGAGGGATCTTGTCTGCAGTTAGAGCACACCAGTCTCTACGTACCTCCCTTTGAGGAGATACAGACTGCAGCTTCTCTCGAACAGCAGCTGAAGAATTGACTGGTTAATTCTAACAATTCCTGCCTTTAAAGCAGTGGCCAGCATGACTGAAAAATATTGTATTTGGATAAGGGAAGGAACCCAGATGGTCTTTTAAAGAAAATGCATCACTTCCTACCCTCCACCAAGCAGCTACACTGCACCCTTGTTCTGCCTTAAGAGAGACACACGGCTCATTCAACTTCCCGACAAATGCAGAACAGCTGAAGAACTAATTGGTTTGGTTTCAGGGTAAAATCAGATTAAAAGAGCTGTTAATGAAACTGGAAAGAGAAATCCAACTAGCCAATCAAACAGATTTTCTGAGGAACAAAAGTGAATGATCCTAGTAGAATCCAAAGCTAAGACCCCCCACACAACTGCATGATCTAATCTGTTTTGCTTCAACTCTCAATTATAATCTAGATTACAGCCGGATTACAGTGAAAAACTGCAAGTGCTCTAGTGCACACAGGGAAGGCCACAGGCTGTTAACTAAGGATATAATGAAAAATCTGTTATTCAACACAGACACAGCACTATCTA
Organism: Atractosteus spatula; assembly: GCF_055471065.1. NCBI lineage: Eukaryota > Metazoa > Chordata > Actinopteri > Semionotiformes > Lepisosteidae > Atractosteus > Atractosteus spatula. The sequence continues at coordinate 75,709,567 of NC_142708.1, read as the reverse complement.
CCCACTGTTTATGTATTATTGTGTTATTGTTAACACATTCTATTTCTCCTATACAATTTTCAGCATTTTTTTCATATTAAAGTACCATCTGTCAGAGGAACCATCTAAACTTAATCTTAAGTTTAAAAAATACTGAATAACTCTTAAAAAGTTTAAAAAGCTACTTCACAGCTCTCAAGAAGCTTGGAAGGGAAGCTAATTTAAGTTGCACAAACCTGAAAAGACCAAAGGAGAAAATCCATACCTTCAGATGGTGTCAATCTTGTATACAGTGCATCTCCATTTCACTTGCACTCTTTAAGATCTGTTTACTTTCTGAGCTAACATTTGTTCTCTTCCTTCTTTGTGCATCACTTTTGAGCTTCCCCTGTTCACTTCCTGGCATGATGGAATCATTTTCAGACATTACTACCTTTTGCTGGAATAGCGAGGCAGACATTCACAGCAGCAACGACATCAGAAACCAGCATCATGATAAAATACCTAACAAAAAATAACTTACCCAATGTACAAATAAAATATTAGAATGTTTTTCTTCCCCACCCTTTTCCCGTCTTCATTTCGGACTTAAAAATGTGTTACTCTCGGACAATAATCACCATATTATGTTTACAGAGGATAAAATGTGCTTTTAACAAAAGTAGCCCTTCCATTGACAGGCTGGAATGGTCATGAACAGGACAGAAATACCATCAAGTCTGGCATAAACATACTGCAAAATGTCATAGTAATATTAGGAATAACAACTTGATTTGAGCTTTAATGCATTTTTTATTTTAAAAGATCGAGAAAATATGTTCATGTCAGCCAGTGTTCAGAAGTAATTCTCTGTATTTCAGTCCCTCCAATCCTGGTGGGAGTCTGTCCCGGAGCTCGGCTTTGGGAGTGGAGGAAATGGGGAGAAACACGCCCACACACACGCCCAGGCCAGAGTGACACCCCTGGACACGGGCTGAGAGGCAGCCGCGTGGTCCTGTGTCTCAGTCTTTAGTGTCGGCAGAAGTTGAAACCGTCTTGAGGAATCAAAGACATGCAGAGCTGGTGCTTGCCTGCGCCCTGAGACAGTCGCACTGCGGAGACGGCGCAGGGACAGACGGGCAGAGGGGCTGGACAGGTCAGGTCAGGACAGGTCCGTTGGTCCGGCGGGGGGGTCGGACACGAGGGAGCTGGTCAGGCGGGGGGGGGGGGGTCGGACTGGACACGGGGGAGTTGGTCAGGCGGGGGGGGTCAGACACGAGGGAGCTGGTGGACTGGACTGGGGGGAGCTGGTCAGGCGGGGGGGGTCAGACACGAGGGAGCTGGTCAGGCGGGGGGGGTCAGAATGGACACGGGGGAGCTGGTCAGGCGGGGGGGTCAGACACGAGGGAGCTGGTCAGGCGGGGGGGGGGTCGGACTGGACACGGGGGTGCTGGTCAGGCGGGGGGGGTCAGACACGAGGGAGCTGGTCAGGCGGGGGGGTCAGACACGAGGGAGCTGGTGGACTGGACACGGGGGAGCTGGTCAGGCGGGGGGGTCAGACACGAGGGAGCTGGTCAGGCGGGGGGGGGGGTCGGACTAGACACGGGGGTGCTGGTCAGGCGGGGGGGGTCAGACACGAGGGAGCTGGTCAGGCGGGGGGGGTCGGACACGGGGGAGCTGGTCAGGCGGGGGAATATGCTGTGTTAGCTGGTTCCACTCAGGGACCCTCGGCGAGCTAAGCTTTGGGTGCTGGAGCTGAGACCTCGTGAATCTGTCAGACCGCTGGGACTCTGCAGCCACAGGGGAGAGAGTGAGAGAGGGAAATCACACAGGACCTGCTAACACCTTGCCCTTCGGCTCAGTTAACAGCAAATACTACATATAAAAAATGCAATGTGTTCGAAAATGAAAATCTTGTTTTCAGGTGTTACTGAATATGCAGAAAGCAAACACCTGCAAGAACAAACCACCTAGACAAGGTGGTCTCAATACCAGTGATAAGGTTTCCTACACTGGGCTATCAACAACAGAAAGGAGACATGACAGGCTAGCTGTTTTGCAAGGGCACTACCGAGACACACATCGCACACTAGTGCATCTCCAGGTCCAGACCAGCTCTCTTACCCGAGTCGGCTCCCGAGGCTCCCTCACGCCCACATTCAGCACATTGAGAGAATTGGCTCTTTTCATCCTGCAGAGGGAGAGACAGCTTATAATAATAGTAATAATAATTGCTTACACTTTATATGGCGCTTTTCTGGACACTCCACTCAGAGCTCTGTACAGGTCATGGGGATCCCCTCCACCACCCCCAGTGTGCAGCCCCACCTGGATGATGCTCCAGTCCGCTCCCCACACACACCAGCTCTCAGTGGGGAGGAGAGCAGAGTGATGAAGCCAGTTCAGAGAGGGGGGTTATTAGGAGGCCAGCTTAGAGTGACCGAGCACCGGACACCACTGGACGACACTCTCAGCATCCCTTCCCACACTGCAGTCTGCTCTTGTCCCACCAGCCCAGCGGCCTCAGCAAGGAAAGTAAAACTCAGTCCACTCTGCACACCACTTTTATTTCAAGTATCTAGTTTTCTGGATTAAAAAACAATTTCCCCCCCCATGTCAAACATGACCAGTATGCACACCAACCCCTCTGAGCTGCTGTTGAGGAGCTTTTTTAGCAGCTGTTCCAAAGCCTGCTAAGAGCACCTCCACCTCTTGGGCGGAGAGGTGGCTCTGTGGCTCAGGATCTGCGCCTGTGACTGAAAGGTTGCCGGTTCAAATCCCACAGCTGGCAGAGGAATCCTACTCCGCTGGGCCCCTGAGCAATGGCTGACCCTGCGCTCTGACCCCCAGCTTCTCTCCTTGTCTGTGTGTCTGTGTCTCATGGAGAAAAGCTGGGGTATGTGAAAAGATGAATTCCTAATGCAAGAAATTGTATAGGGCTGATAAAGAAACATTACATTACATTACAAAGCCACAGGGCTCCAATCACACCTGCTGGCAACAGTGGGTCCTTCCCTCCCCCACTAGCCCCAGAGATTTTCCTCTGTGCCTCATTTAGGCACAACTCCCATCCCGCACACCCAGAAAAACTACACTCCGTTTCGGATCTGGAGGAAGTGGAGTCCGGGGCCAGTAGTGACAACGAGGAATCCCTCAAGCTTAGAAAAAAAACATTTGCATAAAAAAATAATTTCAGCTGAAGCGTTAAAGTCTCCTACTGTTTACTGTCCCTGTTATATCCACCCCACATTTGTCAGAGCAGCAGGGATTACAAAATCCTTATAGAAAGACTGTTAATGTCTTTATCACATCACTTCCAGCGACCTCTGATCCAGTTCAGGCTCACAGTGGCCCACAGCCGATCCCGGAAAACACTGGGCACAGGACACACACCCATCGCAGGGCACACACAGACACAAACACCCAGACACTCACGCCAGGGCCAGTTTTCCCAGACGCCAGGAGTACCTGGAGGAAACCTACGCAAACACAGGGAGAACATGCAAACTCCACACAGATAGCACCCCAGGAGTTGAACCCGGGCCCCAGCACTTCAAGGCATCACTGAGTGACCATGCTGCCCAGACCATGAATATACTGTGGCATATTTTATAGGACGTTTATCATTTTATAGTACAATATAACGCAAAACACATTACTTCTGGCATAATCTAAAGTTCTGCCTTAGTGTCCCAGAGTGCTTTCTGATTATACACCCGAGTGTTCCACTAACAGTAGCCTTAGGAAATCATGGAAGAACACATAAAAGAAAAGGCTGAGGTTTGAGGCTCGCAACACGGACCCTTCACACAAACACCCAGTGAGTCTGGGGAATCTGTGCTGCAGCTGTCTGAACAGGAGGTACGGAGAGCTTTCCGACAGGTGAAGCCACGCAAGGCGGCTGGCCCTGATGGCATCCCCTCCTGTGTTTTAAAGGCATGCAGAGCGCAGCTGGCCCCTGTCTTCACTGTAATATTTAACATGTTGCTATCCCTGTCTACAGTCCCACTGTCCCACTGTGCTTCAAGAGGACTACTATCGTGCCACTGCCTAAAGCAACCAGGGTGTCATGTCTGAATGACTACCGCCCGGTGGCACTCACCTCAGCAGTCATGAAGTGCGTGGAGAAACTGGTGATGGGACACATCAACAGTATTGTCCCGGACTCCCTGGACCCCCTGCGTTTGCTTATAGGAAGAATAGGTCAGTGGACGATGCTGTCTCACTGGCCCTTCACACCACTCTTGAGCCCCTGGACAAGAGGAATACTTGTGCCAGGATGTTATTTATTGACTTCAGCTCAGCCTTCAACACCATTGTGCCAGGCAGGCTGGTGGTCAAACTCAGGGGTCTGGGCCTCAGCAACTCCATCTGCAACTGGGTCCTGGACTTCCTGACAGACAGGCCCCAAGTGGTGAGGATTGGGAACAAAACCACATCCTCTCAGATCCTCCACACAGGGGCCCCCAGGGCTGCTGCCTGAGCCCACAGCTGTATTCTCTATTTTCACATGACTGTGTGGCTAGATTTAACAGCAACCGCATCATCAAGTTTGCTGATGACACCACAGTAATCGGTCTTATCAGCAACATTGATGAAACCGCCTACAGGAGTGAGGTAGCAGAACTGGTGGAGTGGTGCCACAACAACAACCTCACACTCAACATCGGCAAAACAAAAGAGATTATAGTGGACTTCAGGAGGCACAGAGGACATCACACACCCATCATCATTCAGGGGGCTCCAGTCGAAACTGTCACCACCTTCAGGTTCCTCGGCCTTCATTTTACTGAGAGGCTGAGCTGGTCAGAGACCACTGCTGCCATCCTCACTGAAGCCCACCAGCGCCTTCACTTCCTGAGACAGTTAAGGAAGTGGGGGATGAGCAAGACAACACTCACCAATTTTTACCGTAATACCATTGAGTGTCCTGACCGGTGGTTTTACGGTGTGGTATGGTGGAGCCACAGTACAGGACAGAAAAGTCATACAGAGGGGTCCACGCAGACCGAGCTACCCTCCATCGACCGGATATATCTCGAGCGCTGCCACAGCCGGGCTCGAGCTATACTTCAGGACCCAATTCACCCTGGCCACAACCTGTTTTCACCTCTGGGTTCTGGTAGGAGGAATCGCAGTATCAGAACACTGACCAATAGATTTAAAAACAGTTTCTTCCCCCAAGCAGTCCGCATCTTAAACAGCTCAAATTAGCACCTGCACTTTAAGGTACTGCACTATTTGCACTATGCCCTGTCTTGGCTCTATTATAATGTCTATTGTCTAAATTTATTGTCCATGTCTGTTTGTCATTTGTGCCTGTTTTTTCTCCTACTGTTACTGGGTACAGCTGAAACGAGTAAGCATTCCAATACATGTGTTGTATACGGCAAATAAAAATCTCGAATCTTGAATCCTTTCTTTCCAAGGATGATGCACACTAGAGGCAGGCCAAGGCATAATACAAAAACACAGAGATTACAGCTCATAGTGCTGTGTCCAAGAGTTACCCAACAGAGATCAAACCTCCAACACTCCCTACTTACAGTAAATGTGCCCCCTCACAGCTAAAAGATTATTTTAGTTACCAAACAGCCTCTCAACAAAAACCATTTGTGCCTTTTTGCAGGAGGGTTTGTCAACTTAGATAATTGCCCCTGTGATACACTTTCGTCAGTTTTTGCTCACTTCAGCAGAGATGGGGCTGAGAGAGGCCAAACTTCACAGCTCTCTGGCAAACTCGCACAGGCCTCTCTAATTTGACAAACAGCTAACACATGCTACTGGCGGATTTTCTGCTTATAACGTGACAGCTTAGCAGTTCTACAATCCAGGGCAACAAACCAGCCTTTGTTCTCTGAGATGTATTTTGTTTACAGTTTAACAGTGTTGGTGTTAATTTTTCCAATCCCAGCTGTCATCTCACCTCATCTAATAACACCACCCTACGACCAGTAAAGAGATCACTTGTGAACAGGAGCTGAAAAATCTGCTTTCCTCGTGTGCCTGGCAACAATCCGAGCTTTCAACATGATCAACTCGCGCGTGATCCCTAAGCCCAGTCAGTGGGCAGTGCAGTGTTTGAGCATGCTCTGTTTCAGGGTTGGTGGTGTGCCACAGTCCCAGTCATCTGCTACCTAAAGACAGCGCAATCGCACACAGCAGCGCTCTGTGCGTTAGTCTCAGCGTGGCTGTTGGGGTTCAGAAGGGCTTTCCCGACCGGCCCCAAGCCCCCCGGCAGTACTGCCCGTCGCGTACCCGGGATTGCGGGGGCTGCTGTCCTGTGCGCCCACGCCCTTCAGCTTGCGGACCAGCTTCTCGCTGCTCCTGCGGATGGACTCGCGAAGCTTCGTGAACGAGCCGCTGCGTTTGAGACTGCCCAGACCGTCCTGCACAGAGCGGGGGGGGGGAGAGAGAGAGAGAGAGAGCCAGCTGCGTCTCCACTATCCACATCAGCTCCTACCCTTCCTCTGGAACGAGACAGAGTCGTCCTGCTCCTCTTAGTGCTCAAGCCTCCTTCCGAACGGCACGGACAAACAGACCCTCACCTGTCGGGAGCTCCCGTCTCCTGTGTGGAACCACATGGGCCTCCCATCACCTGAGACACACAAACCAAGCAAAGGAGGCAAAATGAGAGGCTCAGATTTCTTACGGCTTACAGGGAAATTAATTAAATTCTCTCTGCACAGAAATTAAATCCACTGAGGGCCCGCCGAAGGAACGCCAGGCTCGAGAAATTTGAAGCCCGTTACACTCGTTTTATTAAAGCTACACAAAAAGATGTGTGAAGTTCAATTACATCTCAATTGCTTTCCTGCTGTGTCAGTAGAATCTGCCCGGGAACCTACAGCTCCTCAAACTGGAATGGATTAAACTCCTATGCCGATATCCTAGCTTCTTTTAAGAAACTGCTGGATCGCATCCTTCGATAAATTAGCTTATAACTACCAAACGGACAAGATGGGCTGAACGTCCCCCTTGCGTTTGTAGCTGTTCTTAGGTACCAAGTTACCTTCTACTGATCCAAACTCCTTCTCGTGGGCTCGCGTCAAGATCTCCTTGTACAGAGCCTCCGCCTGCCGGTACTTCCCCTGCTTCAGGTAACAGGAGGCCTGCGGCACAGAGCACAGACAGAGAAACACCCACTGCTCAGCCGGCATGCAGTCACACCTGGCCAGCCCCTCAGTGCCCATCTACAGGGAGACTGAACCACGGCATTTACAGAACTACACTTTCACTTGTGCATTAAAACTGAGGCAGCTATGTCTATCTGTGTCCTGAGTCCAGTACCCAAACCACAACGCTTACCCAACAGTGCCACATATACAGCCTATAAATATCTCAGAGCACATGAACAGCAGGCCTCAAAGACTGAAATCCAACTCACCCACAAAAAACAGTTTCACTTCTGAATGGGGCACATTCATGTACAAATGCAAAGGGGCTCGTCTTGGCTGATTAAAAGAACTGCCTTCACCCGGGATATTCGAGCTCGGACAGAACCCACCGCGGAGCTGCGACCCCAGGAACGCACCAGGTTGTTCTTGGTCTTGGCCACGTTGGCATCATCGGGGCCCAGGCGGCTCTGGTAGATGTGCAGGGCCCTCTCGTAGTACTGCTCCACCTCCTGGTACTTGCCCTGGTTCTGACACAGCAGCGCCAGGTTATTCAGCTGCTTGGCGACGTCAGGGTGGTCTGTGCCCAGAACCTTCAGTGGGGAGGGGGTGCAGAGTCAGTCAGCTGCGGGTCAACTGAGCACAAGAGTGCAGATCAATCACAGATTCGACCACAGCTGCCATCAGCTGCCATCTGCCCACACACACATGGACTCCGGACACACCCAGTGGGTCTCACCTTCTCCCTGATCTCCAGCGCTCTCTTACACAGCGGCTCGGCCTCCTTGTACTTCCCTCTCTTCCCATACAGCACTGCCAGGTTGTTCAGAGTGGCTGCCACCTGCAGAGACACACAGGCAGGGGGCAAAGCTGAGGCGCACAGGGCAGCACACGGACACGCAAGGAGAAAGAGGTCCCGGCGCATTAAAAACCAAAGACACCGAAAACAGAACAAACAACAAACAGGCAAAGAAAACCACAAACATCAATCAAAAAGGGAAAAAAATACACTCCACACCCAGAAAAGTGAAATGAAATTTAGAAACAGCCCACAGCAGAACAGAGAAGACATGTCCCAGCAGGAAGGCCTTAGGATGGCAGGCCCTCCCCTGCAGAGCCCAGCACAGCGACTAAGATTCCAAATGGACGGAGACTCCTTAACCGCGTGTCGACCCCAGTTCCAGGCAGAGCACGAAGCGGGCAAGCTTCTGTACTGACCGCAGGGTGGTCCACGCCCAGGGTCTGCTCCCGGATGGCCAGCGCGTCGTTCAGCAGGTTCGCTGCCTCCTTGTACTTGTTCTGGTCTCTGCGGGGAGAGGGAGAGCAGACCTGCACGGTCACCGGGACAGAGAACAGAGCCCGAGCTCAGCTGACCGATCCCTGGGCAGCACAGCTACCGGACAATCCTAAATGTGCTGGGACCCCTCGAGACAGGGCAGGAGTTTTATCATCCTCCCAGACTGCAAGAGCTCACCAGCTGAGTGCCAGCCTGTTACTAGACTGTTTAACAGCATAATCATGACTTCCATTATGAACTTGTATTAGAGCTCTCCAGCTGTGGGTATGCTAAACTAGACACTGCTGAACCCTGCACTGTGCTCTGTTGTAAGGTAGAAACTTGAGTAAAAACCCTTTGAGTTGCTGCTTATGATAAAAAAAGACTAAACCTACTAAATCTAAAACACAGACCGATTTTACCGACTTGTCATTTGGTTTACAGTGGTATTCTTTCAACAAGCACTGCCTTTACCATAGATGTTACAGCAGCTTACAAAACCTCTGAACAAATATTCCACAGTAAATTAAAAACAGCCTCACCCGGACGCCACTGCAAGCCCAAACCACGCTCACCTGTACACCAGGGCCAGGATGTTGAGCATGGTGGCCACGTCGGGGTGGTTGTGGCCGGAGGACTTCTCCAGGTCCTCCAGCGCCTGCTTGCACAGCGGCACGGCCACCTCGTAGCGGCCCTGGGAGGCGTACTGGATCACCAGGTTGTGCAGGGTCCGCAGGCGCGCCGGGATCTCGTAGCCCCCCTGCTGGGCCGCGGCCTCCCCGCTGCTGTGCTGCTGGGAGACTGGGGGGCACAGGGCAAGCTCTGTGAGCTGGGGGGGGCGGGGAGCACGGCACTGCTGTGGCTCAGCTCATCTGAACAACTCTGGCAAGGAGCAGTGAAACATCTCAGCATCTCACACACGCAGATGGAACCATGGGCAAGATGCAAACGTGCAATACCAGCAGTCAGCAGAGGGCACTGCATGGACATATTGTGCCCATCATACAGTATGTACTCAACATGGCTTGTGTATGGAAGGCCATGACAAACAGCTGCACCAAGCTGTTTAATGTGCTCTGTTGCTGCCCACAGCAAGGTGTCCCTAATTGCTTCATATGCATGTGCACCAACCATGACTGCCACCAACTTACTCTGGGATGGTTCCTCCTCGTCGGTGGGAAAGAGGTCGTCCAATGAGTCTTTGCTGGAGGCAGTTTCCTTTTCGTCCTGCAGAGGGCAACAGAGAACAGCAAAGGGCATCCCTGTTATACTGAAGCGCAGGGCCAGACGGAGGTGCTCGTACACAGAGAAGGCGAGTTATTTCTGCCTTCCCATTTCAAAACAGGAGGCTTTGGAGCATCCTGCACTCCTCCCAGGGGTTAAGGGGTCATACCGGCGGGGGCTCCTCCTGGTCGTACTTCTTGATGCTGCTCATGAACTGCAAGTGCCGGTTCTGCTCCTCCAGAGCCACCACCTCCTGTTCCCTCTCCTGCAGCCGCTGCTGGGTGCCCGCCAGCTCATCCCGCAGCCACTGGTTCTCCTGGCACAGCCGGCGCACCTGCGCCCGCAGCTTCTGCTTCTCCGCCTCCAGGCAGCTCAGGTGGGCCGACAGGGCCATCATCACCTGCGGGGCGGCCGGGGGAGGGAGGGAGGGAGGGAGGGGAGCAAAGCATTGGAATTAGAACCCGGGAATTTCAGGACACAGAATGCATAAAAACATCAAGACATTGTTTACAAAAGAGCAAAAAGATAGAGGAATTCCACCAGTCCACTTCAGGTCCCTGCTCAAACTAGAGAGTAAATAACCAGGTGTTTCCCTTGATGGATGAGCCTTTGACAAACACCGTTTCTGCACAGAGCTTCAGCTTCAGTGGCTGCCTGCGCCGCCCGTCCCTCAGGAGACCCCCTCTACCTGTGCTTCGTCCAGGCCCAGCTCGATCCGCTCCAGCGACTCCCGCACGAGGCCGCTCTTCTCCAGCTCCAGGCCGCCGCTCTCCCCCGCCGGCCGGCGGCTCAGCGCCTCCTGCAGGCTGGTCAGGAGCGTGTGGTTCTCCCCGCGCAGGGCCTCCAGCCCCGCGATCACCTGCCGCGTGCTGGACAGGATCTCCTCCCCCGTCACCGCCGCCGACATGGCGCCCTGCGGTCAGGAGGTGCAGGAGAGAGCTCAGACCCCCTTCGTGTGGCAGCTGGCTCCCCTTCGGGATTTACACATAAACCACCCTAATAATTCAGACTGAGCCGTCTTATCAGACTTACAGCTCCTGAAAGCTGGAATTATTTATTGCTTCTATTAGTGGAAAAAGAATGCAGGCCTGATGGAACTTCAGATCGCTCCTACCTTGGTCAGTGTGGAAAGTCTCCTCTCACTGTAGAGTATCTCCGAGCTGCACTGTCAGCTGCCTCCACCTGGAAGAGATGCGAGACGCCCTCGAGAGCAAGGAGAACAGGCACAGGCACACAGACACTCGCATTCAGCACAAATACGCCTCTTCATTCAGGTAGTAGTATTTTTGTGGTGCTGCCTGTTGTCTTATGTAAAGCAGCCAGGCTCTTACACGTTGTGTTGAACAAGATCAGCTGCCCCAGAGGATTAGAGCCCAGTCTTAGTTGAGAAAGTGCACAGACTCGCAGGGTTGGGGTTGTGTGGGGCATTTTGTGCTGGGACAGGCGAGGACAGCAGCATGAGTACTCAACAGACACACATGCAGAAAGCTGACGGCATTGCTAAACCTGTTATTGGACAAATGGCAATGTCACAATGCCTGACAGTGCTACTTCTAACACATTAGGGCTCCATGCTTCAAAATGTCCTCAAATCCATAAGAGGGCGCCATTGGCCACGAGTAACACTGACTGTAAAAGCTTCACACTTCTGATGAATTGAACACAGCACAGTAATGGAGAAGGGACACCAAACCAATACTGCAGTCCAAACAAAACCAAAAATGTGGAAAACTGACAGGTTCAAAGACAAACTGGCCACAATTTGTAAGAAATCAAACTATTTCCATTTCCATTTGCCCGGGTAAGGCTAGAGCTAGTGAGGTGGGTGCAATGAGAGAAGATTAGATTAAAAAAAAAAAACTTACTTATGGTACAGAGACCTAAATTATTAATATAGTTATAAGTAACTAGTAAATTAGCTGTGAACTTCCATTGCAGATCTACACAAAATATGCCTCTGATCTTATCTTAGAAACAATGTCCAACTACATATGAGTGCATTAGGACTTTCCCCTCAATTGGATGATGAACGACTTTACAACAGTGTCATACAGGCAGAAGACAGGGGATGCAAAAGTGAAAAAAACATGAAGCACATAAAAGAACACCTGTTGACAAGATAGCCTGAATCACTTATTTTCCTGTTTACAGGCTCAATGCAGACGCTAATTAGACACAGGCCAGTAAATAAAACCTGCTGCTCAAGAAGAGAGGGCTGGATAACAAGAACTCAAGGAGAAGTTCGTCCCTCTGTCTCAGGTGCATGCCTGAAGGGCCCCAGCAGGAAACAAAGCGCTCGGCGCGAGCCCTCTCTGGCGAGAGGGATTTGCATGACAATGACAGGCCCTTTGAAAAGGTGCCTTAAAACTGCAGCACTCAGAGGTATTCCGAGCACAGGGAAAGTTATGCAAAATGCTTGCTGGTATCACACCCTCAGAGTACCGAGCTCCGAGAGCCGACTGCACAGGACTTGTTTCCAAACACAAACTCAAGAACATTACCCCCTCTGCACAAAACACAGAGGTACGGGCTGAGGAATACCGCTTTCCTGATCTGAGCCCCTGTGTGGGAGGCAGCCCCGATGAGGACAACAGGGCCAGATGCCCATCGTCAGTGCTCTCTCTTGTGCAAAGCTGGTCTGCCCAAGTACAGCCCCAGACAAGGAATTCAACAGCAACATCAGCTGCCAGCCCCTGAACAAAGGCTGTACAATTGCCTATTGCAATGAATACGAAGAGCTCCGAACCTTTTGTCAACCTGCCCCAAAAGAAAGGAGTGGTGGGGAGAGGCTGCACACAGGACAGAGCCCAGAGCCACAGACACATATTCACTCCTCCGCTCTGTACTCGTGAAAACAGAAGCTCTAAATTTCAGTAGTCTGAGGTGGCTTGAATTTCCAGGTGCAAGTGAGTTCAATGGCTTTTTTTCCCCTTCCGCTTAGCACAGTAAATCACTCGGTTTACAAACAGAAAATCAAATACCAAGCTGAATAACAAAGATGTACCTGAATACCCTAATTGAGAAAAGAGTCCCGAATATTCTGCTCACCAACAGGGTCTGTGTGGGTCCTAATGCCCCAGTATAGTGATGGGGACACTCCAGTGTAAAAAAAGGTGCCGTCCTTCAGATGAGACATAAAACCAAGGTCTTGACTCTCTGTGGTCATTAAAAAACCTGTTTCTTGAAAAGAGTAGGGGTGTAACCGTAGCGTCCTGGCCAAACTTCTCCCTGGCCTTTACTCATCATGACCTCCTAATAATCCCCCTCTCTGAACTGGCTTCATCACTCTGCTCTCCTCCCCACTGAGAGCTGGTGTGTGGGGAGCGTTCTGGCGCACTATGGCTGCCGTTGCATCATCCAGGTGGGGCTGCACACTGGTGGTGGTGGTGGAGGGGATCCCCATTACCTGTAAAGCGCTTTGAGTGGAGTGTCCAGAAAAGCGCTTTATAAGTGTAAGCAATTATTAATTATTAATTAATACCAACTACTGAATCATTTCAAGGGCCCCTTCAATATTAACATCCTCCCTTTTCCAATAAGATCGGCAGTCACTGTACGTTTTCTGCTCCACCAGGCTTTGGCTTAAAGAAACGCACAGCTCGTCGATGTCTCCTTGAACAAGGTCAGCAGAAGTCAGTTTCGATAGTCTTCCTTAGACTCGTTGTCAGAGAGCCCCTTACTCCTGGGAAGGATTGAGGAAACCTGGAGCCCATCCTGGGTAACGCACACACAGGGACAAGGTGGAGGTCCGGGTTTACCTGTCCTGTGTGTCTTTGGAAGGTGAGAGGGTTCCAGAGCATCTGGAGAAAACCCACATTGACTCAGGGAGATTAGGCAAGCTCCACACCGAAGGAATCAAACCCAGGCCCAAGATCTGCCTCACAGCTCCTCAAATAGAGCACAATACTAACACCAGAGCAAATCATCTTTTTATTGTTCTTACACATCCTTAACCCGATCTCCCAACGTTGTCACAATCTGTTGCTTTTTCTTGTTTTCACACACAGATATATAAATCTTACTTTTCAAATAACTGGACAAAATTGTATTCTCGGAAATAAAAGCCCAGCGGAGAATTCAACCGTACAGACGTGTGTAGAAGCACATCTAAGCAAGACGTAAACACACTCTTTATAAATGCTTTTGGACGCCAGTAGATCAACTGTAGATCATCCTGTAAATTACATCATACCTTATCAAACGCAAACTCACATTAGGAGGAGGGAGGATCACTGTCAAATACAAACACAATTCATTGCATGAGAGCATTCAGCGTTAGCGCTTCGAGTCACGACAGCAAGGAAACTAAGCAGACGCGAGGAGCTGTCAGTTCGACACACGATCACGGGAATCGATACGAACATCTTGTCAGACGTGATATTTACCTGTTCCTAATCCTGGTCTCCCCGGTTCTCCGAGTGTTTACGCTCATAGGATCGTTTAAGGAATGGAGCTTTATTTTGCATTGAAATTCCCATTAAAATAACACAACCTCATTACGAAATAGACTTGCGATATGACAGGAACGTTGACGGGCGTCGACAGCTGTTATATTGTGTGGAAATAATCCTGGTAGTCATTCACCTGTTTTTTTGCGGCTCAGACTGTATTATTCTAGCAAGCTTACCTGACATGAGCATACCCATCATGCACAACGGCTGCTGAAGATGCCATCTTGGTAGAGGAGGCCATCTGTTGCTGTATTAAAAGGATGAGGGGGGGTTGAATGTATCATTACGTGTATAAACTCAAACATATGGCTAATTAATGTCACAGGTTTCTGTTTTTATAGCAAGTGATTACAGAGAGTGGATTCTTTGCTTCATAGCACTTTAAACTTGTATTAACAATGGTTTTAGGGGCTCAACTGTATCTTGGTTAAGAATTCCTTCAAAGTTACTTCTTCGACTAGCGAGTCTAGGCGTCGCCATATTTGTGAAGGGGAGCATAGTCTTATTGCAGGAAAGAATACCACCTAATCTCATGTAGCACCTGTCACAAGTAATGCTGTTTAAAAAATAAACTCACTGAGTAAATATATAAAATTGACATTTATAACACCTGCAGCATGATTTACTCCACAACCCCAGAATAATACTTGACTGAATAATAATACAAATGAAGCCCTGGATTTTTACCGGGAGACAAGTTACGGGTTAATACGGTAACTCGCCGAGCAAGGCGAGTGACCCAAATCTGCTTCATGGCTGAAGGCAGAACAGAGAGCGCCTGGCCGGGCCGAGCCGTGCCGATGGGTGAATGACGTCACCAGAGAGCGCAACGGCGTGCTTAAGACGTCAACAAGAAACACACAGCGCGATATAATGCCCTCAGCCCCACCTTGTATTTACAAGACAGAACGGTCCTGCAGGAAGTACGCAGGGAAGATGTCACGACATTGTTTCCACGGAAAAATAATTCCCTAGACATGGGTATTCCGGCAGAAACCTCAGAAGTCTGAATTTTTTTGAATTGTTATTTGTTTATACTCGCTACTCCTTTTGAGGGTGACATGCCAACTTCCACCACAAGGAGGCGACAGTGTTTATTTGTCTTGAACAGCGAGTGATAAGACACCCAGCGATCACTTATCTTCGTCTGAATGTTTGAAGTTGAGATAAGCGGCAATAAAATTGCCCGCTATATCAAGACTGTGATGTTTTGGCGAGATAAATCTCTCAAAACACACGTTAAATAATGAGAGAATAAACATGGCATGTGTGCAAATAGGAATCTGCATGCACGCAGAAACGCAAAAACGAAACGCCGAACCACCGCTAGCAATAAAATGATCAAAAAGCAACAACAACAAAAAAGAGCACTGAATTCTGAAATCAGGTCCAGTCTTGCAGCAGATCACCCAGCACGATTTTAATCTAGCAGGATCAGTTAACCCCTGCTAACCTGATCCTGGCTGATCTCAGAAGCTCAGCCAGGCCTGGCTGGGTCAGTACTGCCCTGAGATGGGAGAACTCAAGGGCAGAGATTCTTAACCACAGCCCTGAGGGTCCTTCCTCTCTGATGGTCACCGATACCCCAGGCCCTTAATCATTGGCCCCAGCATGTAATGGATAATCTTGCTTGTTTTTCTTTTTTTCTGCACTCCATCCTTATTTCCAAGAACATCAGCACACGAAACTTTATGCAGTCTCTCCTCAGCTTTCTAATTGGGGAATCTGCTTCCATAGTGCGGACTGAACCGCTCTTAGCAGCTGATCAGTCGAGGAACAGATGCAGGTGCGAATGACGCAGTATCAGCAACACAGACACGCCCACAACAGGAATGACCCTTTGTCGGACACGCCCACAGCGGGAATGACCCCGTGCCAGACACGCCCACAGCGGGAATCATGCCGTATCAGACACGCCCACAGTGGGGTTTATATTGTATCAAACACTCGCATAACGGGAATGACACCGTTTTAGACACTCCTACAGTGCGAATAACATTTTAGCAGACACGCCCACAGTGGGGAATGACGTTGTATAAATCACGCCCATAGCGGAAATGACGCTGTAGCGAACATGCCCACAGTGAGTCAGTGCTTTTCCTTCTGCTCAACCCCAAATGGGTCGATTTCGGTTCACACACCTGAATGTTATATGAATAGGCACCCGTTGATTACATATCTTTCAGGTGTGTGAGAGCTGAAATACATTTTAAAAAACTCAAATACAATAGAAAATTGAGATCCATGAGAGTGTGATTAAGATATTGGCTGGAGCAGAAACCAGACAGCACAGCTAGTACTGGAGCAGAGAATCAGGGACTGCTCTGGGGAAAACCAGGTTGCTGTTGTAAATGGTGTTGGTTGACCAGTAGGTGGCGCTCATTCCAAACTAGTGCCCCAGTACAGTACAGTACAGGAAGAGGACTCTGTGTTGTAGGAGGTAGTGCCCTCTGGTGCTATCTGCACCTTATTCTGAGGTCCTCAATACCTGGTCATTAAAGATCCCTTTAATGCTAGAGTAGAGGTGTTAACCTTGGTGTCCTGGCTAAATTCCACCCTGGGCTTGTACAAATCTGGCCTCCCAGAGGTTTCCCAATAATTAAATGCTGCAGCAGTTTCTGTCTCCTCCCCCTGGTCTGTGTGCTGTGGGGCTGCTGTGTGTCACCTGGGGGGGGATGAAGCGAGTCTCCTCCTGTATATGGAAAGCACTCTGGGACCCTCTGGAATAAAAAAAAGATAGGTAAATCCAATTATTATTACTATTTCACTTACCCATAATACAGAATTGTATAATAATGATGTCATGAAGAAGGTTTCTGATCACTATAGACTATCATTGTCTTGAGTAGATGCCTCCAGCACCTCAGGGATATTGGTAATGATTACCTGATTATTCGTTAGCTCACCTTCATATCAATCTCCTGCTGCCAGCTGGCTGTGTCCTGTTGTTACACTAGTGACACAGCACTTTGAGATGATCAGGAACAATAGGTTTATTCTATGCTGAAAAGAGAAGAAAGAAAATACAACATTTCAGCTGTGGAGCCTTCTTCGGGTGTCGCACCGAAATGTTGTTCTCTTTCTTCTCTTTTCAGCATGGAATAAACCTATTACTTGTTCTTTTGCAGCCTGCGCATGCTGCCACAGTTCCCCACCTGAACTACTTTGAGATGATGCTCACGATGGAAGGGGAATTCTGCAAAAGAAATATCAACAGTAATTTCACTGAAATAATATTGCAGCAAAATTACTCAGTTTCAGATGGAGAATCACCTATTAATTTTTTTTAGGTTAAACTATCTTTTTCCACATCAGATCAAACTAGGTTCTCCAAAACAATGTCCATAAAGGTAACTTTAAAAATGTTTCTCTTTTGTAGGAAGGTTTGCAGACAGTGCTAATTAAACTTCTGTCATCATATATTATCCTACCCACAGTTTGTAAACAACAGCAATTAACTGTAAAAGGTATGATTAATGTAATTGCTGGTTGTCCAATTAATGTATACAGTAGTGTAACACACTGTTCCATTTCTCAGGCTGTGCTGGCTCGGTCTGCCTCTAATTTTACTGCTCTGCTTTAGGAAGGATCCTCTCTGGAGACTGAGATTCTCTGTCATCACTCTTCCGTATCATCGCAATTTTTAACAACTACCATTCGAGATCACAGTCTCCAGACTCCTGTGGAGTTTGATCCATCTGTCCGTCTGTTTGTGTGTTTTCTGTTTTGTAAGGGCTTCAGGTACCGTGGCACCCAGAGGGGCAATTAAACGGAAGCTCTCGTGAAATCTTTCGGATGTAACGAAGACACGCATGGATAATGTCCGCATTTAACGGACATCAGATCTCAGGAGCCTTGTGGGTTGAAATGGCAGCCAGGGAGACAGCAAGGATTCTGAAGGGCCGTGTTCACTGTGTAACGGGTTCTGGTGGTAAAACCAGAGCCGGAAGGGAGAGGGCAGGGTCACGCGAGCAGGCTGACAGTCGGGAATACTGTAGGACACAGGGAGATCCAAGAGCGACAGAACAGAAGAACACGGGTGGGAAAGGGGGAGAGAGAGAAGGGAACGGAAAGACAAGTGCTGAGCGAGAGAGAATCCCAAGGACTGAGCCAGGAACGAAGGAAAGAGGGCAGGAAGACTTGTGAGAAGGACAGGGGAGGGGGGGTATAAAGAGAGGTCACACAGAAGTGAGGCAGAGAGAGATGGAGAGACTGATGGCGCAGGCAGTTATACAAGCAGGCTGGCAGGCTGCATGGTGGGGCAGTCAGGCCGTATAAGGACAGTGCTCCTGGCGGAGAGCTGGGAGCTGGACAGCGCATTCCAGACCTCGGAGTGTCCCAGGGCCCGGGGTCTCAGCGCAGGTGTGTATATGTGCGTGTGGGGCAGGGCGGTTCGTGATCTCGCAATGCTGTCTGAACCCTCACCAGGTTACCCCTCCATTCATTGACAGTAACCACTCTGTCCTTAGAGGGGCACAGGGAGCCCAGTCTGCTAACCCAGCTGCCGCTGGGCGCAAGGCAGGACTACACCCTGCCCATCACTGGGTGCACACACACACACACAGGGGGTCACTGAGAGAGGCCAGGTGACCCTGGCAGCATGTCCTTAGACTGGGGGAGGAAACCAGAGCACCCAGAAAAAAGTCCTCACAGACACTGGGAGAACATGCGAAGTTCAAGAGGAACTACAAAAAGCACCCCAGTTCAGAACTGAATCCAGACCCTTACCAGGACAGACTCCAATGAACCTTTATGTATATGGGACACTTAGCAAATTCTGGCCTCTGGCAGGGGACTGAGAAACCCAGGAACCCAGACCCCAGTAGCTAGAAGTGGAAAAATCAAGTCTTGGCCTGCAGGACAGGCTTTGAGCTATAATCCCTGAAGGGCAGCAATGTCCGTCCACTGCTTCATAAAAGGGCAAATTGTGGCTTATTGTTTTCAAGCCGGTGGGAAAGCAGGCTTCAGCATCTTTTACAGAGGACATGCTGAGCTATGCAGAATGCTCGCGATGGGTCCAGGAGAGCTCTGATAGCCATACTGGACACTCCCCCCACTCTTCCTGTCAAACGAGACTCTTAAAATAGAATTTATTTGGTGGCCTTACTCCCCCCTGCACCAGTCCCACATTCCCAGATGTGCCGCAACTGCTTTCAGAATACCAACCCCCCGAAACAGGAGGTTCACACAAGACTATGGAAGGTTGACACAGGATTTTGGGGGTACTCCTCCTTTCTCCTTCCTTAGCCCCCCAGCCCTGTTGCTGCTGATACTCGTTGTTTTCAGAAGTGACCTCGCGTGACCTTGCTGGAGGAGCTCCTGACAGCTTGTGACGGATTTATGGCCAGTATTTCTCGTTGTTTGGTTGCCAGGGCAACAAATCAGAACGGTCCACAGAAAAGGAAGGTGGGATGAGGGCAAGGCTGAGAGACAGTTCACTGCTCAGGGTGGATCTCATCTGGGACTGTCCCGGTTCCTGTGAGTCCACAAACACTTTCCTTGCTGTGCTGCTATTCTTTAATTACTTCTGTAAATATTCCTCCTAGAAAACCCAATTCTCAGGATGCACTGCTCCAGTTGTTCCTGGGAACACCCCTACGATTACTGGGGACAGCATATTTCTGAATTTAACACAAAGCTCACTGACGTCATGTGTCACACTACTGCGCAAGCAGACACTCAAATAAACAAGAAACAAGCTTTGTGTTGCAAAAATCCCAGTCTGTCAACATATCTTGGGGTAGAAGTCTAAAGTGATTTTTAATATAATATTCAATGAAGATTCACAATTGTGTTGTTAAGTGTTTGCACACAATTTCGTTTGCTTTTTCAGTGTGTTTGCTGCCACTCCATGCTCACTCTACCTGTAAAAATGCACAGGAAGAGAGGCATCCTCGAAGGTCCTTTGTCGTGCTTTACAGCTTCAATGTGCAGTTTGCATGTTTGGGGGGAATGCTTTATGAAAGTGGCCAGTTGTCACAATCTTTATTTTGGGAATGAATTGACGTGTTTATCAGGTTAAAGATGTTGCACCTTAGCGATCTGATACAGTTACAATACTGTCAAGCTGAAATTTCCAGTTCCATCAAGCAGACCTTCGGAGGCTTGGCAGCCCTCACAGAGCTGCCCGGTTCGTGTCAGGGTGCTTCAACTCTGCGTAACATTTCTAACATGACAAAGTCCTCTCAGAACCTTATCACCAGGGTATTAATGGACAGCCCGAGTGCCGCACTTCAGAGCGAAGCCAAGTCACCGGGGGGCAAGATTTTCCATTGCAATTGTGCAACTCAAGCTCGACGCAGGTGTGGAAAGCCGGTGCTAATTCCCGCAAGGGGCTGAGAAAACAGCTGGCACCGTCTGCTCAGGCCGTCTCCGAACGGACTTCTGTCCATCCCAACCATCCAGCCTCCCGCTGCTGAGCGGGAGCTTCCTGGGAACAGGGAACGTGCGGCAAGGGTGAAGCCCAGCGATTGCAGGGCTGCTAGTCTCAGGCAGGAGCGCCCGTGTGGGAGCCCAGCACTGACAGTGCCACTGGGCTGGTGGGACAGGGCCTGTGGGTGGATTCAGGGCTGATAATGCGACTGAGGCTTGCTCACACATTTACAGCTGATTGAAGTGAGCAAGTGCTACAACTGGGGCACACCGTCCCGAACCCAGGGCTCAAGTGCATGCCGAGAGAAGCCCATCCGCCTGCCTGCTCCCTGGAGCACTGCAAGCAACGTGCTGCCATGTGAACGAGGCAGGAAGATCCCAACTTTTGCTGAAAACTATGCGGAGCATGTGCAGTACCTGCAGTGAAAAAGGACCAAGAAGCTGGGCACCGTGCAGCTGTAGCCCCCCTCCCCACTGACAGCACGGCACAACCTTATAAATCCAGTCGCTGGGCAGACAGGTCAGCGGTGCAGCGGGCAGCTGACTCGCTGCAATTCAATCGCAGGGCCGATATGAGAAGGGTGACACCCCGGGGCCAAGGAGGTATTTTTAGCTGCGGACAGAGAAGGCAGAGGATAGGTGGGAGAGGGGTCCTGTTTCAATGGACCCCTTGCCTTGCATGTGCTCTGCAATGAGTGCTGAGGGCGAGAGGGCCAGGGCTGCGCTTGGAGCCCAGCAATTATTTTTAAACCTCTGGGCATGTGCATGGCCCCCACCCCTGCAGGTGAACAGTGCCTTCTTCTTGTGCTGGAGTCCGCTGAGCTCGGAATGACTGCGACCTGCTTCACAGCCATCAGTGCAGGTAGGGTCGTGCAGCAGTTTGTTAGACCACAGGTCCCAAGTCAGTTTCTACAGTCATTTTTATATTGCAAATCACCCTAGACTGGGCATCATCTAAACACAGGACAGACATACAACCCTGAAACTTCACCTATGGACACAACAGTACTGTGGTTATCTGTCCCCAAGCTTACAGTCCCCTTGGTATATAGGTGGTGCACTACAATACACACTGTAGAAAGGCTTCCTAGCTCTGGTCTTGGATCTGGGATCCAGCGTGAGTTTTCTTTAAAGTGCTGATTTTCTCTTAAGGAGACGTAGAAAAGCTGGGGGATTCTGGACTCTGAGTGCCGGAGCTCTGGCAGCAGACAGTAGTGCTGTCAGGGACGCCAGGAAGGGAAGAGTTAACACAGCCCACCAGCGCGGCTGCCAAGTGCGTCGCAGTGCCCCGGACTGTCCTCTCGTGTTTCTGGGACCCTGTACCGTCACACGAGCGCTTCAGGGCGGCAGTGATAAAAATTCCAGCCAGGCCCCCTGGGGCTGCCCAACAAATCAATCGATGAATCATCTTACACATTCACGGACATACACACATGCCATCCGCTCATGCACGTATCATGAACTGTAGAAGTATTTTACACTTGCGTAGACGTACAGTATACTGTAAATACATACAAGGGCTCTCCAACAGTCGAAGCATGGCTACATGTGCTTTAATGAATGTGTCACTTCTTCATTGTGCATGCTTTTCAGAGGTGCACTTTATTTGAGTTTTGTGATCCTTGTTTCTGGCCATTTTGGCCCTCACTATCCCTATGCGACACCTTTGCATTATTTTGACCAGGGAATGGCACACCAGTATTTCCACAGCCTGTGCTGATGACTGTAGATATCGGGGGTTTCTTATGTCTGATACTATTATGGTCTCTTTAAGGGTGAGATGGCTTCTGTATGTGCGTTCTGTATGCTTGGTGTACAACATGTTACCAGCGCATACTGATTCAGCAATGTTCAGCTAGCTCCTGAATAATGCTTTTATTCACTCTTTCGCAGCTGTGACAAGCCCTGAGAGAAGCTCTACAATGCAGATAAGGGCATCTGCTTGTTGTAGCTTTCCACCAGCGAGCTGTGACCACTTTTCCCCTGGTTCTAGGCCCTGTGCCCTGCCAGAGTTGCCTCTGAAAAGGCAAGGGCTATTTCGAGCACCTTCAGTTTGCTAACACACTTTTTTTTTCAAAACACGGGTCAGTACAGTTGACGGCGCCATTCTCGGATTTGAGGCATGTAAAGAACGAGATTCCAAACTGGGTGTCCTCAATCCTAGCAGATTCTTTGCTTCAGGTACAAATGAGCTCATGCCTTCCACAGCATGTTGGACTGGGATAGAAATAAAGCTCACATGTGTGTAGCAGTTTGACTCGGTTCAGAATTTATTTCAAAATTATTAAAGTAACACACATTTGTATTATGAAATGCACATCTGCCTCTGCAAATTAATTAATTACAATAAGATAATAAGCATGGAAATGCCTGTGTCTTCTGTGTATCTGTAGACAAGAGTCTCCAAATGCAAAAAGAAGAACCAGCCCAAAATGCCTTGCAGTGGCTGTCTCCCATCATATGCAGCTGGTGAAGTGCACTACACATATCTGCAAATATCCGAGAGTATTTGAGAATTTATTTGGTATCTATCAACAGTACGGGCCACAGGAGAATGCAGAAAAGTAGCAGAGAGCAATCGTTGTCAGAGGGCATTCAAAAAGCACTGCTATTATAAAAATGATCATCGTGAAAACATTGTGTCTGCAATCCCATTGTGCAAATTTCACCCATCTGTATGAGAGCCTGCAACAGGCTCCACTGCATGATGCACTGGCTGCTGCCCTGTGAGTGTCTGCTCTGCTTTGTGCTCTGTGTGCATGAGCATGCCTTGCAGTTTCCTCAGGTTAACCCAAATAGAGGTTGTCAACAGTCTGTCAGCCAGAGGTTTTCACAGAGTCACAGCGAAGGCCACAGGCAAACCTCTCTGGATTACATAACCAGTTCTGCTCCACACTGCACTGTTAGACAGAAAGGCATCCCACTGCAGGCTATTCTGGAAAGTCACCAGTGACCTGCGGCTGTTGAGCCCTTTGCTCAGCAGCAGGATCACACTTGATGGCCACTGGCCAAAGACTTTACTCACACTCCCTCCGACCTGTTTCCCACGTCCTGCTTCCTGCTCCCTGGTCCCTCTGTCCTTCTAGCTCTGCTTCCTCCATCCTCACTGATTTCAAATAGTTCCTTTCTAATTGCAGCTGGGACTCTAACCTACCCATGAAGACAATAGCCCATGAGTTATGAGTCCGAGCTGCACTCAGAATCTCAGAGAAGAGACAGACCCAGGGAAGAACACTGAACACTTCCAAACACCAGTTTTGCAAACAGTTGTGTCAGAGGGACACTTACACTGCGGCAGACTGAAAAGTGCACTTACTTAAGCGACACAGGAAAATGGCCTTGTTTTGTCATTACCAAGGCTCATTAAAAGGAAACTCCAAGCCATAACACAACGTTAAAACGGCATCATTCAACCAGCTAACAGCTGAGGTGAAAACTCTGAGCACAGCCACACAGTCAGCAGGACTGTAGACGTGGGCTGTCTTGAGGATGGGCATGGTGATTGTGCCAGCTGGCCTTCTGTGTTTCTGCAGCCTCCCCTGTCGCACCTGTTTTTTTTGCATCTGCTGTGGGTGAAGGCAGGAGACAGGGAGCATGCGATGGGGGAGGACAAGGGACAGGGAGCCCAGGCAGAGACTAATTTGGTAAGTCATGTCAGGGATGGACAGGAGCTCAACAGCTGCGAAACTAAACCCTCAGGGCTGATTTAGAGCAAGGTCACTTCGGTGCCACCCCTCCTCCAGCTCCCTCCCTATTCCCCTCTCGTCTCTCCACCCCCCACAACCAACGCTCATCTGCTGTTTGGTTTTCTTCTCCACAACACTTTCTGTTTCTACCTCT
This sequence comes from Atractosteus spatula, assembly GCF_055471065.1. Taxonomy (NCBI): domain Eukaryota; kingdom Metazoa; phylum Chordata; class Actinopteri; order Semionotiformes; family Lepisosteidae; genus Atractosteus; species Atractosteus spatula. Next base: position 75,685,331 of record NC_142708.1, on the reverse strand, counting down.
TTCATTCCGTAAGCCTTTGCGGACTTTACAGACTAACTAAAAAGTACCTCTTCATCCTCTGCCACTTTCCCATGAATTTCAAACCAGGACTTCAGCTCCCATGCTGACGCTGCATGCTGGGGGATGAGGGCTACTGACAATCGAGCCCCGTTCACTCACACTCAAGGCCACTGTGCTACTCAGGGTGCAACAACAACACAGTAATCAGCTGCTGCAGGCATCCTCTGTGCAATATCACAGGTGTGCACATCTCCTGACACACATCAGTGTCTCCGTCTGTATCCCCAACACCCAGCTGGGATTCTGTAACGTGAGGATGTGGGGGAACACATTCAATGTGCACCACATGCACAAAACACAAATCTGACATTTGAATTCAACAGAGATCCTTGAGGTAAACCAGCAGTGGTCCACGAGAGCAGCTGTCCACCTGGTCTTCTCAGCTCGAGAAAACCATTGTCTATTTAAGACCTAGGGAGAGAATTAAATTGGTCCAATGAAGCTAACATCTGGCTTTAAAAGGCAATGAGGACATTTAGGAATTTGGAGATGAACATCAGAAGACTCTGAGGGCTCCTGGAGGGCTAGAGCTGACCACCCCCACTTTAAACCCAAATAACCAGCAATGGAAAAGGATGTCTGGCTCAGCTGTCATACATTAGTTTCTTTTCTTGCTAACATTTTAAACTGCAAGGAGGAGGATAGGGATTGGGCCAGTTGTTTCCGCCTTTTTAAACTCCCTGATCAGTCTCTTCTTTCCACTGACGTCCTACTACTGCTGCTGGACGTACTGTGGACACAGAAACAGGTGGAAAGAAGTTCTTTCCTTTGTGTTTCTGCTCTCCTCCCTGCAGAGCCTCAGTGAGGCTGCAGCCTGGTTTCTGGTCACATGGTCCCGCTGGATAAACCATTAGCCCTGAGTGGGGGCTGAGGCCCAACAGGTGCGGTCGTCACAGACTGTACTGCTAGGAGGGGGAGGACTGAAAAATGCTGCACCCGAACTGTGCTTGCCAACTGGAACAGCGAGCGGGTCTTACACCTGCCCGCTGGCACGACCGACAGAGCGTGTGATGTCCTTTCGTTCTCTGGCGGCGATGTGTGCATACCACTGGAAATAGCCTCAGCGACGGAAAGAAAAAAAAACCCTGTTGCTGGGGCTTCTCTGACATCCAGAGGCAAAGAGCTGGGCAGAACCTCACACAGACAAGTATCCTGCAAATCTAGCCGGGTGGAAAAGAATTCTCTCGCAAACTGCCCTGGCTGGACACATCCCAAGCCTTAGACCCCCGTCCGGCCGACTCGAACAACAACAAGCCATCGAAAGAACTGTTGGGAGCACTAGAGGGTTCAGAGGGGTCACTTTTAACCACAAGATTGTTCTCCATGGTTCCTGTCCTCCTGCCCCTTGCACAACACACTAAAACCTACAAACTGCCTTTTAAAAACTTGAGTTGTTCTGCTCAACCTGCTGTTATGTTACTCTTCTGTTACAGCCCTGTTTCACTAGATTGCACAATGCTGTGAGGACTCAGACTGGGCCATCAGTCCTCCAAAACACATTTTGATCGATTATTGATCAACCTTCTCAAGCACTTGTTCTTTCGTCGAGAAATCACCTCTTGTCATCAACACTGGACACTAGCAGGGAAGGACAGCAGTCATTTTTCTAAGCAATAGAAACATAATTAGACTGCTCACAGCCACAAATACTCCCTGAGATATAAAACGAAATTGTTTTAATTTCACATCTAGTAACTAACTGTACAATTGTCCAAGAAGATAAATAGCTCTTCAAACTGAATCTGTATGAGCCAGAACTTAGGCAATCGTTTTTATCTCTAGGCTTCTCATGGGGATTGATGGCATCTTTTGATCTCTTCTGTCTATCCATAAACCTCAAAACTTCTGTCTGCAATGCTAATAGTTATTAAAATGGTTTCATTTTCTGTGCTTTAAAGGAAATGCTTTCAAAGCCCAATCATAAAAGTAACCATCAGAAAAGTCCCCTTGCAAGTGATCTTCTGCTCTTGTTAATAACAGCTTTGCTTGCTGACAAACAACAAACCTTCTTTGCACAGCTGAGACCAAGACACCTCTGCTCTTCCAAAATCAAACCATGAGGCACTTAAAGAAATCTTTTCCCTGAAAACCATCACTTTTGCATCAACAGCCATGGAAAATGAATCCAAGACAAAAGTTGCAAAATCTCTTGCCCAGCCCCAGGAAGCAAAGGAATCTTAGGATCATGGGATACAATTTTAGCTTCTAGGACATGTGACACTGTGTTGATCTGTGACACAATTCTCACACCTGTCTACAGTTTGACACATGAGAGGCCCAGAGAAAGAACAATAGGCAGGGATAACAATGGACTCCAGTAGCAGATCATTAAAAAAGCTCTCCTCTTCAGATACCACAATCGTCTTTCACAGCTAGAGCCCCACAGATTCTTCTTTAAGGTAAACATCTCCTTCAGCACTGTTCTTGTCCAAACTAGGGACCCCCTCCACACACTCTAACCTAAGCTGCCCCGGCTGTGGTCCCCGACTCACGGAGACTCAGGAGCGCAGCTGCTTAAATATCCCGCACCGATGGAGGACTAGCAATGAGAAGCTGAATGACAAGAATAAAAATCAATCATTTTAATCTCAATACGCACTCTGCCACACACAGGCGCACGCTTAAGTCCCAGATGTCACCACGCTGAAAGCAGAGAACCAATGCCAACTCTACGGTGCATGATACGGAAGATAGCAAAGGTATTTTTCCAGCTCTAAAGCCATTAGGCATGGCAAGTATGTTTGGCAAACGGGGGCTTGGGTTTGCACACGCACATGGAGGCTCTCTCCTCCCCCCCTGAGCTGCATGTGGGCCTGGAGAGCAGGAAGAGAGATGGCAGCTGCCGTCCCATCTTAGGTCACTGTGACGTGAGCCCCTGCCTTCCCAAATCTGAGCAGCTCTGGAGACGAGTGGCTGACCAATTCGGGCTCCGCACTCAGAAACCCAGCTGACCAATGGCCTGAGGGCAGCCTGGTATATAAACCTAAGGCTTGACTCCTTGGACCTTGGGCTACCCCTATTTCGGCTTTGGTGAAAAGGATCTGATCCCAAGGACTGTTACCTCTCCTTTTTCATCCCATCCAGGTAAATCCTCTTTGACTGTCCTTGGATGTTTTGGGGTGGGTGAAGGGCAGATAGGGGTGTTCTGAAAAGTGTCCTGGTAAAAAAAATAAAGCTTCATTTTAACTCTTTAAAAAAAAAAGTTACTATCTACCTCCAAAACCAGAGGGAAGGCATTATGCACTTTTAATTATCCATTTATTTGTACATTGCTTTAAAACTCCCATTTGCTGTGTAAAGAAAGGAGCATCAAGGGTCTGAACAGTGGCCTGCTGTTGCATTTTTTACTGTTAAGCTGTGAGATTCTGCTAGGTGTTTGGACTTATGAGCTGTTACTGCCGATCTATGGGTTTTGGACCTGGCTTGTGACTTTGCACAGAATGTTACATTTCTGACCTCCCATTCAAGATTGCAAACTGTTCGAAACTCCTGTGGGTTTTGCAGAGGGCTCTGCATTGAACAAGGCTGCACTGCACCATTGCGCAAAGTGGTAGAGCTCTGTGCCCTTGGCTCTTATCGGCTGCTCGTGTGAAGGGTCTGTGCTGCAAAAAGCAACACAGTGGCAGAAGGGAGAGAGAGCTCTGTCGGTCCTCATCAGCACTGAGAGTGAAGGCAGGAGAGACCAGGGAAGAGGTGGAAGGAGAGGGCATGAATGGAGGTTTTTGCTTCTCTTATGCTGTGTTTTATCAGTGAGCGTGGACAGGGCAGTGTCACCGGCCTCTGTCTGACCTTACGATGCCAAAGTCAGGGACCCTTCAAGGTCACAGGAAAAAAAGAAAATGCCAGACTTGGCCTTTTGGTTTTCTACCTATCGGCTCCAAATGTGCACCTGATGTAAAAGGAAGAGGTGTTATTTCAAGATTGCTGCAGTGTAACACAGAGCAATGAGCAGTTGCAAAGCTATACTGTGTTGCAATGCAGTGCCTGTGAATGTCTAACAGTGGCTGACTTATCTTGATTGTTTTCTGCATATCTGCTTAACCACTTAAAAACACTAAGAAAGCATTCTGTATTTATTGGCAAATGCTGAAGGCTTGACAGCAAGTATTTGATAAGTACTGTGTCAGTGCCAATACTAATCACACTAATCCAAAGTACTGTAGTTGCAATTTGCAGGTGATGGTCCACTTACGACAAGTGTACGCACAATCAATAAGACACAGAGTGCTGTGTAATCTGTGTCTTGGTCTTGGTGTGATAAGCCGTCATGACAGCTGACGATTTCTGATTTCTGTCTCCCACACCACCTGTCTTTGTCACACAGTCCACAGCAGTTAGCTAACGTTGTATGCAAGCGAATGCTCTATGGATGGCTTTTTGTTTGAGATTTTTCTCTCCTTCCCCATCCAGCCAGAGATGGTCCTGTCCATGAAAGCCCCGTTTGTGCTCAATTATTACTTTGCAAACTTGCTGGCTTTCTCTGACAAAACCCACTTCAATTTCTGGGTGCAACAGCTGCCCTGGCATTAACGCTCTGCAAAACAAAAAAATTGGACTTTTTTAACACTGGTACATTTAAGTTCAGAAAAGTTAAAGGAGTGAAAAAAACTGAACGATCCACAATAAAAGAAAGACATATTTCTTGTGTAAGACATCTGGCGACAAAAACCTGGTCATCTTAAAGAGAAATGAAACATCTCGTGCCCCTGATATGCGGGTTGTTTCAGATGGGGCTTGTCTGCGTGTGTGGGCAGCCTGAGGAGCTGCCCACTGTCTGTAGCTGTCTGAGTCTGTTGGGTCTGAACCAGAATCCAGACCCATGGACATCAGATGGGAAGATTTTAAGGCTCAGAGCTCCAGAGTGGAATTTATTGAAAGACACTAAAACAACACAGAGACCAAGCTGGAGACAAAAATTAAATTGACATGTTTGATAATTAAAAACAGAATTTGAGTTCCAGAACACCAGAGAAAATCTGGCACTCCATGAAATGTTTGTAGTGGTCCTGCAGGAGGTTCTCTTCTTTAAGGAGAGAAACAAAATGAACATCACCAACAGACACTAGCAGACTCAGGTTACACAAAAGACTTTTTTACTTATGTTTTAGGAAAAAAACAAGTTCTGCATTAACTAGAGACAACGTTACCTCCTGCAGCCATCCAATGATGACGCTGAAAGAGCTTCAAAACAAACCAGAAGCTAGCAATGAAAGTGCCCCAGAGTAAAGTGTCGTCAAGGGAGTTAAAAGATGGAAAACTGCCCCAAGAGGAGCAGCTGCGAGCTGTGCATGTTGGAGAGGCATCTGCATGCAGTTTCCAGTGCCTTGGCACTGTGGGTTTAACTGCCGGACGTGTGAATGCAGGCCAGGCCAGCCTGTAAGCTGATCCTCAGGGAGAGCTATTCCTGAACAGAAGACAGCAGCTGCATGGCAGAGCACATTTGCCTAGTATGCTCCCTTTAAGCGGAGGGAGATAGGAAAGAATGGGGGGGGGGGACAGCCTATTAATACATGCCGCTACCCTGTGCACATACACCCACAGAAGCTGCTCTCTCGTCTCTATTCATAGAGGAAACCTGATGCGCTGGCTGCAGCAAGCTGGGAGAGCCTTAGCAAAGTCTGCAGGGCTGTTGGATCAGTTGACACATGGTACAGTGCACAGCTGTTCCCAGCAGTCTCCCCTCCCATCAGCTTTTTGCTAGGTTAGGGATGGGCTGGGCATTTAGAATAGCAAGACACTGGATGATTTTTGCACACCAGGATCAAAAATGGACCTTCCATAACCCTGGAAAGGGAAAAGAAGGCGGCACTTCAGTGTGGAAACCATCCAGCTAGACACTTTCTGCATTGTACAGTCTCTCAGAGAGTGTTACTGTATGATGCTGTGTCTACAGTCAAATTGTAGATGTACCTAGTACCAGGGGCTTCAGCCAGGTGTACTTATATTCTTACAATGAAAAGAACAGCATTAGACTGAGACTCTGTACAGTGAAGAGTTTTTTTGTCTGTGGGCTCTCTGCTTCTTTCTGTCAAAAATATGACTTACCCGGCTGTGTATTCCGGTATGTCCTCCTCCTGCAGAACCTCTGAGAAGAGCAGCCATGCCTTTCGGAAACACCCACAACAACTACAAGCTCAACTTCTCGGTTGACGAGGAGTTCCCTGACCTGACCAAGCACAACAACCACATGGCCAAGGCCCTCACTAAGGACATCTATGCCAAGCTGAGAGACAAGCAGACCCCCAGCGGCTTCACCGTGGACGATGTCATCCAGACCGGAGTGGACAACCCAGGTGAGTCGGTTCGCTAGCATGTGAAGAGCGTCACTCTGATCTCCAGAGTGCCGTTCTTTTTTGGGGACTTCCACTTTCCTCAAGTTGGAAGTGATTTATAAAATTGGTTCCCCTGAATTGAACTTCCAAAGACTTTTGCCCCATTGCAGAATCTTAGCTCTGTGTATATCAATACCCAGATTACCTCTCATCAGTAACATTACAGATTTAGTGTCCAAATAAAAACTAAAAAAATTAGACGGTATTTCTTGCTGGATTTTTGTATTTCATTCATTGGAAATCATTACAGGAAAAATAGGAACGTCCCCCCCCTCCAAGGGCCTGTGTGACCCCTTCACCCCTGTTCTCTTTCGCTGCCTGCAGGTCACCCCTTCATCATGACAGTGGGCTGCGTGGCTGGAGATGAGGAGTCTTACGATGTCTTCAAGGCTCTGTTCGACCCCGTCATCGAGGACCGCCACAACGGCTTCAAGCCCACCGACAAGCACAAGACCGACCTGAACTTCGAGAACCTCAAGGTGCTCCAGCATGCCCGCCTTCTGGCTCAGATGTCTGCCAGTACTGATGGCACAGCACTAATGCTCACACTGTGTGATCATGGGCAAAAAGACAGCACTCCTTCAAATTTAAACGTCAGCAAGTAGCTGTCGTGCCATCAGGTACCTCAAAACACTTCAGAGCTGCTTGCAGCACAGTAGAAAACATACAGGAGAAACAAAAGAACAAGCACATACTGGAATAGAAATCAGTACATCAGTCTGATAGAGCCTGACACAGATGCTTCTGTATATGACTGGTGTTGCTGTGGGTGGCCATTATAATAAGTCAGGGCACCATCTATACAGACTAGAGCGACACTTTGATGGGTGCAGATGATTTAGAGAACGAGATGGGTGCAGATGATTTAGAGAATGAGTTCATTCTGTAAGCAGGGAACTTCTTTTCTGCTTAGAAGCCCCAACAAAGTGTTAACTTAGCAAAAACAAGAAAAGGAATTCTTCTATGTCTTTTTTCCGGATGGCATGTATTAGGTCAGATGGGGAGATTGAAGAATGTAGGATGCAGGACAAGGTGTGTGACCAGCCAGCCTCTGTCTGTCTGTCTGTTCTTAGGGCGGCGATGACCTGGACCCCAACTATGTCCTGAGCAGCCGTGTGCGTACTGGCCGTAGCATCAAGGGATACACCCTGCCCCCTCACTGCAGCCGTGGAGAGCGCAGAGCTATTGAGAAGCTGTCCATCGAAGGTGAGTGTGGTGTTGAACACTGTTCATAATGGTGTGAGCCCAGAGAGCAGGTTGAGCCTGGACTGTGGCACAGCCGACTGGGACTGGGATTCCCCAAGCAGAAGTGCACAGGCGACTGGGACTGGGATTCCACAATCAGCAGTGCACAGGCGACTGGGACTTGGATTCCCCAATCAGCAGTGCACAGGCGACTGGGACTTGGATTCCCCAAGCAGCAGTGCACAGGCGACTGGGACTTGGATTCCCCAAGCAGAAGTGCACAGGCGACTGGGACTGGGATTCCCCAATCAGCAGTGCACAGCCGACTGGGACTGGGATTCCCCAAGCAGCAGTGCACAGGCGACTATCTGCCATCAGGGCAGAAGTAATATAAACAGGCCAGGGCCCTGTCAGCCTTCAGGCTAACTGCAACTCCCTAGACTTGCCAGGCCCAGGCATGCTTGTGACATGTAAATCAGTCTGACTGCTGTCATACAGCAACTGCTATAAAACAAAGCAAGCAAGTACGCAGCAGCTGAGTAACACAGTCACAACAGGTTCTGCTCTGTTACAGGGGCATGTAATAATGGTCAGCAATGTGATGGTGCTGTGTTAAAAAGGGTCGCTTAGTGAAGTCAGTATTGTCTTAAGTTTCACAGCAAATTGACATAAATTGGCGACTTAGAAGGTACATCATAAAATATTTAAAGTCATCAATTGGAAGGCTATGGTTTACAGGCTTCATTATTCCATAACCCTACCTTCATCTCACCTTAAATAACAAGGAAGCTCAGGGTGAGCAAGTCAAAGACAGGAGCAGAGCATGTGACAACGTCTGTGTTTGTCCAACAGCCCTGAACACCCTGGAAGGAGAGTTCAAGGGCAAATACTATCCTCTGAAGGACATGACTGATGAGGAACAGGACCAGCTGATCCGTGACCACTTCCTGTTTGACAAGCCCGTGTCTCCCCTGCTGCTGGCCTCTGGCATGGCCCGTGACTGGCCCGATGCTAGAGGAATCTGGTGAGTCTGCAGAACCAGGACAGGCTTGATGAATTACAGGATCTTTTATGTAACAGTAAGAATATGAACCATACATTTTTAGGCTTTTGCTAAAATCGGTGGTTTCATGCTTTCACTTTAAAGTATTGAAGCTAAAACCAGGTACTAAAGAACATAAAGGCTATAGATGAAAATAGCCTGCTTGTTGCTAATCAAGGATCCCATCCAACTATTGCTTAAAAAAAGCCAAGACATCTCCACAATATGGCTGGGCAGCTTGTTCCACACACCCGCAGCACTTTGTGCAAAGATGTACGGCCTGTTCTCAGTTTTAAATGTACCTTTTCTCAGTTTCATTGTTGATTCTGAGGACGTCTATTGGGTTGACTATATTAATGCTTTTAAGGATTCTGAGTACTGGATTCAGGTCCCCTCATACTGTAGTCTTCCTGTTCAAATAGTTCCAGTTCTTTCAGCCTGTCAGAGCTATTGTCTGGAAGATGACAATGATGTGTCAAAATAAACATTTTTTTCATAAGCAGCTTCTTCAGGCTGGGGGTTTTTCCCACCTTATTTACAATTTATGCTTTTTTACTACCATCATTGAACACTCGGCACATGTTAACATTAAGTATCATCTGCAGATGTTTGTCCAGCAATGTGTCTCCCCCTTCACCAGCACATTTCTTAGCAGCCCAAAGCAGGTTCTCACTGCACAGCCAGTCCCTCTCATGGGTGCTGTTCTAGAGCTGCAGGACACTAACCACATCCCCCCCAACGCTTAGGCACAACAATGACAAGACCTTCCTGGTCTGGGTGAACGAGGAGGACCACCTGAGAGTCATCTCCATGCAGAAGGGTGGCAACATGAAGGAGGTCTTCAGACGCTTCTGCGTTGGTCTTCAGAAGGTATGCGTCTGACCACCTCAGCCCCACTCTCTTGATCTACAGATGTATCAGTTTTGTCTTACTTCTTGTACTGCATTTGCTTGGGACACAACTCTAGGCCAGGAAGATATGTCCAAAAGTGTTTTGAAAACCAGATTGGGATCCGGTGCTAAAAATAAAAGAGCTTGAACACATCATTGAACATTGCAAAGTCAATGATGTGAATCCAACTAAAGCCTGGAGGGACTACCTGGAGTACTAGTCTGTGGCCAAGCAGCCTTGTGGAATAATTGACTGGACGTGTGGCTTAAAGTTCCTTGTCAGAGAACTTGCAGTCTTACAACACAGAAATGACTTAGCATTCAGAGATACTGGAAAACTGAAAAGGACAGCCTGACAAAGTGCTGAGCATAGCCCTGCCATGCCAGCTACTAATGTAATACTAAAGCCCAGTCGTGGCTTTCACAGATCACATTAAATACAGAATGCCATGCCAGGCAGTAGTTACAAAGACCATTTAAATTGTTTTCAGTGGAGTAACCCATGCACAGTACTCCATACAGTATGCTCTTTTGGAAAAAAAATGAAACAAGGTAAAATCAATTTAACACTATTTATAATACAACGGGTGTTATCAGGAGTATATGGGAACTTGACTTGTTTTAGAAACGGGCACGCCTGTGAATTACACGAGGGCATCTCTCCTCACCACTTTCTTGAAATCTCCCTCTCAGATCGAGGACCTCTTCAAGAAGCACGGCCGCTCCTTCATGTGGACCGAGCATCTCGGCTACATCCTGACCTGCCCCTCCAACTTGGGCACTGGCCTGCGCGGCGGCGTGCACGTCAAGCTGCCGCAGCTCAGCAAGCACCCCAAGTTCGAGGAGATCCTCACCAGGCTGCGTCTGCAGAAGCGTGGCACAGGTAGGTTGTGCAGATGCCCTGAAGGGCACAAACACAGGTACTGCATTTTTATGGCAACAGGGTGAAGCACGGTGATCCCTTACAGGCAAGATCTAGTACCACAGTTAACCAGTTAATAAAAGTACAACAGTCTAAAAAGTCAGTTAGCTAACAGGTGCTCTTCACAAAATGATCCACAGCTTAGCATTAACTGAAGCATTTGGCTTTGGAACAAAGAACATCAGAGCATCACGGACACCTTACTCCAATTCCTCAGGCATGCTCCAGCCCCAGCTCTGCTCGATGTGCTTATAGGATATCTCTCTTTGTGCTCTCCAAGTGCGCTGAGACACCCTGCTACAGGACATGGTCACAAATTTAGCAAAGATGAGCTGCTAAAACATTCCAGTGTGATTTGGGCACCTCTGCGCTGCGTACCACAGCCCCTGCCCCCTGCCAATGAGCATGGTTCTGTCCGGTTTGCCTCGCAGGCGGTGTGGACACTGCGGCCGAGGGTGGCGTCTACGACATCTCCAACGCTGACCGCCTGGGCTTCTCCGAGGTGGAGCAGGTGCAGATGGTTGTGGACGGTGTGAAGCTCATGATTGAGATGGAGAAGAAGCTGGAGAAGGGAGCGGCCATCGATGACATGATGCCTGCCCAGAAGTAAAAAGGGAACTGTGCACTTTTTATATTGTAACATAATGACACACAAAATCTTGGATCCGACTCCCCTCCAGAGACTCTCGACTTCCCCCACCTCTTCCTTTTCTTCCGTTTCCCTTCCTTTCTTCCCTCCCATCTGTCATCTTCCATCTCGTTCATCTGTTCTGTGGGTAACATCCTGGGATCAAGCCTTCGTCCACGCCGTCGGGCCTGGCTAGGAGCCTGGCGATTGCGTCTTCACCTTCACCTCTCATTTTGACTTTTTTGGTTGTAAAAAGTAAGCTAAATTGTAATAAAAATGGCCCCATGAAACAATCAATTCTCATTGTCTTGTCTGGTCTTTTTATCCACCATCTCATATTACATGACCATTTCCTTATCAGTTGTTTTCTTTAATTGAAGAAGAGCGTGGTTTGACCAAAGCACTCTAGAGTTGATGTCAAGATTGCCAAGGTGAGACAATTAATTGTAACTTATGTTAATATTATCTCTTTGTTTCTTGTTATATGAAGACACTTTATATTTTAGCCTTTTTATTAATTGTTGGGAGAGATTAGTTTCTGGTCTATTCCATTACACTTGCATGCCAGCAAAACAGATGTAACCAGATGTTACCCATACAGCAGGGCATATACTTGAGCAATCTGAGTACCTCAAGGGTACAACAGCAGGACACGCTGGTCAGGAGTCCAGAGTACATAACAACTCCGCCAAGCTGCTGCCTCAAGATTAGACTGCAGTACACGTAGTCAATGCTGAATTTACAAAAGCGAGCACAGCCCAGACATCCAAACAGAGAGGAAGACGAGCAGGAGGCCGAAGACCAGGTAAATTCAGGGGGAGAGGAGATGCCACTGCTTGCAGGATTCTTCTCAGTTGCAGGAATCTGCCATTGTGAACAGTTACCAGCACAGCTTACACAGTCCATCACCTGCAAGGAACTTAAAGAGGCTTCACACAAAAGGAGGACTGTCTTTCACCTTCAGTAAAGTGCTCAGCACTCAAGCGTGCACCACTTCAGCTTCAGCAAATGGCATTAACAAATAAACTGACACCTGGGCCACACGTAATGGTTAAATCAAATCATATCAACATCAGAAAGGTGGTAAATGAGAGGAGACTGTTTGGTACCTCTTTGGAAATGCATCACTGTGATTTGGACCCAATGTTCTCCTGTTCACCAATTATACATTTAATTATTTTGCCAGCATCCTTTAAGCCACTGAAAGATGCATGGGAATAAATTTATTCCTGCCAACACTTTCATAGAACTTAACCAGGGTATGCAAGATGGCCTCCATGGAGCTACAGAGCAACTGTTAGTTTTAGTTTTAGTATATGACAGCAGAGACATTATCTAGATGAACTGCACACAAGGGGAGCCCCCATCAGGATCATGTAGGTCACTCAGTTGCCAGAACTTAATTTATCCAAAATTAATGCCCAGACATTTTCCTGAAGAATTCCTGGTGATTGCCAGGCTTTGTCTCAGACCTCAATGACTGTACTATTCTCACGCCTAAATATTCTTCTATCACCACTTGTGTGCACATGTTGTTTTTGACCTTGAACATACCACTCTGGCTGATGTTACTCAACACACCTTCACAATCTACTTTGCACAGCAGGCAATACCTTCATCCTTTAAATCAAACCCATCAAGAACTTAAAACACTGGTTGTGACATTTTTCTAAGCCTCAAAACTGTTCCAATACTTACTCCCAGGATGCAAAGCAAGGCCGTGACCAACCAAATGCAGTCAGGGACTCCAAAAACAACATAAAAAAACCCAAATGCCTTTAATAAAAAGACGACAATGAGCTACAGGTTCCAATAGCTGTGTATTTTATTTCTCAAGGTTACTCATATTTCCCAGTTTTTACATCTAATGGCACCAAGGCCAGTGCCAGATATACAATAACTTAAAAATTCAAAAAAAATTGAACAATTAATTTTAATTTGTTGTCATTTTTTTCTGTTCTCTACACAATAATATAAATACAAGCACTCTTTTGGGTTTACACAAGACCTGACTCGACTCCTGTAGGGTGAGAGGAGTCGGGTCCAGGTGGGCCAGGGGTATTGAATGCGACAGCTGTAACGCCAGCTTTTCTGGAACACAGTGTTCAGCACCCTGGAACACAGAGCACCAGCTGCTCCAGAATCAACAGCGCCAGGTGCTCCAGAACCAACAGCACCAGCTGCTCTAGAACAAACAGCACCAGTTGATCCAGAACCAACAGCACCAGCTACTCCAGAACAAATGGCGCCGAGTGCTCTGGAACACAGAACACCAGCTGCTCCAGAACAAACAGTGCCAGCTGCTCTAGAACAAACGGCACCAGCTGCTCCAGAACAAATGGCGCCAAGTGCTCTGGAACACAGAACACCAGCTGCTCCAGAACAAACACTGCCAGCTGCTCTGGAACCAACAGCGCAAAGTGCACAGTTCACAAAGTGTTCCGCTCAGATTTGCTCCTTCAATTAGTCTCATCAACAATACTGATAATGCCTTAACATGTACTCCCCTGGAGCCAGGACACAGCATTAACCTCACTCAGACTTGATATTATTGTGAAATTCCAAGTACATCCTGAGCAGGAATTACTGTATCCCCACTTTGTCAGAAGAACAATCCAATGCAGACTTAAACTGCTGGCCCCTCAGTTCCCTGCTCCAGGCTTATATCTCACCTAACAAAAAGGAGATTCAGGTCTTCAGAAGTTTGTTAGGTCAATGCTGTAAAACTAAACTCAAATGGCCCTAGTCAATCAGTGGAGACTGATACCAATCCTATTTATAGTGAAGAAAGGAAGTCCAAAGGCTGAAGATTATGAACAGTGACCCTGTGCTGAACTCTCCCCATCTGACTGGAACAGTTCATTTTATCTCATCTTTGCATCAAGATAGCAAGTTATTGTCTCTTTTGTTTTTTACAATACACACAAGCACCAGTTTCCAAACTAAGACTTCTATATTCGCACCTACTGTGTTTATATATAATAGATAAATATTTCTAAAAAACAATTTTAAGATACTGCAGTATTGTGTTACAGTAAAAATCAGAAATGATGGATCAGTTGGACTTGAGCTGGAGCTCCTGGTTCACACATAGGCAACTCAATCCCTTAATGGCAAAACATTAAACCAATGCAAAAATGAGACATAACAAAGCTGTAGACAGTTGATTAAGGATCATTTCAGAGGACAGAGTCTTCTCTGTGTTCGTGCGTCTCCCTGTTTTCACCACAGCTGCCACCCTCCCAGTAAAGTGAGGCACCTGTAACATTTTCAGAACTTGCATAGGAACCCTCACTGCCCACAGGACACACATGGCTTTTCCAGGATATTTCCGGATTTTTTTTCTCCACAACAGCTTAATTATTCCCGGATTCTTTCTGCAAATGACAAATCATGAAAGACACTCACATGCAACACTAATAGTAAAGATCCAAATTTTGGCCACGAAAAACACTGCTCCAGGCGTCTACCCTCAGGAGCACCGACTAACTTCTGTGCCTTATTCCACTGGACCGGTTGACTAATTTAACAGAACGTCCATCTCGCAAGTAGAATCAAATTTAAAAACACTATTATAATTAACATAACAACTGGCCAAGGACAAAAAGCAGCAGTTTTTTAAACAAAAATGACTTCTGTGAACATGCAGGGCTATGGTATGGTGCCCACCTCTGTTCACAACACCTGGATGAAATCTACAGCTACCTGCTGCTGCCTACAGCGTGACACCTAATTTGAACAATACATATGAATCCTGCTGAAGAGAGCTGGTGTTTGTCCTGCACCTGTGGAGAAGCTTAAGAATAATGTTACAGAAAAGACATTAAAAGAGCTAATGTGATTACTCTTTTGCTCTGGGATTTAGTCTGCAGCTACATCTGATGTCCTGGAAAAGCCTGAGGTGATCCAACTGAAAAAAGTCTTGCTAGGTTCAGTGCTCCAAGGCAATAATACTGTCCTTAAGGCTGTCTTTAGAGCAGAACAGACACGCTGGAAATGGATGCTCAGGGTCAGAAATCAGGTGGTCTTGTAAACTCTTTAGTGGGGAGTGTGTGAGTATGTGCAGGTATGTGTGAGCGTGTGTGTGTGTGGAGGTGCTACTGTCCAACACAAAGACAAGGGTTGGACAACAACCCAGTTTTGGGAAAAGAAACAAAACAGAAATAAGAAAGAAACAATGTGTCCTGCTGACGGTTCGACAGAGCCAGTCCCTGGCCAGACAGGGGAAGACATACAGGCCCCAGCAGAGGGAAAGCAAGGCAAAACCTCATCGCTATGATAACCAAGTCTCCGCCTTCTAGGAATGACTCCAGAGGAGCAGATTCTTTCACTGAAATCCTCTGAGCTTCTAAAACTCCCCCTGCAAGCAACATCTGAACAACTTTTGACTCTTCACATGGTTAAAAGGCCAACTGTATACTGTCCACTACTCTTCATTAACACATTGTTTCAAAATCCTATTTCAGATGAAATTGCATCCCTCCTCCACCAAACACAGTAGAGTCGGCTAGTATTCCTTCAGAAAGGATGTAACAGATAATTGGCTCATGATAAACTGCACACCTGGGCTCACTTACCTGTCCCCACCCCTCCCTGGTTCTTCACAGCACCTGTTTAAGAGCCTGCAGTGAAAGCAGGCCACGCTTGGGAAAACTGTTTGATCTGCTTTTCCTCTCTCTGCGCACACATCTCCTCACACAGAGCCAGGCACGGCCCTCTGCTGTGTCTGCGCACTTCTTTCACAGGACAGGAAAGGGGCAGGTGGAGACCTTGGTTTTGACCTTGAAGGCTGCAAAGGTGTGTGGTGTTCTTCGTACTCGATATCGCTTGTTCCCGATTTTCTGTCTTAAACCGCTAAAGAAAACTTGCTTTAAAAAATATGGAGCCAACTGTTCGGAAAATGTGAATTTGAGATAAATAACAGACCCCGAAGATGGAAAAACACGTAGACTGACATTTCCTTTCCTGCCCTGGTCCTGCATTTTCTGGGGTGAAAAGCACTGGGCTGTTGGGCCTCAACGCTTTTCCTGGCAGGAGGAGATGAATCCGACGGGCAGAAAATCCAGATACTTTCCCTAAACGCACTCCGGCCACGTCTGTTGAGTTCCCAGCACTGCCTGGCCCAACTGGCCTGTCCGCACCCTTTGGAAAACACCCTCCCACCTCATTCGCACGCACACGCCAACTGCATTTTAAATTAATTTAAAAAATATATAAAAACAAGAAGAAGACTGAACCTCGGGCCTGTGACAGCCAAGCCAGCTTTAAAAATATTTCAAATAGCAGCTGTTGAGAATGAAGAACAAGAATTGCAAGAATTGCGATGACAACAATAATATTGAGAAGAGTAGCGCGTATCCAGGCGGAGTCCTGCTGTATTTGTCCTGGTTCCGGACCCGCGGTGTCTTGACGGTGGGAGGCGGGGGCGTGGCGCGGGAGGCTATCCGTGCGGAGTCCTGGAGTATCGGCACTGGGGGTGTGAGAGGATTCAGTCCGTCTTGTCCACTCCCACCCCTGCCCCTTCTCTCCCGAAACACCCCGCCGCCGCCCCCACAGTCGCTCTCAGAGTTCGAGCTCCTTGGAGATTTTTGTGGCAATGTCCCGGAAGGCGAGCGGCGCCCCCCAGACGCGCCGGAAGCGCACCCCGCTGGTGACGGAGGGCCCCGCGGGCAGCTGGCACACCTCGGCCTCGAAGGCCACACGGCAGCCCGCCGCCCCGTGCGCGCAGGACAGCAGGAAGGGCCCGGCCGGGTGCACCTGGCAGCCGCAGCCCTGGGCCGCCTCCCGCAGCGCCTGCAGCACCTCCGCGGGGTCCCTGGCGCTCCGCACCCTCACATCCCAGCCGCATCGGGGGGGCCGGGGCTCTGGCGCTTTTTGATACCCAGGTAAATGGCGACTAGAGAGGTGAGGGGGGGGGGAACAGGGCAAGAGAACAGGAGAGAACAGGAGAGCATTACCACCGCAGCCAGACAGCAGAGTTTCAGCAGACAATGGTGAAACATCATCATCCATCATCCATCACCCATCACCCCTCACCCCTCACCCCTCACCCATCATCCAGGTGGGGGCTGCACACTGGTGGTGGTGGAGGGGATCCCCATTACCTGTAAAGCGCTTTGAGTGGAGTGTCCACTGCACTGCGCCCCGGGCGAGGAACTGTATCAGAGCTAGCCTTCAAACTGGTGACTACAAACCATTGTGGACATCGGTAAAAACTGCACAAGCATTCCAGAAATACATTTTTAAACCCTTCCAGTCCTGTACCTGTGATGTACAAGTTTCATGTTGGTTTTTGAAACTCGGTGAACTGTTAACTGTAAGCACTATCACTCCTTAAGCAAGAACTTACAAAGCCTCCTTTGTAACCTGGCAGTAGGACATAGCAGAGCTAAACACTCAACTACATAATCTGAATATTTAGGTATACATATTCACACATACACAGCCACACATACTGTATATATAGCCTGTTCACATACACAGTAGGGGAAATATAAGAGATTAGAGACTTTTGAAAAATTAACAAGAGGTTAGGAGAGGCTAGGAGAAAATAATTTCAAGAAGTCATCAGCGATTTATGTATTATGTGTATAAGCAAAATGCAAAGTAAAACATTACCTCCTAAAAGTTATTTCCCTTAACTTTAAATAAGTAATCATTTACACAAGTAACCAGGACTGTACTGGGTTACTTTTTAAAGCCAAGTTTTCCCAACATACAGTCACGGATGACAAAATGATTACTGATATGCATATACAACAAGTCAGAGGTTCAGGCCTGAACAGACAACCATCGATCTGACATTCAGTATTTCCCACACAGACTGAGAGTCGCTGGTCTCTGGAACTTCATCCCCATTTCTGGTTCAGAATCCTGTGGACCACTCCCACACGTGTGCATTCATCCACATGCACACACATGCAGTACACAACCCCTTAACCTCCTCCGGTCTTCAAAGTTTGCTTCAGTAGAAACAATGAAACAAAAACAGCCAGATACAAAAATCTTTCCAAGCAATCCTACAAGACAGGGAAGATCCAAAAAGTGCAATACATAAGCATCTGGCAACTCCATGGTACGTGTACTGTATATACACAGATATACAGCATATATACACAAACTGAAACACACAGCTTCATGACAGCATGTTGGGACATGGGGTAACGTCGTAGCTTTGCCCAGTCCAGCTCCAGTTGGTCACACACTAGTCTACTGCACCACGGTATCAGTGTCCACACACACCACAGTTTGATGGCTCTACTGTCTACGAAGCCACTAACAGCCACGATACCCTTTTACCTTGCTGGCTTAACCTGAAACAGTGCATCTGAGGCTACAGGAAAAACCAAGAGATTGCATATAAACAGTAGCTGTGGCATGAAAGTGGCCATCTTCCAGAGAAGACACCTGCCCTGTCATTAGGGAAACAGCAGAACTCGTTCATGGTGTTGCGGCTCAAAACCAGCCGGCCATCACTGCAGCAGAACTTGAAAACTTGCAGGAAGCCTCCCCGAACGAGCATGTTACACCGCAGGGCTGTGCCGAAATGGCAGACCTGTCTCAGTCCTCGTGTCCTTCAACACACTGGTAAACGTGGCTTTCCTTCTGTTTCTGAAGACTGGTATTAAAGGCTGCAGCTACAAGGATTTCAGGCATGTTGTAAAATAACTTAGTAACACTGACTATAATGGACAACAGGATAAAACCCTTTCTGAAACCATTTAAAGGACATTTAACTTGCCCACCTGCAGGAAGGAGCACCACTTAGAGCAAGGACTTTCAAAGTTTTCTTTTTTTACCGTCAGTAATGTTTTCTCCCCCTGCCTGCTAAATTTATCTCTCAAAGTAAATGGGCAGTCTGGTCTCTGCTGTATAAGGACAATGGTGCACAGTCCAGCTGAAACAGACAATGGTAACCAGGGGTCTCATCATGCGAGCTGCTCTCTGTAGTGTCAAGAAGTGTCCAAGTGATACTGACCTTGTGACCGGAGATCTGCAGACTCTCTCAGGTTCGTCTGTGACCCTTAAGAAGGAAATAGATCACACCATTAGGTACGAATCAGTGGGCCACAGAGACTAGGCCAGAGGGCCAACAAAACAATCGTGAAAATTCTCTCATCGTCAAACACCTCAAAGCAACACGAAGGATAGAACAAAAGAAGAGGTTGTCAATGGTCACACGTTCTAATTTATTCCAGTAGCCAGCGCCCTCCAAACATCAAATCCCAAACATCCAATTTATTGTGGGTGATATAAATTTAGAATCCTAATTTCCTGCTTTTCGCTCCATCTAGCTTTTCTGGGTACTAGTAGAAAAGCGATATAAGGAACTTTTTCAGCTGTCTCTTTTACCTAATTAGTTACAAATGAAGAATGCATTTTAAAAAATGAAATAAAACCCACCTGATCAGGGAACCCTAATACGTATGCTGTGCAGGACACAGTGTATTCACTGTACTATCATCATCAGCTCAGGAAGTTGGTTCAGGAAGTACTGTACCAAGCTCTGCTTCATTATAATATGTTTCTCTCAAAAAAGAAAACCATCTCATTCCCCTCCACAGCAGTCAGTGGTATACAGTAAATAGAGCCCTGCACAAGGCGAGCTGTGAAATTCCAGAGCTCGGCTTTGTTCCTGGTGCTGCGCTTACAACTTCAACAAAGGCTTTTCCTGGAACTGGGCACTTTCCAATCGCAGGGCGGAATCTTCTGTGGAAGGAGCTGGCTGCTGGAGAGCACTCTGGTGAAAAATCACTGATCCACACGTCAAACATCAAACATAACTAAACATGAGCTGCAATGCACAAGACTTGAGGCATGACAACACTAGCGCTGGCCTTATGAGGTGCTGTTAAGTGTGGTAAGACAAGACACCTGAAATACAGGGGCCTGTTATTGTTAAAAGCAAACCCATCTGGGCCCAGCTTGCCCACGTACTCAGGAACCTTGACAAGAAGTTTCTTCTGCCCTGGTGGATCAACATTCATAATGTGGGCTGGACATTTGCTCGATGCATCTGCACCTCTTTTTGCAACCATTCCTGGCTTTCCTCAGTGCAACTCATGCTCCTCAGGGCTCACTGGTACTGTTCTGTGTGTTGAGCCTGAAGCTGATGTTCAGGACGACTAGCTGCTGGAGCCCCTTCAGGACTCTAAATACCTCAGTCATCGCTGTGCTATATGACAGGCTGCAGACATCTTCTAAGCAAACCAAGCGCGACACCAAGGCTTTGAGATGAGGCCGCACCAGCAATCTGTAGTTGGGTACTTCAGATGGATGAGTGCTCATGTCTGGTGATCTTCCACATGCATTACCTGCTGACCCCACCACATACACAGACAGACAGCCGTGAGAAGAGTCTCACTACGTACTCAAACACACGTGAGGCTGAGGAACGGAGACATATACAGTAATCTCTTGCAAGACGAGCCACCGCTACACAAGTTTTCCTTTGTGCGAGATGTTGTAATTCCTACCCATTATTTTTATATAACGTTCTGATTACTTACTAGTTAGGCTCCATGTAAAGCCTTGCTGAGATTCCTTTCAAATAATCTTCTCTGAGAAATTTAATTTATTTCATTTTCACTTTTTTGATAACAAAGGCTTGTGCGGCTCAGTGTAAACAGTATAGTACAGGACAGTACCTAATGCGTTTTGCTGATGGCCACGGTACTGTACAGTAAATACAGCAGGAGCCGGAGTGCTACTGTTTATGCATCAGCTAATGACTTCAAGCTTGTTTCTCGAATAATTAACCAGGAGTGTTGTTATTTTTATAAATAGGTACTGTTCTGTGCTGTCTTAAGGTGAAGTCTGGGTGTTTGAGAGAAGATTTCTGAGTTCTGAAACCGATCAGAGATTATACGTGAAGCAATATTAATTAATTAATTTCCGTTACACGAGTTTTCATTTTACGAGCTGTTTTGGAGGAACAAATTAAGCTTGTGTAACAAGCGATTACTGTACAGATTTTCTGCTGTTTGCTGTGGTTTAGCTGCAAAAATGTCATGCTGCCCCAACAAAATCCTCAAGGAATGGCACTGCACTAGGAAACCACCACGTCGGACAAGAGCCTTTCCCTTAGGATTTTAATACTCTCCAAGAAACACATGGGAGAGCAGGGCTTTTGAGAGCTTTCCTTGAAGGAGAGTAGAAAGACAGCCATGTCAGTATGTTACATGAATCCAGGAGGCAGGGCAGCAGGCGAACAGGCAGGCAGGCAGACAGACAGACAGATAAGCAAGGCCATGGGAAGACTTACTAACTGTTTTTGATCCCTGCGGAAGAGTGCAGCCCGAGACAGATTTGTTTGAGCTCTGGCGCTTAGAAGGGTCAAGATTGACCCTAGAGGAAAACAGAGACAGAGAAAGAGAGAGGAGAAATTGCAGGTGTTCGGCAGGGAAAGCAAACAAATTAAATAAAAACACTGAAAATCAACAGAAGAATCAAATACCAGCTGAGATCTGGATACAGAAAGATGTGAACTGCAGGTTGAGAGCCTGAGGTTAATAGAGGAACAAAAGGCCAGGGAAGACGACGCTTATTATAGGGGAGCTGCGTGGGGTAGCGCTGGACTTTGAGATCTGTCTGCACAGCCTAAACACACATACACACACTCAGAAGACAACTTCAGACTCACATCTGCTATGTTCGCTAATCATATTAGCCTCCATGCAGGCTGCTTTTAATAAACTGAGTCCATGTTGCACACGTACAGCTGTGGACTATTAACACTGGTCCAAACAAGGCAGCACATGTGTGACTATTTATAATTCCGCATTAAAACAGCAACAAAAGAGCAAACTCAAAAACACAGGTAGGTATGTGAAGAACTCCTTTCCTCCTGTGCTTAGTTTCTTTTTTTTTCCTTAGGCAAAGGGTTCACACATAAGCACATACTCATTGCTGTTCTTATACTAGCCAGGAGCCATATAACCCTTCACAGCTGGCAGCCCACTGAAGCTCAGCAGGTCTGTGAGCCTGGCCAGTACCTGGATGGGAGACCTCCTGGGAAAAACTAAGGCTGCTGCTGGAAGAGGTGTTAGTGGGGCCTGCAGGGGGCGCTCACCCTGCGGTCTGTGTGGGTCCTAATGCCCCAGTATATTGACGGGGACACTTCACTGTAAATAGGAGGTGTCCTTTGGATAAAACATAACACCTTGGTCCTGACTCTCTGTGGTCATTACAAAACCCAGGGCGTTTCTCGAAAAGAGTAGGGGTATCACCCCGGTGTCTTAGCCAAATTTCCCCCTGGCCTTTACCGGTCATGGCCTCCTAATAACCCCCATCTCTGAACTCCTCCCCACTGAGAGCTGGTGTGTGGGGAGTGTACTGGAACATCACCCAGGTGGGGCTGCACACTGGTGGGGGTGGAGGGGATCCCCATGACCTGTAAAGAGCTTTGAGTGGAGTGTCCAGAAAAGCGCTATATAAGTGTAAGGATTATTATTATTATTATTAACGCTCAGTGCCAGTGCCAGAGGATGAGAATGTTCCTGGTAAAACAGAGCTGATATAATGGCGAGAGCCCGTACCTGCGGGTCAGTTTGGAGGTGATCTTGCTGAAGAGGTTGGAGGTGGCTCGGCTGCGGGCGTGAGGGAGGGGGCTGGCGTCATGCGACAGGGTGGGGGAGGTGGGCGGGGCGGTGTGGGGGGGCGGGCGGCGGTCTCGGAGCTGCCCCCCGTGGAAGGTGCTGCGGATGGTGGAGCCGCGAGAGAGCCGGGAGCGGTCGCTCACGGAGGAGGCCCCCCCCGCGCCCGCGCCCGCGATGCTGTGGGTCGACGGCGAGGCGGGGGGCAGCCGGTGAGACAGGGAGCTGAGAGAGAGAGAGAGAGAGAGAGAGTGAGACAAGCACAGCTGTTAACGCACGCACGCACGCACGAACACGGTGACCGACTCACTGGACAGCGCAGTGCATTAACTCCTGTAGCGGAAAGATACCTAGGACTCTGGTCAGGAATGGAAAAGAGAGGAAAGGGAGAGAGAGACATCTACTGGATAGTCAGCACCAGATCACAGACAGGTGAGCAGGCTTCCCCTTTCTGACTTGGTCAGGGTACTGTATAACTATACACTAATCCCCTACCCCTACAAACAGACTTCTTATTTTTCCATGTTTTGGGTTTTCTATATTACCTATTTCTATACAGTAGGTTTCATTCTAATGTATATTATGGGAACAGAGCAGGATCCACCTCCCCCGGGGAGATTTAAACCTTCTGTTCGCCTGACCCGTCTCGGTAAGGAGGACTGCACAGAGGCAGGCAGCCACAGCTGTGCGTGTGCGTGCAGCTACCCCGTCTCGCTGCCGATCTGTGATCATATCGACAGCCTGGCTGGCGAAGGAGAGGACGGGCAGAGAGCCAGGCCTGCGAGCCGCACACCCCTCTGTGTGCTCTCACTAAAGCCCAGCTCATACCGTCCGATTTATTGAAATGTCTGCTAAAAACTGCCCCTGGGCAAAGCTTCACGTATAAAAATGGCCGTGTTCACATTGGGTCAGAGGGATAAAAGGGCTGTTATCCTGTTTTTTAAAGGGAATTACCAGTTATTTCTACTTATCCTCCCTATAATCCCTCCCATATTTTATTCTGCAGTGCAATCTTGCTGGTGCCTTAGAAGTCATGAACAGTTTAGAGAAGTCTCTGGACAACTATTGCCCACCTTAGCCCAGAAGCACCCAGCCATGTGCTGACTGCTGTCTGGAGAGTCCTGGCCACAGCTGAGCAGTGACAAAGGTGATGTCACGAGTAATGCTGGGGTCACCGCTCTGAGTATGCGACTCTACTGGCCGGACACCCGTCCTGGAGGATGTTTCTGCTCTTCCCGCAATCGTTAGCCGACGCCCGATCAGCCGGCCAGTCACACTGCTGGCGGCTCCGCGGTGCCATCACATGCGGCGCAGGCTCACCTGTTGTCCTTGCCGTTCTGCAGGAGGGAGTGCCTGTCGGTGCTGGAGCGGTCCGTGCACACGTACGTGTTCCGCCGGGTCATGGCACTTGCAGGGATATTGTTCTGCAATGCAAGAGTCCCATCAAGGTGTGTACATGGTCGCCGTTCCCCTGACTCACTCCTTTTTTTTTTTAAGAGGTTTCGGATATCAGCTCTTCTGCCATAGTGACTGGATCCAGGCAGAATCACTCAAACAGCTTCCTGGTGTTAGCTGTGGAAATTCTGGTTGGACACTAATGAATACTACTGAATTCCCAGCAGCCATATCACCCTGCAATTCACAACTGCCACCCACTGAAGCTCAGTGAGCCTGGCCAGTATCTGGATGGGAGACTCCTGGGAAAGCTGAGGTTGCTGCTGGAAGAGGTCTTAGAGGGGTCAGTAGAGGGCGCTCACCCTGTGATCTGTGTGGGAACTAATGCCCCAGTATTGTAATGGTGTCACTTTACTGTAAAAAGGCACTGTCCTTCGGATGAGATGAAAAACTAAGGTCCTGACTCTCTGTGGTCATTAAAAATCCCAGGGCGTTTCTCGAAAGGAGTAGGGGTGTAACCCTGGCATCTTGGCCAAATTTCTCCTGGCCTTTATCAATCATGGCCTCCTAATAATCCCCGTCTCTGAACTGGCTTCATCACTCTGCTCTCCTCCCCACTGTGACCTGGTGTGTGAGGAGCGGACTGGCGCGTCATTCAAGTGGGGCTGCACACTGGTGGCGGTAGTGGGATTCCCCATTACCTGTAAAGCGCTTTGAGTGGAGTGTCCAGAAAAGCGCTATATACAGTAAGTGTAAGGATTATCAAGTATTGAATAAGCTCATAAAATAAGCAGAGCTCTCCCATATTTAAATCAGGAACCTTAAAACAGCCCGGAGAATTCTCTTCATCCCCTGTGGCTTTAGGCCAGCGGTTGCAAATGAAGCTGCTTACTCTTGGCAGGGATTCTGAGGAAGGAAAGGGAAAAGAAACTCCCTCTCTCACCGTGGTGGCATTAATCTCTTTGCGGCGGTCGGGGATCTCGGACTTGTTGGGGTTGTTGGCGCTGCTGACCATGGGGCTGGAGGGGGGGATGCTCCGGCTGCCCACCACGCTGCAGCTGGTCTTGCGCGACGGCATGCGCTCCTCCTTCAGGTCCGCCTCGCCCGTGCTGGTGGGGCTGCGCTTGGGGTGCGCCACCGGGAGGGAGGGGCCACCTGCGGGGAGACGCAGGGTGTGAGGGAGCTCGGGCCGTTTCAGACGGTACAAAACCCTTTAATAACTGGAAGCTTTGGATGCAAATTTTCAGTTTCCTAAAGGCCGTTCTTGGTCTTCGTTTCCTTCCTTGAGTATAAGAAAACGAATTCTGAGTTTATCTGGTGTTTGATACGTGGCACATTTGCACTGAAGCAAAAAAACACTTGAAAGTTGCCATGCTGTGGGTTTCTCCTAGCTAGGAAATGAACTAAAAATGCTTTTGCACATGAGCCTTAAAATCTGTAAAGGACAAATAGCCTCTGAGATATATGTCAGATACTGAAAAAGAGAATACTCCACTATCTTTCGGTTTCCAGCTCTGATGTGTCTGCCATTTATGGACAACAAAGGTCTCTCTAATGCAGTACACGCACTGTAAAACATTCCTGGGAAAGGTATTTAAAGGTACACTTGACTACCTGTATCTGTACTTGGGCCAGAGGTTAGCTTGTTGGCACATACTGAACAGAGAAACCCCAAACACCTCTCCTTGCTTCTGCGTGCCAGCAGTACCCTAAGCACCTCACCCCTGCCCCCTGCACCCCGCCGCCCCCTGCGGCTCAGGGAACTCACAGAAATCACTGTGCCTCCGCTGCCGGTGGTAGGTGGAGGCGCTGCGCTGGCTCTTGCCATGTGAGGAGGAGGAGGAGGAGGTAGCGGACGAGTGCTTGCTGGTTCCGTTGGTGACGGTGCTGGGTCGCACCCGGGCCAGAGACAGGCTGCTTCCCGAGCGGGACTCACTGCTGTCCAGCTGTAACACAGTGGAGCACAACAAGCCCGCCAGCTCAGAACCAGGCACAGACACCCCCGTAAACACCGCGCACCGAAGCTGTCTGCGTTTCTACTTAAAGTGTAAGTTCCTGCAGTATTTCAAAAATCAATTAGCACAACGCTTCAAAGAAACAAATCAATAAAAAAAATAGTTTAAAAAACAAATCGCTGCTCCCGAACAATAAATTTGATCCATTAGCTCCAAACATGCAGCAAGTAAGGGTCACTGCATTTTAATTAATTTAAAGAAAGGAGAGAACACATACAGTACTTAAAGGTTCAATGCTATGCCGAATTTCCCATCAGGCACTGTAAGCACAGTGCCTAGGGGCAACGAAGGAGAGAAACACTAGTGACTAACAAAAAATGAGCTGAAACAACATGCTTGTGATCGACTCTAGGTGCTCCAAATCAATGACCATGCGCTACCTAGTGGCTGTTCTAGAAACTAGACATATCGAAGTGCTGGTCGCTCGACTCGCTCCATCAATCACGGGGTTGAGCATTAGAATAGTTTGAAGTGCATCCTGTCAATTGACGTCATTCAAATGGCATTGACCCCTCTTTTTGCACATTTTGGAGTGAAAGTGCCGAGGGCCTACGAACCCCAAAATCCGGCCCTGGCTCAATGATTATGCTCAGTGTTTTCCCTTCTATAGGACACTTAGCAGAAATGCTCAAAAACTCCTGCAAAGTCGCAGAATAAAACACTGTGGCAATGTGTGCTTAGGAGCGCTATGTTGTGGCGCGGTCCTGTAGAAAGAACGCCGCTGCTGCAGCTCCCCCTGCTGGTCCTCACCTCGTTGTTCTTGCGGCCCAGCAGCAGGTACGTGGCGGTGATGTCGTTGTACTTCTGTTTGGTCAGGGCGTCCTTGATCTGCTCGCGGGAATAGCCCATGCCCACCATCACCTCTGAGGGACGGCGCGGGGGGGAACAGGGAGAAAGATCGGATCAGTCACCGAATCCATCAGCTCTCGAGAAGCGAGATACTAACAGCTGCGATTCTTACTCTGGTTGAAAGCTGGGTTCCAGACTGGCTCTGTCAGGGTGGAGTTTGCATGACCGAAGCTCAAATCTGTTTTTTCCAGTAACCCAGGCTTATTCTGTATCAACAAGCTGTGCAGTATTTCTGAATTTTGACAGGATGTGCTGTAACATCAGCTCCACGTTTCACAGTTACCTGTGGAACCACAACACTTCACTGCGCCAGCTATGACCACTTTACCTAGGCTGTCTTGGATAAAGGCTGCCAGGAAAATAACTACAGCAGGCGAAGGCCTCACCGATGCGGCTGGCATCACTGTAGTCCTCCAGGGGCTCCACGTGGGGCTTGAGTTCGTCCCCCTCGTACCCAGCGTTCATCCACTTGTCCTTCATGATTTGCTGGCGAGAAGAACAGACGGATTTTAAGTTGTTACAGGAGATAACGGGACACAGAAAGGAAAGAAACGCAGGCTCAAAATAAGATGATTAGCGACCTTCTTAAACAGCCGAGCTGTAAAATGGCATCAGTGCCGGAGGTTGGTTTGGAGCCCAAGCAGCCTGTTTACTGTGTTTGGTCAGGAAGCGCTATGATATGACAACTGTTTTCACGCCTGAAATTCTGTCGGGACCAGACCCCCCACTTGGGGGCCCCCAGCTGCCCTCACTCCGCTCCTCTCCACTCAGCCTTACCTCCAGGGTGCAGCGCTTGCTGGGGTTGAGGACCAGGAAGCGGCGCAGGATGTTCTCGCAGTCGGTCGACATGTAGAAGGGCACGCGGTACTTCCCCCTCAGCACCCTCTCCCGCAGCTCCTGGGACAGCACACACCACAGACAGTGAGCCTCTGCACATCCTCGCCAAGCTCCTCGTTCGCACACAGCTTTTCTTGTATCTTCTACACAAACGTTTTCCTGGGCTTTCGAGAGCCTCGTGTGGGACAGCCTCCCACACTGATACCAGGAGACCCGACACAAGCACTCCAACATCGGCCAGCTTGGTCTCGGGCATCTTGTGGGCCCTCATGCAGATGGTTTGGCAAGGTAAAGGCTGATCTGGGACACCCAACAACTGGGAGAAGTGGGCAATAACCTTAATACGAGAGGACTCTGCAGCAGCAGCTACAGTACTGCAGTAGGTGTGCTAGTGTGGCACAATGGCTTCCATTGCGGACACGCTGTCATGAACGAAGGCGACGCAGTCTTCCTAGAGGAGGTCCTGTGCTCGGGGATGGGAGGGCCGTGTCAGAGAGCGGGTGTGTTTCTGAAGGGGACTGAGCTTGTCTTTTGTACCTGTACAACTAGCAGGAGGACTCCGGTCAGGGGCAGAGACCTCCTATCCAGGAGCAGTGTCCTGGGTCCTATATCACGGGAGGACCTTACCTTCAGATTCTGCCCGTCGAAGGGCAGCGAGCCGCTGACCAGCGTGTACAGGATGACGCCCAGGCTCCAGATATCCACCTCGGGCCCGTCGTACTTCTTGCCCTGGAACAGCTCGGGGGCGGCGTAGGGGGGGCTGCCGCAGAACGTGTCCAGCTTGTTCCCCAGGGTGAACTCGTTGCTGAACCCAAAGTCGGCGATCTTGATGTTAGAGTCGGCATCCAGCAGGAGATTCTCCGCCTGTCAAGTCAGTATTTCAGGAACTGTAACCTTTTTTTCTATAGATACTGGTAAGATTAGAGGCCATTACAAAAAAAAGAAACAGCTTGGAAAAGTTTATCCATGTTGTTGTAGTTAAAATATAATTTTTTCTTATTCCTAATTCCCTATGACACCATTCGAATTTTGTAACCATTAAGAAAAATGGTGTTTCAAAGAGAGGGGAAATTAACCTAATGAACAAAATGCCTCCTAGAGCAGTTTTATTAACTAAACGAACAAACAAGCCAGTTGCCTGGTTCCAGTGAGGCCTGGTTCTGACCTTGAGGTCCCTGTGAACGATGTTCTTCTGGTGACAGTAGTGCACAGCAGACACAATCTGTGTGGGAGAGAAGCACAGGTCATGATGGGCAGCACTTGCCTTGATTTTTTGGACACTGTAAGTTTACTTTAGTTTTAACCCGGAAACCTTTTAACAGACAATGAGCTGAGCCAGCTTCTTGACTGAGATTTATATGAGGCAGTGAATTAAGCCTAGTGAAATTCAGTTCTCGTCTCCGTCAGGTTCGATCTGCCTTGCTGTCCTGCTGATGAAGGCAAACAGAAACCTCATCAGCAGTGCAGGCCTGCAGTGTACCACCGGGGTGAGGTGGGCTTCACGGCTTTAGTTCGCTTGCTGCAGAAATGGCTCTAGGCACCTAAAATCATGTGACAGAAATGAGAGAGACGTTTCACGATTCACTCTTCCCATCAGGGAGACTGTATGGGGCTGTACAGCCATAAAGCTTAGGCTCAGAAAAGTGTTCATCCCACACTGGCAAACCAAAAATCACCAATTTAAAAACAGGACTCCCACAGAGGCGTAAAGGAAACTACTTCTTAAACACGCTAGAAACAACAAGCAAAAGATAGAAGGTTTCATCAGAAATCATGGCCGCCAGCCCTACGCAGGCTCCCACGTGGCTAGCCCTGTCCAGTTCTCACATCCCCACACTGGAACCGTCCGCGTCGGAGGCTCTGCATTCACAGCCCACGAGCCGCGACTGGCTTACCTGCCGGAATTTGGCTCGCGCTTCCTTCTCCTTCATTCTCCCGTGAGACACGAGGTAGTCGAAGACTTCGCCTGCGGGGGAGGCAGAGGAACAGGGACAGGGCACGGTGAGGGCGGGCAGCGCACCTGGGCCTCTGCCCCGCCGCCAGAGTCTCCACACACAGCGGACTCCTGCTGCTCCCTGAAGGGCCCTGTGGCGCTTCGCCCAGGCGCGGACAGGGATGACGTACAGCATGTCCACACACTCGGAACGATCAGTGGACAGACAGGATAGACAGAGACTGCGCAGTGTGTGAGCTTGACCGCGTGCATGCTCACAGAGCCTCATGCAGAAGGGCACTCAGGAAGACTGTACCGCTGCACGTGCAACAGAAACAGGACATTTTGTATTGCAGAGAAACAGCCCAGTTTCAGTTAAATGATGAAATCTGCTTTTGGAGAGGCACACTTCAGAACCATAGATCCTGAAGAGAGCCGAGACAGGACAAATGAATGTTTGGGGGCCTGTGACATGACAGCTTCTTCTCCATGAGTGTCTAAGGCTGCCTTGCAGTCTGTCTAATTTCACCTGAGTATGACAAACACCAAACCAAGCTTCTTTCCTCTGCAGTACCTCAGCCTCAGAGATCATGAGCCCATTTGCTCAAGAAAGAAAGAGGACAGAGACAAAGCAAGAGATATGGGATGGATAATGAGACCACACTGCACCTCACCCAACGAGGCCCAGAGAGAAAAGAGGTTCAGATCCCAGCCGAGGGGGAAGACAGGGGTTCGGGGTAGGAAAGGCACAGTGTGCCTGGCTGCCCCTGTGTCGCCCAACTCTCTTACAGTAAAGGGCAGCGCTGCAGAGAGCCGACCGAGAGCTGGCATGGCTTGGAGCAGCCGTATCTGGAGAGAAGCGGGCTGGATTCAACCCACGTGTCCGATCGATGTGACAGCCGTATGTGTATGTCTGTGTGCTAGGGCGTGCAAGCGTGCGTGAGTGTGTGTGTGTGTGTGTGACTGCTGAAGCTGCAGGGAAGCACAAGGGATTCTCTCACGGACAGACAAAGCAGCGAGTGAGGGAGTGAGTGATAAAGAGGGAGAAGGAAAGAGGGGATGGGGGGGCAGAAAGAAATAGCTGGAGAGGAAAGAGGGAGCAAAGGATTATGAAGAGAGGAGGGGCAGGGGGGATGAGTGAAAGAAAGGGCAGGAGAGAAGGGGAGAGTGGCAGATGACAATGGAGGGAGGGGAACAGAAAGAGAGGGAGGGAGACTTCGGAGCTGCCAGAGCTGGATCGGAGGGAGGAAGCAGCGAGGGAGAGACAGAGACTGGTCGGAATGAACAGAGAGGTAAAAGAATAATAGAGGATGAACCCAGTGCGTTTCTCCTGGCAGTAACGAACTAGGTTATGGCTTTGACGCTGTGGGAAACCGCTCTGGGGTGCTTGGCTGCGATTCAAGAGGCCAGGTAAATATTTGGTTGACAGAGCTCTGCAGAGCTGGGCACGTAGAGATTTTTAATCGGAATACATCCGCTCAGCACCATTAGAAGCCACTATTTATCATTTCAAATGGAAATGAATCCTGATGGCTGACACACTCCGAACCAGATGGTCAGAAGCTCAGTTTTCAGCATGGTTACAGATAAGGAACAAGTAATAGGTTTATTCCATGCTGAAAAAAAGAAGAAAGAGAACACAACGTTTCGGCCGTGGAGCCTTCTTCAGGTGTGTGACTTCAGGTGTGCTGACGCAGCTCCCCACCTGAACTACATGGTTACAGATAGGCACTGGGATAAAAAGTCCAGTGGAAGTAGAATAAGAAGGGAACGAGACGTCTCCTCTGAATATTGACATGTCTGGGTTCTCTCCTGTCGAAAGCAGCCTTTCTCAATCTGAATCACATTAAAGGAGATTCCTGTTGTTTACTATGGTGTGCAGCAGTAAAAGAACAGCAAAATAGCAAAGATAAGACAAGGACTATAGAGGCATGTGCAAACAAAGTGCTAAACATTGCATAAGCCCATTTAAGCAAACAAGCACAGCAGGACAAACAAAAAAAATGTATTTTTGGAACTTATTTTTTTCTCTGAGCTGCCTAATAAAAGCACAGGTTACCTGTGTGAAAGATGGTGTGCCACACTTTTACTGGGATCACTAAAGGGCTATGGGGGGACAGACAGACACTCACCCCCACTGGCGTACTCCATGATCAGATACAGTGTCTTCTCAGTCTCGATCACTTCAAACAGTTGCACTGCAAAACAAGGAACACATCAGTGAATTAAAGCAGTAGTACAACATACATTCGGATCTGTTCAAATTAACAACATAGGCTACATTTAACCTTCAGCAACACAAACACCTTGTGGTACACAATAAAAGTAAAAAAGTCTTTTGCTTGTTAATATCTCAAGTTAGTATCCTTACAGAATGGTGTCACTTCTCAACTTTTTTTACTTGTTTTCTCACAAGGAAAAAGCAGGTGCTGATGATAAACGATTTCTGAAAACTGCCCACGGCGTTTCATGTAAGTTATTTTCTGCAGGGCTTTTTATCTCAGTTTTACAAAACTCACAACACAACTGAACAGTTGTGTAAAGGTGAGAGTAACACAAGCCAGAGTCACGTTACAGAGTCCCAGACAGTCCTGGGAAAAGAATTCTACAATCATGGAACTACACCCCAAAAAAGTCAGATCAGTCAAGAAAACAAAGTCCTGTCTTTCCGCTTCCGAGAAAAAGCCAGACTTGAGGCTTATGCCTGCACGTGTTTCTTACTCACGCAACCCTATGGTAAAATCTAAAAATGGTAACACAAAGACACGCAAATACCACCTGCTTCTGCTGCGCTGCGCAGTAAATCTGCTCGTCAGCCATCGGTGCCACCGGCTGGAGGCAAACGGCAGAGTGAGAGGGGTCACTCTGTCACAACGCCAGCTGGGCTTTCATTCAGGCGACGCGGGCTTTAAGCAAACTTGACGAGACTACGACTTACAAAAGGGCGCCGCCTGTGGATTCCAATCTGCACTTTTCCCCCCTTTGCACCCACATCAATCAGGAAGGGTTCAAATCCCAGGGGAAGGGGATGAACTAAGCAGATATTTTTTTTCTTTCCAGCAGTTATGGTTTCTGGGAATCAATCTGCTGTCTGAGCTGGTAGCAGGGAACCTAGTGACTGAGTGCTTGAGTTATCTAAGTATTACTAACACACCGAATCAACTGTTGAGTGTCCTGCAACTAGGAGATGGAAAGGTGACTCTGACTTACCGCAGCTGTTTCATTCTTTTTTCACTACAGTTGTGTAAAACACTTCACTCGTCTTCAAACTGAGAAAGTGTGCTAGCAGGTAGATTGTACTCCTACAAACTGAAACCTTTAGTCTTTTACTGTGTGCAAAGACCTGCTCCGACACTAAATTCTTCAATCTGGGCCAGCAAGCTCAGTTGGAGTTTTAAAACGACACGCTTAGCAACGCTTTGTGGCACCCAATATGGGTTCTGATGGGATGTCCACGATGAATTATTGATGAGGGGATATTAAAATCAGTCACCTTGACAGACGGATTACAGACAATCCTAAACCACACAACACCAAGTTAAAAAAAATCTCCAGAAGACGCAAACTGCTCTGTATTCTTTGAAGTGCAGGGCCAGGCATAGATGATCGTACATACCCATAATACCTAAACTAGCCTGGCTATCAGGAACCCTCCTCCCCTGACAACATCCTGTAGGCACAAGGACAACCTGAACAGGATGTGACAGGTTCCGATTATTCCTGCAGGATCACTGTCAGCTCAGGCTGTGATAAGGGGGCGAGTGTATGATACCGACCCACACACCTCCATCGGTTCGGCCGGATTTCACAGGCAGATTCCAGGGCTGTAGTGTGGAGCAGAGGTGAGGGTTCTGGACTCGTATCTGGAAGCTTGTGAACTGAAATCCCAGCTGAGACCCTGCTGTTATATCCTTCAGTAAGGGACCTCACCCAAACTGTTGCAGTAAAATACCCAGCTGTGTAAAGGTTGGTTAAATTTAACTCGCTTTGGACAAAAGAGTCACCCAAATACAGTAAATCAGTAAGAGTTTCAAAAGGACTGAAATCTGAGGGTTGTTCTGGCCGGGGAAGATGATGAAGAGCCCATCACCTCTTCTCCAGGCAAACCACGCATAGTCTTCAGAGTATTAATTTGGCTGGGGTTCCTAATATTTTGACCCATGAGACTGTACCACAAGGCATGGAAAGGAGCTAACTGGATAGCTCCGTAAGAGGCTGAAAATGCCATCATTCTAAATGTGCCGCCATGCTTTATTTCAGTACACTTGCACCACAGCTCAATTGCTGCAGCTGTCACTCGCAGTTTCTCCCGGGATCCCCTTCCCCTCGCCCCGGGATCACATTCCTCCTCCTCCGCCAGCGTCCCAGCAGTAACACCTACCCCTCGGGGTCTGAATGGGAGAGATCATGCTCACTTTCCGCTACAGCACAGCCACACCCCGGCCAGAACCAGGGATTCCCAGGGATCAAACAGACGTTTCCCTTCGGGAGTACTCACCTATGTTTGGATGATTCAGACCTTTCATTATCCGTACCTCTCTAAAGAGCTAGAAACAGCAGAAAGGAAAAAGAAAAACATATTAGACACGGCATCTACTGTACTCAAGAGCTGCCTACTCCTGGGACAAGGCGTGACAATCCAGAGCCCTGGACGCATAAAGTGCAAGACTGGACTACAACAGCAGTCCAGCAGCCCAGCAGTATGTTTTACAATATGCTTCTGAGAGGTTGCAAACTCAAGGAGATCCAAGCCGGAGTCCACACTTGTAACCAAGAGCAATGAGGCAGCAGTGATAACGTCTTTAAATTATTTAAAAAACAAAATAAAAAATACATGAACACACAGGAGAGCAGCAGAGAGACATCAAAAGCCCATGTCAGGTCTTGGAGAATTCACCTGTGACTCCAGCCCTGACTCGGTCAAGCCCCAGACTGAATTCTAATGCCATCTCTACAGGGAAGGCACTTAGCGGTGGGTACACACGCGGCACAAACGCCAAACACAAAACGTAACGTATCTAGGAAATTCCCAGCTTGCGTGTGCTTTCATCAAGGGGAACTTTCTTCACCGCCCCCTGGCAGAGGTGTGTTTGTCTGCTTTTATTTTGTTTCTGGAACTTTGGAGTTCACGCAGTTTAAGACATCCTCGGGCACACATGCGAGCAGAAACAAGATGTCTGCTTACGAGGTCCATGGAGCACCTGCCGCAAGAGGAAATACAGCGGCGCCGCAGTGCTGAACGAGAGACGAGGAAGGAGGAAGAACTCAACTCCTGAAGGGAAACAGAGCGGCAGCTTGATGTCACGGACACCCTCTTGTATGACACGGAGAAGCTCATTCGCGCAGGAACCCAGTACGAACCCAGGCAGAGGCGGGAGGAGGGGAAGTGGCCCTTGGCGGGCAGGAGGGGACACTCTGGGGTGCGTCAGAAAGCCAACAGCAATCACAGGTCCATTCTTCCATAAAGACCCACAGAGCTCTGTCCATGTGCGTGCGGGTCCGCGGACCCAATCTCTCGCAAACACAGCACTATTTTTGTTAAGTTTTCATTACTGTAGAACAGTAAATAAAAACTGATGGACAGACCGCACCACAGAAACACTAACACACGTGTGTACGTGTGAGTGTCTCCTCTGTTTCTTTCCCAGGGGACAACGCTCTCCTTATAGGATACGGTCTGCAGTCACGGGGCCCTGGAGAGAGCAGGGGAGTGTTTAAATTCACAATTGTACAAATGCTCACTGTGGATTAAGAAACTGAGAACTGGAAGATGTTGGAGAAATTTCTAAACCTTGAACAAAGTTTCTGATAATCATCAAAATTACTGAGGAGCTGAACAGACAATGAAATATTTTAAATATACAGTATACAGTATTATGCATTTATACTTGTCTATGTATGTCTCCACAGACTCTTTCTAAATAACCTATATGTTTCCTGAGAGAATCAACACATTTCTACAGTAACCTATAGGTTATTTGCCAAAGGACATGTCTGTACAAGTAATTAGTACAAATATAAAAACGCACACACTTCCACACACTGGGTGCTCTGCAAGCCAGAGCTAAGAAATACAGGCAGCAGCCCCTGGAGACAGAAAGAAACAGAAAAGCATTGATTTTAACCCTGCAAAGCAAACAGAAGCAGCTGCTGGCCTGTTTTCAAAATGAACTCCTTAAACTGCTGTTTTTCACAAAGTGAAGCAGCCAAAATAAGAAGCAAAATAAAGAGAAAACATTTGCAACATATAACATCCAAAGACTGTCATGTCATAATGAGGGATTTTTTCAAGGGACTTCAGGCGGGGAGACCAGCCTGGCCTGTTTGTCAGGGAATTTTCTGGAATTTCGTTTTCCCTGGTGCCAGCCCCGGCTTTCCGGGTGCACTCACTGCTGTCCTGTCCCGAGCGCCACAGAGTATCTCTGGGACACAGGGAGCCGACTGCCAGCGGCCCTGGCACTCCCTCTATCGGAGTGCAAGACTGAGCCTCAACTTGTTCCAGGAGGCAGACTGACCCAGAGCCGCACAAATTAGTCCAGAGCTCAGCCCACTGCCCCAGCACCGAAACACAAACTATCTGCTTCTGTTGTGGAACCGCTGGTCACAGAAAGGGACCGATTTAAAAACCGCTGTGCACAGGATGACACAACACGAAGCAGCTTTTGTCTCGCGAGCAAGGCACTGCAAATCAAACATCGAGCCTTCATATTTTTATGGAAGCAGGCGCTTTGTTTAAATTTTGACCTTGCTCAAATCAAAGAATTATGTTGGTCCTTTAGGGAAGTTAAGACATTTTGCCATCGTTTGAAGAAAGAGCCAGCCCAAAGTTCTTATCTGATGACGCATTTTCTGCATGGCAGTATTTTCAGTATGTTACACACCTCACTGCAGGGCAAAAAAGAACTTTTGGTCATTAGGCAACCACTTCCTTTCTCTTCTGCTCATGAGTTATTTGTCTCGATCTGCATATAGAAAATAATATTAACACACTCAATCAAGGTCATTGATTTAAGTAGCAGAACAAAATTCAAACAGGAGGACAATGCTGCACCAGCTTTTAAATACAGCACACCACACAAACATATTCGTTTGTGTGTTAATGCACAGCCACAGTAGACACACACAAGAGCCACGAGCACTGCATTCACAACACACACCTTTGAAATCAACCTTTCACAGCACCCACACACAGACGCGGAATTGGAGAAGATTCTACATTCATACAGATGCCAGCTCTTCGCCCAAAAATAGCACGCACTGTCACAGCACACCCTCTCTCACTCCGACCCTCTGAGACTGCCCTAATTGAATTGAGAAGGGGAAGCATCAGCTGTTCACCTGAGCACTAAAGATAATAATCACATAAGCCTACTCTTTCTCTCTCCCTCTCATAAATTGACTTCCTGGTTCATTCCCCGGGGCTTACCCACGTCACTGTTGCCATGGTGCTGCCGGTATTAAGAGACAAGGCTCTCTCCCCAGGGCCAGGCTGTATCATGTGCCCCCTACTACCCCCCACCTAGAGCCTGATGGGAAGTCCACCAATGGCAGTATCCCAGGAGCCCCTGCACTGCTAGGTCAGCCAAAGCCACATATGTGCTGGCCCCTGCTCCCGTCCTTCTATTAGCAACCTCCAGGGTTTTGTGTCATGATAGCAGGAGCCCTTGGCCATTGTAATCCAGCTCCCCCCTCCCACCGAGTGGTGGTACGGTCCATCAGCGGACCCTCGTCACGTGATCTCTCCCACCTCATCACAAGGGGAAGATCTCATAACCCTGCCTGTACTGTAGCTAGCCACGTCTGTCACTCTGTTCTCCCATTCATCCTTGTATTCTAGATTTTATTTCTTTTAGATCCGGGTGTTGCATGTTGCATGATGCAATTTATTTATATGCTTTGAAATGATCTATTATACATCAACACAACATTACAGCTTTTCCACACCTTAAAAGGGCTTAACATCCAAAGCACTGGCTTTTTTCTTTCTGTTTTTCAGAGTGGAACTAATCTTTGCTTGTTCTTTTGCAGCCAACACACGATGACACAGCTCCTCACTTGAACAATACTACTCCTACTTTTAACACTGCTAATAATAATAATCCAAATTTAAACTTCAATGCAACTGTAAAAATAACTGGATTGGCTCTTCAGAAAGTGGCACAGCTCAGGTGCTGCAACACTGCCTAGATAATGAAAAGCTCCCTATCCCTTCCGTCTGGCATGCAGAACACAGGATTAGATCTCATAAAGGCCCCCCGTGCTGCTGTTGCAGGGCAACGAGAGACTGTCCTCCGCCCCAGGCTACAGTGGTGAGCCAGGCCTTAGAGCAGACATATTACCACACTGCCTTCCCACCGGCTATGGTATAATTAGGGATGCCGCCAGCCACCACACCACAGGAGCTCAAGGACAGAAAAGGGTCCCACAAGGCTGTCTCACATACACCCGTCACACTGGAAAGGCCCTGTTTCGAGGTCTGTCACTATGCTTACCATACCCAGAATTATTCAGAGACACAGAAGCGTAAGAGTGGTTACAGAGGAGAGGAGGCCGGTTGGCCCACGTGGCTCATGTGGCTGCTGTTAGCTGACTGATCCGGGGATTCGGACGTTTCTTGAAGTGAGCCAGGGTACCAGCTTCAACAGCAAGGCTGGGCAGTTTGTTCCACACTCCCACAACCCCTGCGTGTACACGCCTCCTGAATGCACTTCCCCGCTGTTTAGTGTGTTTTGAAAATTCTCATTTTCTTTGTTCCCTGCATGTCACATTGGCAGAATACCGTGTCGCGAGGCGCAGTGCTCAGGAGGAGATGCGGTTGTCACGTGCTCTCCCTGATGCACTACCTCTTGCTAGGTGAAAGTGAAAGTGCAGTATTTTTACATCACTTTATTAACCCTTTACAATTTCTTGCATTAGGAATTATCTTTTCGCATACCCCAGCTTGCTCTCCATGAGACACACAGACACACAGATAGGGAGAGAGTCTGGGGTCAGTGAGCAGGGTCAACCATTGTACGGTGCCCCTGGAGCAGTTGGGGTTAAGGGCCTTGCTCAGGGGCCCAACGGAGTAGGAGTCCTCTGCCGGCTGCGGGATTTGAACCGGCAACCTTCTAGCCAGAGGCACAGATCCTTAGCCACAGAGCCACCACACCGCTATTTGCTGCTTTGCGATGTTTTTTTAAATAGTGGCTTTTCTCCTCAAGGCTTGAGCCACGATGGGGTACAACGCGTGACAAACCTGGGAGCGGGCGGGGCTGCTGGCGCTGGCGCTGGCCCCGGGCACGGAGCGTGTGAGGGCGTGTGTGCGCGGGGTGGGGCAGCTGGGGCACTGGGGCAGGGCTGACTCACAGTGCACAATGCCTGAAGTGCCCCTGAGTCAGCCTGACCTAACAAGCACTGACTACGCCTGGGAGGAGGCTATAAACCCACCGTCCTGTTCCACGCGCAGAGCTGTGTGGTGACGAGCACTAGAAATCTGCACACCACCCGTAAAGATATGAAGCCCAACAAGATACTGGGATATATGGTGGAAAGCACAGAACTGACATTGAGGGATGCTGTGCCAAAATTGCACAATATTTTGTCAACACCAAATTTCGAATAGGGTTCACAATTGTGATTGGCATGTTAAAAAAAAACAGGAAAAACTTTTGACACAGAATCAGTTCAAGGAACGCCACCAAAGAGACTCCTGGTCATAAAGGCTGAAATAACCTGAAATAGACAGGCTGAAGGAAGCAAATCTCTTTAATCCCTGGTGAAGGAAAAGGGACACAAGTATCCAAACTATCAACAGAGTCAGCCCAGAAGACAACTTCCATACTAAAAGTAAAACAAGAAAGCAAACTCACAAGCAGAAAAGGGATGTACATTTAAGACTAAAAACAAAAGGCACAAAGGGATTGCTTTTGCACAAATAGTTGTGGGAGTCTGAAACAAGCTACTTGCTCATGCCCTTGAAACAAACTCCCTGGGGTTTTTCACAAAACCTCTGGATGAGATCCTGGGATTAGTCAAAGACTACCACAAAAATGAGCAAGATGGGTCCAATATCAACCTCTTATTAATTTGATTTTTTTCTTGTTTTCTTATGCTGGTTGAAGACCATGATAACACAGGCTTATCATAAAAGGCATAAATATAAAAATGATCACTATCAACACAGAGAAGGCTCTCATTCACAGCACATACATCTATACAATGAGATGAAACCATTGGTATAAAAGCACACTCTCAGTATATTGAAATTCCGGCTTGTACCTTTCTTTCTAGTACATTCGAACAGACTGATGTCCAGACATACAGTAATAGGATACTGTCTCACTGACATCCATAATCTGAAACAGATCAATTGTTATCTAATGGTAGTACTATTTTCTTTTAGCAAAACAGATGATGATTAGAATGTTAATTATGATCATCGTAATTAAAGGGCAAATAAATTTGCCACCCTAACAGGGATTTAAAATAACAGGCATCTGGAGACTTTGCGGAGATCTGTGTGAATGCTCCATTTGATCTGCGCTGTTGTGCCAGATGGCCCCAGCTTGAGCTGCTAAAAGTTCAGGCCACAAGCGCCTGGACCTGGGGGAAGGGTTGGCATCTGTCCGTCAGCCATGGTCTTACCTCTCCCCCTCGCAGCACCCATCCCACCATGAGCTCGCTCACACACCAGCTGGCGGGGGTACCCTGCTATTTCCCTCCACATGTTTCGGGGGGGGGCATCCCAAAATACCACCCCCACACACCCTCCCACCCTCAGACTGGCACTTGTGGGCACTGGAGGAGGTCAGTGTGTCTTTGTTGCAATGCAGAAGGCTGCAATGTGGACAATACCAAGTACAGGCTAACTGGAACATTACTCTGTACATTTTGTTGATTGCAACATCTCCAACACCTACATGAAGATGTTAAAAGTATGGGGTGGCTCTGTGGCTCAGGATCTGTGCCTGTGGCTGGAAGGTTGCCGGTTCATATCCCGTTGCCGGCAGAGGAATCCTACTCCGTTGGGCCCCTGAGTCAGGCCCTTAACCTCAGCTGCTCCAGGGGCGCCGTATAAACGGGTGACCCTGCGCTCTGACCCCCAGCTTCTCTCCCTGTCTGTGTGTCTCATGGAGAGCAAGCTGGGGTCTGCGAAAAGACAAATTCCTAATGCAAGAGATTGTGTATGGCCAATAAAGTGATCTTACCATAACACAGGCAAGGCAAGAAATTGTCATCAGAGAGAAAACGAGTGTTTTTCTTGACAGCAGCTTTTCTGCGTTGCAGCCCAAGCTTGTCAGGTCTCAGAGGCTAAGCAGGGCTGGTCCTGGTCAGTTCTGGGTTTGGAGACGTCTAAGGTCTCTAATCAGCTCACCAGGTTACTGCTGTAAGTGGTGTCGGGGGAGTAGCTGGCAGTGCCCTTCCCTCTGCAGCAGAATTTGCAAACTAGAACCAGCAACCATTCGGCACCCCTGGAGCACTTGGGGTTAAGGGCCTTGCTCAGGGACCCAGTGGAGTAGGATTCCTCTGCCGGCCGCGGGATATGAACCAGCAACCTTCCAGCCACAGGCGCAGATCCTGAGCCACAGAACTACTGTTTATTGCAGACCTGCAGTATTGCTTTAGTAAATAATTTTATATAATAAATTGTTGTATAGTTTAACTACACTTATACTTTTATATAGTTTATAGTTCATCACTGGAACTTTAATTACTGGCTGTCAATTGGAATGAGCTGGGAGATGGAGTCCTTGTGTAGTGGGACGACAAGCACGCGAGTCTGGGCTACCTTGTTTTAATTAGGATACAAAAGGCAGAAGAGGAGATTTCTGATTCGCACTCCCGTATCTATACCATGCGAGGATCAGCGGGAGAATGGAAACAGGGGGGTAGGGTGGGGACCAGGGACCCCCAGATCACGGTGGGCTGTGGCAGAAAGGGGACGCTACGGCTTTAAGAGCAGACGGTGCTTTGGGGCTGCCCAGGACTTCACAGGAGGGGGAGGGGAGAGAAGCTATACATCCTCCATTCAAGCCCCCCCCTCAATGACCCAGGCCAGCATTCCAGACAGGCAAACAAAAGAGACAGCTTAGGCAGTGGGGCGGGGGTCCTTGAGGGGCCTGTCTTGGTAAAGCACCCCTGTTAGAGCCTGACAAAAGCAGGCCAACGTGATAGGGCAGTGGATGCTCCAGTGTGGATGAGTGAGTGTGTGAGGGACAGAGGGCAGGGGGCGGGGGGGCACTGTACACCAGGCAGAGTGCCTCTCACCACACAGGAGCAGAGCAAGAGGGGGTGTGCGCGCTGACAGGGAGTCGGCATTTTCCCACAGCGTCTTTCTAAGGAAGCAAAAAAAAAACAAATAAAAGATCCTACTCTC
This sequence comes from Atractosteus spatula, assembly GCF_055471065.1. Classification (NCBI taxonomy): domain Eukaryota; kingdom Metazoa; phylum Chordata; class Actinopteri; order Semionotiformes; family Lepisosteidae; genus Atractosteus; species Atractosteus spatula. The sequence goes on along the minus strand of NC_142708.1, from coordinate 75,643,291 downwards.
CTTGAGATTCAATTAACATCTCAGGCAAAGGAGGAGTCTGGGAAACGAGAGGGACACCGTGTAAGCGTGCGTAAGAGTCCGCGAGCGAGATCGGAGCAGGCACTGCGGAGAGAACCGGGCCGCACAGGGAAATACCAGACCGGGCCTGCCGCAGGCTCACAGAGGCCCGAGGGATCTTCCAGCCCTGCTCTGGACTGGACTCCTGCAGCTTTCAGGGTCAGATGACTGCGCACAGAGAGCAAGAGGGACCTGCTGTCTCCTGCGAGGGAACAGTGCAGAGCAGCCGCTGCCCCTGCCGCCATGTTCACAAGAGCCTGACTGCCTTCCAGAGAAGTGGTGGGACAGACTGCAGATTAGGCTAATGGTTCTCTAACTGCTGTATGGGGGAGCTCCAGGGGTACCCCAAGAAAGGCCTAGCTACACATGACTCAATCAGATGCACACTCGAACTCCATTGTCAAGAGAGATCTGACAAAACCAAATGTTTGCACATGCCTACCGCACCAGCCGGAATGAATATGAAGAAGAAATATATTTATGATATTTCGCTTTCCGTTCTATTCACTTCATATAGTTCTTAGATTTCACTACATTTTTATTTCAGGTTAACCTACTGTGGGATCAGGCTGTCCCTGCAGAGATTAAAAACAGTGTGGAAACCCGTGGGTGCCAATAACATCCACAGCATGCGGTTTACAGTTCACTCCTGCAACCAGGCTGAAGCCTGTGCATCTCAAGCGGTCATGCAGATGGTGGAATAAAATCATTCCTTTATACAGGGGGACGCATTTTTGGTCCCACAGAATCCAAAAGGACCCAATTAATCTACCAGTGAACTGCAGCACCCACGGGTGGCACACTACAGCCATTCTGCACAGCAGAGGTCTCTGCTGAGTTCAGAATGCACTAGTTTGAACCTGCGCCTTATCAGTCAAAAACCTTTACGCCTTATGTCCGTGTTGCATGCATGCAAACCATTCTTCTGGATATTTTCACTTCATCTGTCCTGACAAGATAATTTAAACTGCAAATACCAACCGACAGAAACCAAGGTTCTTCAGTCACATGTGTAGCAGTTCCAAAGGTTCCACCTACTCTCCCTGGTAAGGCATTGAACTCCACAGGAGACAGCGCAAGTGATATTGCCACAGCACTTAGAGATAAATAATTAACAAACTTTATATTTCTTGAAATACTTAGAATTTATCTACATCCAGCTGCAGAAATCATCACAGTTCTGTCACTTCAAAGCAAACATTTTATTCTAACTGCCTCTCAGATCAAATATTAAATCTTACATTGTAGTTCCCAAACTTAATGGTTGGCAGTTACTGACAGCTAATTTTGAGCATTAATCTTGTGGGGTGAATCGCTATTTTGAAGAAGTCGTTTTTTTTTTTAGCCCTTTTGGATGCACTTTGGACTTCGTTATTACACCCTGAAATGAAATCAATACCAGGGGACTCACCTTTTGCAGGCTGGTAGGGTTCAGCTGAGTTTTGTCAATAATTTTTATTGCAACCTGAAACAAAGAAATAATAAATAATAGGTATGGAGATTCCTGCACTTTACATAACAACATTACTTATTGATGTAATATAAAACATTTCAGTTTTTATCTTAGTAAATTGCACATGTGGACTTGTTGGAGTTGTGGAGGACTTGTAAGTTTCACCAGGAAAGGAGCTGATTTACTGGCAATGCATATACAGTGGGTCCACATTTATTCACACCCAGTATTCACAACAAGGGCTGTGTTAAGTAAAAAAAAATCAAGTGAGCCTTCAGTATTTGTTGTGTGAGCAAATGAAGATGAGGAAGATTTTCGGTATTCAATACTGCAAAAACATCCATCCACACATTATCAGAGAGCAGTGCATTCTAGTAAGACTCATGGCAACCCAGAGCCTATCCAAGAAGCCCAGGGTACAAGGTAGGATTTTACTCTGGAATGGACACCAGTCCACTGTAGGGCAAGCACAAAGGGACAACAATGAGACACCAGTTAACCTGGCCTGCTGGTCTTCAGAAGGTGGTACTGTAGCAAACTGGTGCATCTGGAGAAAAGCTATTCAAATGTCTAGAAAATACTTGTGTTCAAATACATGACATTCACACCCTGGCAATTTGTCAAAAATAAATGCCAGTGAAACAATCCTCTGAATGTTTTAGAAATCTAGTACTTTCATAAAGCCGCAGAAAGACTATAGAGGCTTCTGGAATCCACACTGATTGTCATCGGGTTTTAATTGAGGCAGAACACAGAAGCACTGTCACGTGGAATGACAGAGTCAAAAGATCTAAAGGAAACATTATCAACCTCCACAACTCTAGTGATAGCTCTACAAAATCATAAGACATCCCATTTTCAAATTTACTGTTCATCACCTACAAGTTAAAGAAAGAAGAGGACCCCATCAGGAAGTGGACGTCTTTTGAAGGTTTTACCAAAATCTACAGTAAGAGAGGTGGTTTGGAGGGCTCCTTCACACCCAGAGACAACAATTAGGAATCTTCAAAACTATCTGGGATCATCAGGATACAACGTCTCCTGGTCAGCCAGATTTCCAAGATATGAATTTTTCAAATAACTAACCGATTCCCAGTTGGGTGAAACAGTATGAGGAGTATGTTCAGCCCAGAATGCTGAAGTTGATGTTGGAAAAAAATGTCTGCCCTTTGGTGAAGCACGGAGGCAGATCTGCTTGGCTGCGGGGCTGTTTTCATCCCCTGATCCTGGAGCCTTTGTTAGAATTCAGGGAGGGAAGAATTTCAAAGAATATCATGACATTTAATCCCACTACTGATTCCTCCTGCGAAGATGCTGGAGTGTGGTTGCAAACATGGACTTTCCAGCAGGATAAGAAAGCATAAAAAACGTTTCTGGATCAGGTGTCACAGTCTCCAGACCTCATATTCCAACAGAATATTCCTAGGATGAACTGTCAAAAGAAGGGCTGAAGTTCTGCATGGAGGAGCGGCAGAAATCTCGACGAGAAGTGCCCGAGTCAGTTAAAAGGCTACAGGAAGCACCTGCTGTATGTTCTCTAAGGAGGATCAATGAAATATTGATTTCGGGTACACTGGTAATCTTGACCGCTGTATGTAGAGAAAACTATGGCAGCAGTGACTCAGAACTAGACGTCTGTGGGTTCAAACCCCAGGTCGGGCATTGCTATTGTATATTTGAGCAAGGAATGTAGCTCAGATAGCTCCTGTAAAATGCTCAGCTGTGTATAAATGGGAACACATGTATGTCACTTTGGATGAAAACAACAGCCAAATAAATTCCTAATGATAACATGTGTAATTTTTGTTTATCAGATTTATTTTTTGCAGTATCTGGCACTGATATGCTTACAAAGTTTCATGTTTCATTTACTGTACTTACAGTAGACAACAAATACAAAATGGATTTGTTGTTTTGCTAAAAACAACTTTCACAGTGAGCATTACTGCCCTCTGGGCATCTTCTCTAAGGTGATCGTCTGCCGTGAATTTCCGCAAGTTTTCCTCTTACATGTCAAAGACATAATGGCTGGGTGAAACGCTGTCTCCAAATCGTCTATGTGTGTGTCTCGTCTCCAGAGTAGCCTGTCCTTGCACCCTAAACATTTGGGGTAGGTTCTACATTGCCTCAACCATCACCAAGAATACTTAATACAATGGAAAAATTACTTTCAGTTACATTGTATCAGTGGTATGAAGAAATCTGTGGGCAACTAAACCCACAGTAGACACCTGCACACAGAAGCCATGACCTCATGCTGGCTTTCTAACTGCTGTGTATGGGACTATTTGTACCACGTCTCCAATTTCATTTGCTTGGAGAACATCTTTTAAGCAGCAAACCAGGTTTGGAAACGCTGAATGGCAGTTGCCAGAATGAAAAAACTGATGATTCTGGAGTTATTTGAGAAGTGGGGAAGCAGGCTTGCTCTAGAACCTGTGGCCATTGAACCCACCCCTGTGGTCTTAGCTCAGCAATCACGTGCATCAGAATGGCATGCAGATGCAAAAACGAATTTAGAGTAAGACAGTTATTCTAAAGACCTCAACAAAAAACTATGGCTCTGCCTATATTATTTCCTGCCCGGTCCAGTGAAGGGGGTAAACCAGTACATGATCATTCATTCCCACAGTCAACACCAGCTCATAGCTCAGCAGTATCACATGGCTTGAGAGTGGTGCTGATGCTGCCTGGTTACTAGACTTGAGCTTCATCATGGACACTGGGCACCTTGTTACCTTCCCTGCCCAACTGAAGAGTGAACCTGGTGCTTCTCTGCCCTGTAACCTGAGTTGGGTATGGGACGGCACACTTTTGTACAAAACACAGATACTCTTCCTAATGAATAAGCAGGCTGTCTTTGACTCACTGTGAGGTACGGTAGGCTTTAAAGAGCACACATCTGAGGTGCTCATCTTCCCGCGTCAAGTTCTTACCTCCCTCCCCGTCAGGATGTGTCGCGCCAGCTTGACCTTGGCGAAGTTACCCTTCCCGATGGTTTTGAGCAGGCGGTAGTTGCCGATGTGCGGTTGCTCGTCGGAACAGGAGGCGATGGAATTCCGACACCGGGCGCCCAGGGAGCGGCTCGACCAGCCGGAGCCCTTCTCCGAGCGGCTGCCTGTGAGCGAGGCATGCTGGGAAAAGAGCAAGACGGGGAGAGGTGGAGAGGCCTCCGTGAGCGACAGACTAGCTCAATCGCTGCCTGCACGTGAGCAGCTGCACTGCCTCAAGCCCCAGCCCCGACGAACACCATTCCAGGACTCATCAGGCCGCCACATCACAAAGGAAAAAAAACGTTTTCGAATGAGGTCTTTCTGAGACCGTTTCGACACGGGAAGAAAAAAAAAACTATAACACCTATGAGAGAGACAGGACAGCTTTTGAGAAGTTTAATTTTTCCACTCCTGAAAAAAATGTCTTACTTTCTCTGCTGTGTTGACTATTTCAATTTTTTTTTCATGACGACTTAAAAAAAAATTGAGGAGAAAAAAGCTGACCTGAAGCAATAACCTTTCAGAATAATCCCGTGTTTCACCCGAAAGAGCTTCATTTTCTAAGAAAATCAAACTGGATTGCAGTTCACTGGCAGTGCTTTCCAGCAAAAGGTTAGTTTATTCTGTAACATCTGCATCTTCTTTGCATCTCCTTTTTTCTCTCTCTCATCAGCCAGTTTTTGATGAGTCTCTCACTGCAGCTTCTCATCCGATTGCTATTTTATTTGTTTTATTTCGAAGACAGAACCCTGCTGTGAACCAGCCTGTGGCTGTGTTGGGCCAGTGGGTTGCCACATGTAATTTATTGCACGCACAGTAAGACTATAGCCCTCTCCTCCAGAAGAAATAAATAAATGAAGAATATACAGTATACCACCACAGCTTCTACTGACCTGAACTGAGCAACCAAGAAGATCCTCTTAAAAATGCAGCAGAAAGCTGTTCTTTTGTCAAACGACGTTTTTTTTTTTAAATGACAGAGTTTCTGCTTCAACCTCATGCCGTTTGCGTAACAACTATAGACCAGGATTTCCAAGCTGTGCCACGATAAAATGAACCCAAACCCAGCAAAAAAATTCCAGCTGTTCCTCAACATTTGGCCGTCTGCAATTTCATTATCAGCTTCTGTTTTGCACTGCAATGCACTGGGTCACCACTGCACCAGAGACCACTGTGCTCGAGTCTCCCCCATCAATTCATAATTTCCGTGAGAATGTGGCCTTGGGATGTGTTTCTAGAACACACTACTCAGGTGTCTGTATATGCACTTTGCAAGGCAGCAACATCAAGACCCTGCATCTGCAAACTATGGAGGTTAATGATCCCTTTTATAATACCATGCACTTCCAAAACATGCAGTCATTCCTCTGAAGGGTATCTGCAGTTCAAGGAAAGCATGTGATAAACACAATTCTCCTTTGGGGTAAAGGAACTGTACAAGGCCACTTACACAACTGTGAAAGATCTACCCCAGCCACAACCCCTTGACACCCTCGGCACACTGTCAAAGGAAACCGGACTCCCACTGCATAAAAGAACGAGCCACTTCAGATTCTTCTATTGCACTAAATCTTTTGGGCCTGGTACCTTGTTTTCAGGGAATCTGACTGCACTGTTGTGCAAACCTATAATAATACTAAGCAGTATATTTTCGCTCTTGCACTTCCTTCGTCATTTGTAGGACAAACTTGCAGTTTCTTCAGCCCCGAAGGGGAAAAAACTTGCCGCACAACTTTGTCTCATTTGTCTTGCCCACATTCGCCTGAGAAGCAAAAATTCTATTTATGGATAAAAAACAAATCTCTGGGAGGGTGAAATAAAGGAGTGGAGCTGGTCTAGAAGCATCCCAGCTGACAAAGAAACAAAATGTAGATAAATGACAACTGATGGAGACAATCAAGGGGCAAGATCTTGCACAGCACAGAAGAGACGAGCCTCCTTCTACTGAACCGTCCTGGCAAGACGCAGCCGAACGAATCGGGAGCTGAAGACAGTGTTAATGTGCCATTCCTGTCTTTGGGGGAAAGTCCCATTTCAGTTTGTGTCTCGGGAGGCAGCTCAAATGACACTCAAGACCGGGAGTGAAAACTGACCCAAAATCACACATTTTGGCACCTTTAGATTTAAACTTAGGTGCCTTTCTTGGTTTTATTTGAAAACGTTGTTTGTAGTCCAGGGACACCCCCTTTCTATGTTTCAGGGATTTTTGGGGGACATTTCAACAAAACATGCGAACAAAGGGAGATTGAAGTGCTGCAGGCGAGCAGGTTGTGTGCAGTGTTCTGGTTTTCATTCTGGCTTTCTCAGCAGTCTTGCTCAGCCCCCCCCCCCCCATCCCTCCCCTCCCATCCAGCAGCTCCTCTCCTTATTCCTGTTCTTCACCCAAATCCCCACCCTGTCATTCAGCCCCCCTCGTTCCTGTCTCTCTGTGCCCATTTCACACAAAAAACTCTTGAAAAATGCCCCAGCAGAAAAAAAGCCCTCCTCCCCCACCCCCCAAAAAATAATTCTGATTCTCTCCCTCTCTCCAGCTGGTGTCTTCCTCTTTCTAACCCAGGCTTTTCCTGTCTGCATCCACATGTCTCTCCCCCCTCCTGCCTCCCTCGGGGAGAGCCTATCGATTCCCCGGCTCTCGTAGTCTGATCACCGCTGCCCATGCCTTCAGGGTCAGCCGACTGGACGAGCTCCATCCCTGCAGACATGTGAGTGGGGGAAGGGCATTTGGTGCGCCCCCCTCCCCCCCAAAAAATCTGACCAATCCCCCCCAAAAAGTGCGGACACCCAGAGGGCCGCTGCCAACTGCGAGAAGAGCAGAGACATCAGATCTGTGGTATCTGCCCGCTGTGGCTCAGGCACAGTAATAACAACACACTGGGGGATTCCACCGAAAGGACTGCTTCCAAGAAGAGCCCTCCCACCGCAATGCTGACCAGGGGTTTCCTGGTCCCGCCAGTGCGGGTCCTACTGCGACGAGGCGCTGCCGTGTCTGAGACGCCCCAGCCAGGCGGCGCTCGCCCCAGAGATTTCTATTTTACATTCTGGGTTGTCTTTTTTTGTGGTTGAGAGACCTTTGCAGCCAAGGTCCCCGCAAACCGCCGAACAGGAAGGCATCTTGGCAGGAGAGCTCTCCTGGGCACCGCTCCCCGGTGCAGACGAGCACCCGGCCTTTCGCATCAAAAACCCGCGCAGGACCCCTGGGACAGGCCTGCTGACCCGAGACAGGCAGAGGACGTGGTTCACGGTGCAACCAGTTCTCAGGTGCACCGAAGTGTGTAGCGCTGCACCACTGAGAAGACGAGAAAAAGCCACAGTTCTCAACCCCTACAAAATCGTAACACAGCTCCTGACAAAAAGCGAAATGCAAAATCCTCTGTAGCACTAGCCGACGATGACCCAGCCTTGACTGGAACCTGCACCCTCCAGACTACAAATAAAAAACCATACCAGAAATGGGCAGGATCACGTGCAGACCTGCACAGCAACGACGGCCTCATAGCGAGAGGCTTGTTCAGCACCTGGTGCGCATCTGGAGAGTCTCCTCTCCGGGTACCTCACCTCTCCCCGTCGCACGATCAACCACAAGAAGCCCTCTACATTCTCAGGGTTGTTCACCGTCGTTAATCTGGTACCAGTCAAAGTAAGAATCAGACATCGAACACTGCGCCCTCAGCGTTTCTGTGCTAAGGTGCCAAACAACAGGGTGAACCTACGGTACTAACAGTAAAGGATCTACGACGACAGTACCAAAGCAGTGTACGCAGCAGACCTGGTGGTCAAGTGAGTCAGAACGGGACACACACGCCACACCACGTGGGAATATTTATGACTGAGTTTTAAGCAAGAAACATTTTCATATGAATCGAGGTAGAAGGAATTGAAAACATCACAACAGAATGGGGCTGCACCTTCACGCGAAAAAAACAACCTGAGGCCAGGATACCTTCTTCACTACAGGACACTGTCTTGTAGGTTCTGTTTGAAAGTACCTCTCAATGGCTTAATTGGACCCTTAATTTCAATAATAAGTATAATTTACTAATTGTACCTTTTCATGTGCCCTCAGCAATGAGGGTGTCAGAAATTTTCAGTGAGCTATAGGAGTGCTTGTGAGTTGAGTAGAAACTGAAATGGTTACATTTAATTAAAAGACAATTCCAAATTATGGTTTAATCACAAGCTCTGCTGATGCTCGGGTGGGATGGAGCAGGACAGAGGTACCCTGGCTTTGGCTCTCTGGGCACTGAAAATCCCAAGAGAAAGTGCACACTGGCATCTCGTGAGACTGCACCCTTATGAAAAAAATCTGGAGATCTTTTTTTAGTAAAAAGCCTCTTACTTCTGGTAAACAGGAATACAAAACACAGTGACCACAGATTACGAGATAAATAGCCAACACCTCAATGCGTTTATTTCTCCATTAAGTAGTCTACAGTTGTAAACCAAATAGCTCACAACCTTCTCCTGCCTTATACAGTACACTCCTTCCACATACTAAACACAGTAACGATGACAAACTAGAGGCAGCCATTCAGCCTGTTCAGCTTGTTTCACTGCTACACGCTAAGTGATCCAAGGTTCTCCTGAAAGAAGCCCGGGTATCGGCTTCAGGGCCGGAGTGTGGGCCCCCAGCTGGCAGCCAGTGCAGATTTACAGCGAGGGGCTCCGGGCGGAGCCGGACTGGTTTGGGAAGCCAGGTAGATTCCCAGGGGCTGGCTGGTTCTCCGCAGGCGGCGAACAGAGCGAGAACACGCCGTCTACGCAAAGCAGAACGGAACCGCAAAACAGGAAGTGGGAAAAGGAATGAAATGGCTGACCATCTAACCCACCCACCCACCCACAAGACACAAAAGGCACTGTGGAAAGCAGTCTGGGCCCACACACATCAAAGAGAGGGTCCATCTATTTCTCTTTGTCACCCCCACCAGCAGTGCGGTGTTACCATCACAGGCACAGAGTTCCGCTGAGCCATGATGTGTTCAGAGTGTCTGGCCCCGCCACAGTAGCCTTGCTGGGCTCCTGAGAGAGAAAGAGAGAGAGCACCAGGCCCTGTGGTCACGGACACTTTTTAAAAGACCAGACTCAAATGGTGCTATAAAAAGGAAGGCAGCTTGCCCACACGAGAAGCTCGTCTCTAAAGAGAAAAGAGAGAGAAGTGTCTCTAAATAAATGCTCTCGGAAACACCCACTGTATACTATACACATTCATAGGAAGAGATACTGCGGGCTAATTTTAAAAACCACACAGGCGTCTGAGCGGGTAGTAGTGGCTGACATAGAGGCCCTGTTCAGAAAGGAAAAAGGAAAGTAAGACTATATGGACAGGAGCTGCTGCATAAATGCAAAAAAATGTAAAAAGAGTAGAATGATTGTGTGTGTTGATGCATGTGGGTTTACTCCCAGCTCACATGAGTCCTGCAGCCTGGCTTGGCTGTCCCTGACAGCAGCCAAAACAATGGGTCTTCCTTCCCCTCGGCTTCCTGCGAGAGGGGCAGGGCAGGAGGGGTCATGGCCGCCAGACCCCCGTGTCTCTTCAGCGGCTGAAGGGGAAGGAGGAGACGGGGCTGAGCGGAGGGGTGGGGCCGGGTAGATTTCACAACCCACCAGCACTGCAACTTCCTCCCCAGCCGAGTCGGCATGCTGAGGGAGTTTCTATAACAGTTTCGCACGCGCGGACTGGGCAGGAACACGCTGACATCCCTCGTTTCTCGAGGTCAACACAAAACCTCACTGTGAAGCAGAACAGGGAGCGAGTGCGTCCCTTAAATGAAAAAAAATACAGAGATAATATCTAAGCGACAGCCGCCGAAGATGTGGCTTTCTTTCTTATCAACTGGGGGAGGGGGGCTTGGAGAAAACACAGCCTGCAGCCCCTACAGAGCTCTTAGCACAGCTGCTGTGCGATGGCAGTCTGCACCTCCTCACACAGAGCCCTGTGGTTATGGAGAACAAGCTGAAGATGCTGACTCACGGGGAGTCCGTATGCTGTAGAGCAGACACGATGGGGTCCAGGGATCCTATCCTTCTCTGACAACCGTAGAGGCAAGACAGGCTGAACACTGAAGGCCTGCAACCAGGAGTCCCACTGCAAAACAGCTTTGTCTACTCCAGATTTTAACTCCTGCAGGGCTCTTGCACAAACTGTACCGATGAAGCACAAGAGCATTACTTCCTATTTCTTTTACTTTAAGTTCCTGTCTGTGCCAGTTAACTCTTTGATATTACGCCTGACATGGCCAGCTTTCTGGCTGGAGCCGCAGTGTGAAAACCAGACGGGAGATCAACCTGCTTAGCAACAGGGAATCTCATGTGCTCGTAAACGGACGCAACCTTTGAGACAAAACAAAAATCCCTAAAACCAGCTGTTACTGTGGTTATCTCACTGCTGTTGATCTGGACTCGGCCTTACTCCAGATTCGCGTGGCGTATTGGTGTCACTTTGCCACTTTCCGGTCTTCCACGGACTCCAACTGAATTTTTTAACTGCGATTACAGGGGCTTTCTTGTCCAGGGTGTACAGTCAGCATGGCTTTATGAGCCGAAGTTAACTAAGGATCTCCCTCCATCAGCACAGTGCTGGAAGACCCTACCCCAATAATCTGCTGATTATTCAGGAGAAAAAAAGAGGAACAGCTACAGAGCAGCAGCACATTCTTCAGAAACACTGTCACCGTTAAGTACATAGACAGACACCAGGAAGCCATGGTTTGGTTTGGCATTAGCCTCAAAAGACACGGTTGTTCAATGACATGGATGACAGCTTGTTCCATACTCCCACAACCCTTTGTCCCTCTGCTTCTCAGTCTTGAACGCACTTCCCCGTAGAGTCCACCTGTGTCCTGGAGGTCAGACTTGCCTGTTGATTCCAGCGCTCACCCTTGAAGTCCAAAACTCTCAACAGAAAGGGAACAACAGTTTTCCTTACACCTCACCCAAGCACCTAACTCCCGAGAGCTGGAAATTACACAGATTCCAGCTCCACCGTCCACTGCATCCAACAGCACCTGGAAACTGGACTTCAATCCCAGCTCTGGTTTCTTGGAACACCGTGAATCCCTACGCACTCCTTTATAAGACGTCCACTTCTGCGTTGAGTTCTGCACAACGAGCGAAAAGCCCCTTGAATAAAAGAACAGAAGAGGCTCCTGTTGTGCATAAAGAATCAGTAAAACAAGGACACGGGTAGCCGAGAGGCCCTTTCGCTATTCTCTGATCGCACAGGTCCAGGGTGTCCAACATCTGGCATCCAAGTAAGGGCCTTCTGGTTCCATCTGAAAACCAAGCACGCTGGGCTCATCACCACGTGGGGCGCTGTATGTGTCGGAGAAGGGGTCTTTCCTGACCCACGCCTTTACCCTGATCCAAATGAAAGACGCTCCTAGTTTCACGTACCCCGTTTCAGTAAGACTGGAGCCCCAGGGAGGTCGCCCACTGTGCTGGCACCACTGTGAAAGCACGCCGGCTTATTTCCCCAGGCCATACCCAGACACCACCCCTCCACACGAGACACTGGCACACGCTGCTGCCTCAGGGCTGTGCCTCACAGAGTACGAGATGGAGCTACACCAGGAATGCGGGGGGAACGTTATGAAATTAAAGCCCTGATTTCAAAAAAACAGCGAGACGGACGGAGACAGAACTTCTGTGCGGCGGCCGAACACTGCTGCTAGAAACACTACGTCTCATCAACAAACACACTTCGCAGAGCAGCTCAGCAGAAAGAGATGAGCTTCGGTGCAGCGAGAGCAAAAAGGGAAAACTGAATAGATAAGGCGGGTTTTCTATAGAGGGCCTGGTACAGTCGTTTTCCGATTTTCCTCTCTGGATTTCTTGAGCAAAATAAATCCCTCGCTAAAAAGAAACCAAACTTGAATTAAGATCTCCACCTTGACACTTCTGAGAGATGGGCGTTTCCATGGTTACCATTATGTGTGTTGCGTCATTTGTTCCGTCGTCGACACGGCAACATAGTTTTCACGAGTGCCCCCCGGCATGTTTTGATCACTCTGAGCACTCGGAGCACCACGCTGGCACGATACATGAAATAAAATCAGCAGAAACGCAAGGCATCTTTCTCTCAGGGGCTGTCCTGTTCGTTCGACATCACAAACCAAGTGCTTCTACACGTGGTCAGCTGACTTTGTCGTTTCCTTCCGTTTTGTGGCGGGATTGCACATACGGGCCCGAGCTCAACAGGACGAGCAAGCTTGATGCAGAACTAACGCGGCCATGGCAAACCACTAGCCAAGAAACAGGAGAACATCACTCTAAACCGCACCTGCAGCAGTTACAGACCGCCTGTAGAAACTCAGCGCGGTCGGTGCCTGCAACACAGTAACCGTGCCAACAGGGGGCAGTTGCTTAACTTCACAGCAAGCAAAAAACTACCAAAGGGGACCCTCTCCCTCCCCAAACCAAGTGCCGGTCACTGGATGCTCCACCCCAAGTTACTAAGACAGCCAGTAGCTCCTTAGGTAAAAGCTCCTAGGGCACTGATATGACACAGACGTCTGTATTCCAGCGTCTTGGTGTGCTGAATCTTGGAAGGTCTTTATTGACGTAATGCACCATCCTAAAACAGCAAGGCTCCTTGTGAAGTCCTACAGGTTTACTTCACCAAGCTTTGAACAAAACCATTTTTACAAAACTAGATATTTGTGAGAAGGGCAGCTCGGAGGAGAATTAAAACTCAAGGAATCCATGACCCTATCAAAACCTCTCCCTGACAAACAGTCTCTGTTTTGGATCTGTTTTTCTGAGCACAGCACTCACTCTGACCCTCCTAAAAAACACTTTGGCTTCTCGTGAACGGTTGTGTACAGCTTCATGTGAAAGGCAGAAATCTTGAGCACTCCGGTTCGAGTCCTGAGATCTGTGACCCCCTAGAGTGCTGAAAACTTGCTTTGTGGTGGCAAGGTGTTCAGCGCCAGCCTCACAGAGTCCAGCTATAGGTGCTTTTCAGTCCATAGGGATTCTCCAGGCTTTTCCCGTGATCAAATGGATTTTTGCTGGGTGCTGTGTTGCCTCCCAGGTCTCGAAGGGGGACCTGCAAGTCAGCTTTGCCACCTGCCCTCTTACAGGATTCGTTCCTAGCTTCCCAGGAGGAAGGACTTTGGGGATACCCACGTCACCCTATCCAGACTGTGGGGACTCAGGGGCCTCAGTGCCCGAAGCTCAGATTCAAGTGTGGGTAGCCGAGAGTCTGCCCCTGTGTTTCCTCTGAAATACACGCTCATCTTATACCGTATTCCTCTTTGTCCTACAATGGCGCTCACCGGGAGGAGGCATGCTCTAAGACCAGGACAGACTGATCTCACTGCGGCTCTTTCCAGTGGTTTTCACTGCTGTGCTAATCGGGCCAGGAGCCTTCGGGGCACTCTCAGGTGCAGCCCGACGTGAGAAAGGTGTCCCTGCACTACAACAGCACGCTGAGTGGTCAATTCACTCGGCGGTCCCATCAGAGCTCCCCAGAAAGCTGATGTGCGTTCCGGGCCAAAGAGAAAGCTTATGTTCCCTGAACCTTAGCTGCAAATGAAATCATTTCCAGCAGGATTGGCCCTGGTTGATCATCCACATGGCTGCTCTCTCCTCGCCTCTCTCTCTGGCTGAATGAAGCCTCTTGTGTAAGCTAGGATATTTATTCTGCTGCAATCAGCTGGCCTAGATTTTTTTTTTTGCATCCATGCTTTCTGTTTCTGTCGCAGATCGTCTGGTTTGAGAGCAGTGATTACAGCACAGCAGTGCGCTAGGCTGTTACAGAATGGCTCCGTGTCACACAGCAGCAGCCAGTTTACAGGACCATGTTCGGCACAGCCGGCCGAGAATGAAAGATTTTGGCTCACGCGGGGCAGGCTGGAAGAACTGTAAGCCACACTGCAAGGCTTGTGCCCGAACCCGGCTCTAAAACTCTCCGGCAGCCTTGGGGAAGAAACAGTCCAATACGGACGGCTTTCCTCGAAATACCCCTGTGCCCTCACGGGGTGTCCCCTGAGCTGGGGAGTCACTGATGCCGAGACAGGGAAGCAGGTCGGGTTACGAAGCCCCCCCTCTCAGCTCAGCTGAGCACACCGAGCCCATGTGCATTCCCAGCAGCTTATTGATCCAAGGACCTGGTCAGGCCTTTGCACCACCCACAGGGCCGGAGTCCTGAGCTGACTGAGGAAGGGCCCCTCCATCCCATTCCTCCTGCTGTGCCACTGCTGCATCCCTCCCTGAGCTCGTGACAGCGAAGACTGGGCAGCCGACAGTGTAGTAAACACAACAGGAGCCCCAGCACTCGCACACCCACCTCTCTCCACGCCATTTCCCTTCCACAAAGTCACGTGTCTGCAGCCTCGTGTCAGGGCCATAATGACAGGAGTGGGCTTTTTCCACCCTTTCAGGCTAACTGCTTCACCAATTGCTGATCTCCAACCTTCTCCGTCCCGTTTAAGACAACCGTGCAAAAAGCTCTCTTCTCACCACAGAGATTTTCAGCACATTACATTTTGCCTGTATTATTGCAGAAGTAGGTGTGCTTGGGTTATTATTGCTCACATAAGCGGTTTAAACAATTATAACAGCGCAATAAGCCCGTGCGGCGGAGAAGATCTTCACAGTTTATTTACGCTGCTCCCAGCATGTGGGAGTGGCTGGAATAAAACACACGTATTTTTTATTGTTGTTGACGAGACTGTTGCTGCGCTCGGCAGCCTGGCTCCAGCAGCCGTGCCGGCTGTCGCGCGGGGCGCAAGACGCCCAGTAAAAACCCGAGTCCGGCACCTCTGCAGCTCCGCTGACATGTCACCCAGCGGTGCGCCCCTGCCTCGCCGCGCCAGGCCTGCTGCGAGCTGCCCGCCCGCGCCGCTCACGACCGAACCACGTCCGAGACAGGCGCTACACTGGCGCCGAGAGGTAGCAGCCCTGCCCTGGCATCTTGCTAGCCGGGATTCACGACGATGCGTGTGAATGCGTACAGGTGCAGAAGAGACGATCATGCATAATGCGCACCGCAAACTCTAATGTGCACAGAACAACATCAATACGGCGCTACAAGCTTTTCCGCGCTTCACAGCGGCTCTGTGCTTTCATCTGACGTGCACACGTGCTGCTGATAAATACCGGGTTTAAAAGGGCAGTTTCACCATCTTCTTTTAAGCCGCACAGGTACGCAGGCTACAGTGCGTGGTGCATGTATACAGATCTGTGGATGTATAAGGAGATACTCCCCGCAGAGCTCACAGCGAGAGCGCAGTTAGCTAGTGTTATTAAAGCCTGTCATGTTATTCACAAAGCGCCGTCACAGCCCCCCCACAGCTGAAACAGGGGACCGCGCTAGCACAATTCACTGGCAACCCTCTCTTATGCCCATTCTGACAATTAGCGTGATATTCATTTCGGGGAGGGGGGGGGGGGAGTCGTTTAACTTACGTGGTCGGAATTCCTTTCGTTCCCAGATGGTAGTGCTGAGCGAGAAGACATTTTTTTTTTCCCTGAGTTTCCCCTGCTTGACGCGGCTCTGTATACGAACGCTACGTATTTACAAAACTAAAACTGTATTTAAAATAACAGTCGACATTCCAGTGTCCGTGAGCGCTGCGCCGCCCCTCCTGCGGCCTGGAGCCCGTGGCGGAGGTGATCCCCTCAGAGCCGCCGCATTTCCGCGACTCCGCAACACAGCAGCCGGCCGAAGCGCTACCAGTCCCGGTACCGACGCGCAGAGCCAGAGAGGGGGAAACCAGACAGACGAGCTAGATTCGGTCCATGTTGGGCCGCCGGAGTCCGGGGTTCAGGAAGAGAGCGTCAAGCGTCTGGTTCATTCGGCTTCATAGACGAAGAGAATTCATTTCGGCTCCCTTTCATTGTAATACAGGGGGGGGTGAAAAAAACAACACTTTCTTCTCCGGTTCAATTAAAGCTCTAGCATACTTGAAATAGGAAAGGCAATGTGTGAAATAACCGAAAACGAGAGCTCAAATAAAAAAAGAACAAATGTTATACCATCTCGGTAGGAAGAAAGGAAAATTAAAGCAGTTTTTTTTTTTACTGCCCGAGCCGGTCCAAAAACGTTGATAAGTGGGAAAAAACCCTTTTCGGCAATAAAACCATCTTCGGTCCATCAATGATCTCGCCAGCGATGTATTTTGTTGTTTTTTTCCCCGATAAAAAAAAAATAATACCCAGTCACCAATAAATACCTTGTGTCATAAAAAAATAAAATAAAAACGTGAACTATACAGTACCCTGCGAGCCGGGCTCCGGTCTGGAGGGGTAAACAAGCGCTGCCGCTTCAAAAACACACCCCATGTCGGGTATGTACGCGAAATACGCCCCCCAAAAAGACAGAAATCTAGCTGGACCGGCTAAATTGCTTAAAAATAATCATCTACATCCCCGAAACTGTGTGACAGTCGGGAGAAGGAAGGACGTCAGGACCACAGAAAAAGGGCAGGACAGCGAATTCGGCAGCCCTACCCTTCCCCCACCTTCTTAAAGAGACAAGCCGTCCAGTGAGCGAGCAGACCGGCGCACGTACGGCGCACGTTGGCTGCGCGCTGAGAGCGGCTCGCCGGCTTCTTCACGGCGGGCTGGTGGAGGAGGGGGGACAGTGATGCAATGTTACAGGGCCCTGCTCGTTTAAACCCGCTTTCGGGACTGAAGTGAATCAGGGAGGAAAATGCGGAGAGACATTTCGGTTTTGTACTTCTGACAGAGTTACCGTTGCGTAAAAGCAGGTAGCGTGTGACCACGACCCCTCTTTAGAATTCTTTCATTTCTTACTAGAAAGGTAATTATTTAGCTACTGGTTTTAAAACGCCCTCCTTGGTTGACCACGTCCGATGTACAGTTTTGGGAAAAGTTCAAGTTAAAAAAAAAACGTGATCCTTTACAGCTGCAAGGTATTGGCTAGGAAGGAATCGATTTCTACAGCCAGATGTTGAGGAAAACAGATTTAGAAGAGCCATCAGTTACCTCCGTGTCCAGTGTGTTTGTATAGTTAATCTGTGCAGCAGCACATTTCCTCTTACCTGTGTAAATTAGACAACACCTATAATGACATCCAGTCAAGAGTAAGAGGTGTTTATAACAGTAATATTAACAACTCAAAGCAATTACCCCCTCATTCAAATTAATTAAAAAAAACACTTTACGCAGGTAACTTGCACTGTAAGGTATTACTGTTTAAAAGTCATCTTCTCCAGCGCTGTATATATGCTTGTACATAGTGGCTTTCAATCAAACATGCATCTGACTGCATAAGCATTACTGCTATCATCAAACACGGGTCATGTGAAAAAAACTGGGCAAGATTCCCAATAATAAAATTCTGAAGTGATGAAAATAAGCAGCTCTCCTATTCTCCTAACCGCAGCTGGGTCAATCTGAATATCGTGCTCCTGCCAGACTATTAAGCAAAGCAGCCGTGGGCCCCAGTGTGGTTCTCTATCACACTAAATAAGAGTCACTGATTCCTCTGTGCTGGACTGAGCAGGCAGCTCTTTTCCAACAGACTAATCAGTGGTTTTGCAGTCCACCAAAGACAGGTGTGTGCAAAAACTCACGACGGGACAAAGCTGACTGTGCCGTACAATGGATTTCAGTCACCACTCGAAGAGGAGCTTCACAATAATACAGTACACTTACAGGACAGCGTTTTTGATCTGTTTGAAAGGTTCCATTCACAACTCAAACTTTAAGTGTTTAAAAAGTCTCTTTATTTCATCCATCCATTAACAGAAAGCGGAAAACCCTGGTGATCATCAGCCAAGAAGTTGCAATGCAGCTCTTTATTATTGTTACTGTAGTTATCTGCCTCTAGACGTCCAGTTGAAATCCTGACGTGGGAAGCCAAAATGAAATAAAGTCACCACTCAGACTAGAATGAAACTGGGCTCAGGGGAGTGTCCAGGTAAGAATCTGAATCATAGATTTAATAATAATAATAATTGCTTACACTTATATCGCGCTTTTCTGGACACTCCACTCAAAGCGCTTTACAGGTCATGGTGATCCCCTCCATCACCACCAATGTGCAGCCCCACCTGGATGATGCTCCAGTCCTCTCCCCACACACCAGCTCTCAGTGGGAGGAGAGCAGAGCGATGAAGCCAGTTCAGAGATGGAGATTATTAGGAGGCCATGACTGGTAAAGGCCAGGGGGAAATTTGGCCAGGACACTGGGATAATACCCCTACTCTTTTCGAGAAACACCCTGGGACTTTTAATGACCTCAGGATCTCGGTTTTATGTCTCATCCGAAGAACAGCACCATTTTATATTTCAGTGTCCCCTTCACTATACTGGGGGTATTTAGACCCATACAGGCTGCAGGGTGATCGCCCCCTACTGGCCCCTACTAGTTTTTCCCCAAAGGTCTCCCATCGAGGAACTGGCCAGGCTCACACCTGCTTGGCTTCAGTGGGCTGCCAGCTGTGAGTGGCAGGGTGATATGGCTGCTGGCTAGATTTGGGATTAAGAGACAGGAGCCACTTCTTGACAACAACAGTAACTGTATGTGTGCAAAACTACCTGCCAGAGATGTCTGGAGATGCTGCTCGTTTGGTTTCTTCAGAAAGAGAAGAGAAAATGATCTTCAGGGATCAGTAAGCTGCCTCCGATTCAGACTCTTATGTTCCCAAGTACACAGAAACCCAAGCAGCCCAACCACTGAATATGTAAGTAAGCAAACAGCCTCTGTGTAAAATGTTCTGTTCTGTCAATGTATCATTTTATGATGTATAGCTTTTATGATGCCAACTGGAATGTAACTAACAAGATCACATTGTATGTTTTACAGATCAAAATAGTCCCTGTTGCTCAGATGTAAATAACAGGTCGCAAAGGATCAAGTAATAGCTTTATTTCATGCTTAAAAAAGAAGAAAGAAAACACAACGTTTCGGCCATGGAGCCCTTTTCAGGTGTGACAGGTCTCTGTGTTCACCTCGCTAAATCTCAGCTGCACATCCCCAGCCAGGTCTTTGAACACACTCAGGCCACCAGCACTCACTGACCGCAGACAGAAAAAAGGACTGAGGCAGCCCTCGCTTTTTATGAGCTCAGAACTGGGCAGTGTGAACAAGTTGGTTCAATTCACGAACATATTATTTTTCCTTCTTTAGAACTGGCATCTTGGATTTTGAGTTATGATCAGAACTGCCACTGTCTTTATTTTATCTGTGGTTTTCCATTACCCCCTCTTTGTAATAATAATAATAATAATAATAATAATAATAATAGCTGCATTCACATTTGCTTTTTGTCAGCCGAAACTATATTTTAAGTGGAAGTATTCAGCATTATCTTTATCTTCAAGATTAAAAGACATTTTAAAAGGCTGAGAGCAGGATTTGCTTTGATGGGCGATCCAGTAATGTAAATGTAGGCATGTTGACAATGGCAGGCTCACAATATATTAGTACCAACTAATCAATTAGTAATTACTGATCAGTAATCAACTTAATCAACTGTTAAGATCTATGCAAAGTTACCAAACACAATTAAACTTCACGTGTTGAAAGGGGAACACATACAGGTGAGCACAAACCCAGAACTAGAGAAGGTTTAAGATTACAAATGCTCTGTGGCCTGATGTGGTTTTATTTTGCAAGGCACAACTGATAGCGAAACAATTAAGACAATTTAAATGCAAAAGTGAGAATAATCTATCCCCAGTCAGAGACAAAGGAAGAGTTTAGAGATGCAAGCAGCCTTTATCATTCACTGGAGCTGCTAAAGAAAGACCCACCAAACCAGGTCCATGACTTTGGGCCTCCTAACCCCACTTGAACAAGACCTGGTACAACCTGTCCTGTTAAAATTGGATAATACCAACTAGACCCAGCCAGCTCTGCATTTCAACTCAATGATTCAAAACAAATGACCTCTGATGCCTATATCAGAATACTTTTCAACTGTGTAAATACATGCAAATACAGACAAAATGTATAAAAGATCTAGGAAATATGCTCAATGATTGAGTTCCTTCAAATTATGTATAAAAGTCTATGAATATTGTATATATTAGTGGTTGTTTTTTAAATCAATCACAATGTCAAACTGTCATTTAAAACACACAAGAAGCTGTGAAAACATTTCAAAACCAGAGGAATATCTTGGATTTCCGTTCTTCCAGCTTAGGACTGTTAAGGGAATTCCACACCAAACACCTCATTAAACATTTTATACAGTTCCTGGATTCCTCATACATTAATGTTTGAGAAATCCCACCTGCACTCAATAGGATCCATGTCAGGACTTCCTGATGGAAAACCAGTACTTTCATTTCTCCAGGGCTTTGATGCATAATTGACCTTATGTGTTGGACCA
Source organism: Atractosteus spatula (assembly GCF_055471065.1). NCBI lineage: Eukaryota > Metazoa > Chordata > Actinopteri > Semionotiformes > Lepisosteidae > Atractosteus > Atractosteus spatula. Next base: position 75,622,484 of record NC_142708.1, on the reverse strand, counting down.
CCGTCCTGTTGGACAGCCCAGATATTTTGCACAGTACTGCACCCTGCGTTACTGCATTATATATTTTTGCAGAGCTGAGATTCAAAACATGAGCATAACGGCCCCCTCTTGCTCTGACCCTTTTGCCCTCGTCACGAATGGCCCTTAGAGCCCGCTCTCTGTCCTTACCCGAACTGTTCTGTTCCCACACTCAGAGACACACAAACACCAGGAAAACCACTTAATCCTACATGAACTCGTCGATATGCCATATGAAGCAGCAGTGAGGCGGACACATGGGAGAAGTGGGGCATGGGCTGGGGGTACTGTCACTGACGGGGGTTGAGATGCACGTCAGGTCACAGTGATCAATCCAGAATCGGCACTAATGGAGGCCTGCAGCTCTGGCTTTGCTTTACTGCAGACCAGTGTGAAGGACCGGGCCATGAATCTTCCAATGTGGTCATCACGTGTTTGAACCTCTTGCCATGCATAAACCTTAAGCAAAAGTGGATGGTGTTCATACTCAATAATGTAGGCATTAGTCTGCAAGACTTAGTGGCCATTGCTTTCATAGCCCACAAATTCAAACGTTTCTCTTCCTCACAAAAACAGCTCAGTTCATAAGAGCTGCAGCAGCTGGGCTATGAGCAAAATGAAATACTGTTCACTTTTTAAAGTATGCAGACCACAAAATCTGATTCTGTGCTGCATCTTGCTGTGGTTTACTGTGTTTGTTTCCCTATACAGGAATCAAAATGTATTTTTTTCAGGAGCTTCTGATATAAAGGCATTCAGCAGCATAACAAAATTAGAATTAAATAAGCACTAGTTAAACCACTGTGTATCACAGTATTCCCATGCTGTTGTAAAGCATAGGAAAGGCCCATTGAAACCACAGGAAATGAGGGTAAAACTATGGTAAAGACAAAGTACGATAACTGACCAATTATAATGGTAAATTTTTAAAAGTAAATAATCCTAAAGGGCTGGTCGGAGGTCTTTGGAAATGAAAAATCTGTTCTGACTGAGGATTGACCACTTACTCTCCCAGTCTGCAGAACAGGAATGCACTCTCCACACTCCGTCCTGTCCTTTCACACACCTGTTGCAAGCTGACCCTGTTTTTGCAGACAGAGGCCCACAGCTGCTGCCACCCTGGTTAATGTTCACGGTCATGCCTCGGCCTCTCCGATCAGCTCCGTGACTCCACGCGTTTCCAAAACCACTCACGTCTCCCATGTCAGGTCTGACAACACCAAGGCCACACTGCATTCCAGATGACCTCCAAGAAGCTATGTGACAGACCAAGCGTATCAGAATATGAGAAGGGGCCCTAACGAAGGTCCCCTCGGCTCATATTCTGTTTCTCTATATTTCCATATGAAGTACTGGGAATAAACCTGCCAAGTGTAAGATCTCATTGTGCCCCCTGGAAAATGTTCATTTAGACTAACCAATCAACCCTGACCTGCTTGTTTTGGGGACATGGGAGGAAACCCACTTACACACAAGCAGAACATACAAACTCCACACAGACAGGTGCACAGGACCCCGAGGCTGTTGTGTTAACCACTGCACCATAGCGTCCTACCCACTGCAATCTACTTTCAGTCCTGTGACTGGGTCATGATTTGAAGATGATTTGACTTTGACCTGCTTTTACAAGCCATGCCCTGCAGTCCATATGCACCATTCACTCCAGAGCTTTAGGCCATGTAACAGCCCCCTGAGATCTCCCACACCTTCACCTGAGATCTCCCAATCAGTGCAGGTGCTTTTAGGGTCAGCACAACCTTTCCCAGAGCCAGCACTGACCAGCAACGTTCGGCACTGAGCTTTTAACCCTTCAGAGAGGGGTTCCTTACCTGCAGGTCTGATAAAAGAAATATCAACCTTCTGAAGTGACACTGAAGGAAGCCCTTTGTGTCTTTCTGAGACACGGACAGAGCAGCAGAAAGGCAGAAGCTCATGAACTCCTGAATCAATCTCTCAGGGCTCATCTTGAGGAAGCAGCTGCAATGCTCTGAACACAACTAAGACTGAAAAGCAGCCTTACTAGAATGAGATGGTTTGACTTCAGAGGTCATCCCCACTGCAGAGAAAAATATCAAGCACAAATGAGGATGGACACAAACAATCTGGAAGAGTGATCGTGTGCATCACTCAAAATAGTGATTCAAGTCTAATCAACTTTTTTTCTCATCAGCTTTTAAAATAAAATATAATTGCATGATGATTATTACCCTACAGAGTAGAGGAGTTAACAAATTCTACCCACACTGTGATCGAACACTGCCATCTAGCAGTTATAAGCGTAACAGCACTGTTCCATTTCCCTCTGTCTCACACCTTTATTTCATTAACCATTCATCATTACAGACTTAAAGACTCACAATGTTAACAGGGCAATATTGAATTTCTTGGTCTGAGTCACCAGGACTCACATGCAGTTTGAACCTGCAGGGTCTCAATTTCACTGCTCTGAATATAAAGCACATATTCTCTTTATCAAATAAACCATGTCCTAATGTTCAGCTGATTCACTGTATTTGAAATCCATAGCCCTATCTAAAACTTCTGATTAAAATATTAAAATTTATTTTCTCTGTGAAATATTCGAAGCTAATTTCCCAAACAAAATGTTCAGACAATTCACGTTAAATCAGTAGCTACACACTGCCCCCTTCTGTTCACAATAGTAACTGTGCTCCTAAATTTCAATTTAACTCATTTCAATTCAATAGTTTTATTGGCTTGATAAGATAAGAACACTTTATTGGCCCTATACAATTTCTTGCATTAGGAATTCATCTTTTCACATACCCCAGCTTTCTCTCCATGAGACACACAGACAGGGAGAGAAGCCTGGGGTCAGAGCACAGGGTCAGCCATTGTACAGCACCCCTGGAGCAGTTGGGGTGAAGGGCCTTGCTCAGGGGCCCAACAGAGTAGGATTCCTCTGCCAGCTGTGGGATACAAACCGGCAACCTTCCAGCCACAGGCGCAGATCCTGAGCCAGAGAGCCACTGCTCCGCCCCAGTGATCAATGAATCACAGTGTTGGCAAAGATGTAACTATTAACAAGATATTTAAATACATTTACAGTACAAACATATCAGTAAACATTAAAAGACACTACATGAGCCATACTATTATTTGAGAGTAGCGATGTTAACCCTGGTGTCTTCGCCTAATTTCCCCCTGGCCTTTACCAATCATGGCCTCCTAATAACCCCCATCTGTGAACTGGCTTCATTGCTCTGCTCTCCTCCCCACTGGGAGCTGGTGTTTGGGGAGAGTACTGGTGCATCATCCAGATGGGGCTGCAGACTGGTGGGGGTGGAGGGGAGTCCCCATAATTGTAAAGTGTCTGGAAAAGCACTATACAAGTGTAAGGAATTTATTATTATTATTATTATTTGAGGGGGTCAGCGAGAGATCATCTAGAGTTAAACTCAACTGAGTTCCCTCCCCCAGTAGGATTGGAAGCTGTTCAGATTCTGGCAGGTGTGGGAACTGTGGGATTAGATTTGTTATCTTGGGGAATAATATATGTCTGATCCCAGAGAATTTCTCAGAGTTCGGCAAAAAGTTCACCAGTGGGAGCACAGCCCATCCACTCTGGACAGCCAGGTCTCCCTGTGTCCAGTTTCTATGGCCAGGCTGTGGTCACTGAGCCTGTCCACTCTGGACAGCCAGGTCTCCCTGTGTCCAGTTTCTATGGCCAGGCTGTGGTCACTGAGCCTGTCCACTCTGGACAGCCAGGTCTCCCTGTGTCCAGTTTCTATGGCCAGGCTGTGGTCACTGAGGCTGTCCACTCTGGACATCCAGGTCTCCCTGTGTCCAGTTTCTATGGCCAGGCTGTGGTCACTGAGCCTGTCCACTCTGGACAGCCAGGTCTCTCTGTGTCCAGTTTCTATGGCCAGGCTGTGGTCACTGAGCCTGTCCTCTCAGGACAGCCAGGTCTCCCTGTGTCCAGTTTCTATGGCCAGGCTGTGGTCACTGAGCCTGTCCTCTCTGGACAGCCAGGTCTGCATATGTTCAATTTCTATGGACAAGCTGTGGTCACTGAGCCTGTCCTCTCTGGACAGCCAGGTCTCCCTGTGTCCAGTTTCTATGGACAAGCTGTGATCAATGAGCCTGTTTCTCTGTGCTGTGTTTCACTGTGGTCAGGTACTCAGCCATTGTGTAGTGTTGTTATAGGTCCTTAAACTCTGTACTGTATATTTTCCTGGGTTTGGGAATTGTTCAATGAAAGAGGTATAAGCCAGCATATATATTCTGCAATAATCTTGAGAACATATGAATGTGCTAAGACTTTATGAAGAGGGTTACATTTGACCTTTAAGAGAGTACTGTAGCCAGAGATGAGCAATTTTTTTATATGGAGGAAGGTGAACACCTGAAGAAGGCTCCACAGCCGAAACGTTGTATTTTCTTTCTTCTCTTTTCAGCATGGAATACACCTATTACTTGATTTTTTGATATGGCATATTATATATTTCTTACAGAGATAGAAATTGAAAAACGGCTTTGAGAACGCACACCTCACCCACTAGGGGGCGCTCAAGAGCAAGCTCCACCGGGGATATTACACGGCACTTAACATGAAGAGATGTTTAGGAGATACATATAAACACAATAGCCTTTTGAGGTTTAAACATGTTTCCTATGGCTTTTGCATTTAAGTCAGTAAAACAAAGAGTCAAAAAACACTGCAGACATCTGATTTGCATTATAATTGTCTCAAAAGTGTACACACCTAAAAACTGATTCTTTCCTGTGCAAAGACATTCTTGTTTTGTCTTGGGGTGTGAAAATGGACTTCTCTGTCTGGAAGTTTTAATTACAGAACTGTGTTGCTTAAGGAATAAACAAACAACGTTCGTCTCACCTGGTGGTCTCACCTAAACGGATCTAATTTACCCTCTCGTTGTGGCCTTTGCTCTCTCACGCTGTCCTTTCTGCTCTCACTCCATTTCCTCCTTTCTCTCACTGTGAAGAGGATGCGACGAAGTATACATTTTATTAGATAACAATACTAACGCCTAGAGGCCGCCAGCGTCCCGGGTGCGCCCGGCGTGCGAAGGGCTTGTGAAACCGGAAACGCACGGCTCGCGGCGCGGTTGCCATGGCAGGTCTGCGTGCTGCGGCTCTCTCGCGCGGCTCGCACGACAGTGACCGCAAGCGGGAGCTCACCAGGCAGCGATATTGTTATCAGTACATGAAATACAAAACACTGCTTAGCAAAACGTGTGAACACAAATTAAATATGTCTCACACCTAATTGTGTTTCCCCTTACCCGTATAAAATTGTCTTCTTTCTAAGACTTGCATTTAGGGAGCACATTTCAAGCATTTTCAGGGTCGGAAAATCAGGTTTCCTGCACTTCACGACAGGCGTAGGAATCCTGATGGTTATAAATTGGAATGTATCGCCCTGTTTTTTTTAAGATAATGTTAGCAGTATTTTACATTTTTTACAGCAGGCCTCTGCGCCCTCACTGCAAAACGCCCACTGAAAAATGCAGCATGAATACACTACTCTGATAAACACAATTTTATTCTCGTTTCAGTAGTTAATCGATGGCTCCCTCTCGCAGTTCGAACTCTGCTGGTTAATGAAAGAAACGTTTAAAAAATGTAACGTCAAACCACTATTTTCAATACATTAACTAACGTGTCGTTTCTATAGGTATGTAGGCTGCGTTTCATTGGAGCACTAGTGTAAGAATGTATCATAAAGAGACTGGGATACAGTTCTAGGAGTTGGATAAGAGGTTTCTCACTGAAGTGTGTCGCTGACCGCCCTACCTCAACACACTGACCAGCGTGTAACGCAGCAGAAAAACAGCGCAGGGGCCAGCGGGGAGTGACCTGCGTACGAGCCTCTCTCGTGCCTCTGTGTTTCTCGGAACAACAGAGCTATGGCCTGTCTGAGCTCTACTGCGTTGTAAGCGAATTCACCTGCAGCAGAGTTCATATGTGTGTAACCCCCCTCAGCGTCTTTAATAAATGTCCTGCCAACCTGTGCCAGAGCCTCTGGCCCGTTTCTTTCCATCGCCAAACCACGGGAGCGTTACATATGGCAACACATCATTTGACCTATCAGCTTAATTCAGGTTTGGAGTATAATTCCCAAATATTATTCTTCTGTGATGATGTCATGTTACACAATAACAATTTTCTGTAGGTATCTACTGAACCTTATACAGTTGTTTGTACATCTTGTAGTATTTTCGGGTCGAGCGAGGATGGACACAGTGATTCAGACACAATTCAATTTAATTCAATTCAAGGTGCTTTATCAGCATGACCGATGGGTACAATCAGTGTTGCCAAAGCAAATAAAAATAATGAAATTCACATGAAACAAAACAAAAAATAAAAGTAATATAAAATCTACAGACATATTACAGACATTTACAACAAAGACATATTATAAAATATTTACATATACTGTAGACAGAACGAGCATTATTGGGAGACAGACTCACTGTTCCTCAGGCTGTGACAGGAGATCACACACTGGGCTGACTGAAAAACTGCGCTTTTATTTTTCGCACAGCCAGCACAGCACCACTGCGCCCACGCACCAGCAGAGAGAGAGAGAGAACGAGCGAGCCGAGAGAGACGAGAGAGAGAGAGCAACACACTGGGGTCTATTTGGGTAGCTACACAGGGATAGGGTGGCAATTGGGTGCAAAACCAGGGAACTATTTACACTAATCCGGGCGATCTCCCCAGACTGTATGCCCTTTTCGCAGTGGGTCAGCTGCACTGGTCAGCGGCCTTCCTAGTCCCCGCCCTGACCACTACCACTCCCGTCCTGCCCCTCGCCGCGTACCCCAGCCGGGCACTCTTCAGCCGCAGCGCCGGGCGAATGCGCTACATGATATTAAGAGCACTTGAAATTGGATTGGCTCTTCATGGCCCTTTTTTAATAAACGTATGCTGCACATCACTGAGAGAGAAAGAGTCCTAGGTTTTGAAATACTGTGCTGTACTTACTTTTCCTTCTAATTGGCCAGTCTTTTAAATATATCATGACAAATACCACATGGCAGCCACATCAAATGGGAAGTCAACCTGTCCTGAACAAGCCTAAACATTGGCCATAAGGTTCCATCCATTCATTTTCTAAGAGCATCATCCAGTTCAGCGTCACAGGAGAGCCGGAGCCTATCCTGGGAAGGAAGGCAGTGTCCACTCTGGACAGGATGCCAGTTCATCACAGGGCAGACACACAGACACACCAGGGCCAATGTTCCCAGAAGCCAATTAGCCTGCCAGTTTGTCCTGGGACTGTGGGAGGCAACCCATGCAAACACGGGCAGAACATGCAAACTCCACATAGACAGCACTCCAGGAGCAGAGTTTAACCCAGGGCCCCAGTGCTGCGAGGCAGCGATACCTAACCACTGTGCAACCCATAAGGTTCCTCGGCCCTTTAATCAAACAAAATATTCTGTGCAGAAAACTACGTCCCATAGCACAGCAGGCTAAAGTAATAACCTGCAACAGCCACAATGCACTCTACAGAATTATACAGCAATATTGTACAGCAACAGCTGACCCCTACAGGTATTTGAGTTTGTTGTACATTAATCTTAATAACTAACTCTTGGTCCATCTCTGCAACATCAATGGTTAACAGAGTGAAGGAGTAGCCTTAACGGGCCAGGAAAGCACCATCAACCCCAAGATGTTTTAAGAAACAACTGCTCACAGGCAAGACAAGTCTATAGACAAGATAATATGAAAACATAACTATGTTTTTGCTTTCCAAACCATATGTGTGTGAAACACGGTAATTTGAATGTGCCACAGGAAGCAGTATTTGTAAGAAAATGATACACGTTCATGTAATGAATTTGCTTCCTTTAATTATTTCAAAGTGAATGAATTCAAAAGAACATGGAAACTCAGAAGGTTACTGGTTTAGGGTAGATACTACTACGGTAATAGTCTAACCAACTAAATATTTACCAGTGTGTACTGCGGCTCAATAAAAATATCCCATTAGCTTGTTCATTATAGAAGTTTAGTTTTTTTCTTTTTGTTTCTCTCGTTACAATAATCTGCATATGAACCTGAGAATCTTTCAGTAAGTGGAACAGATGCTTTCTTGGAGTGATAGTTTTCTGACATATATGTTGTTTTATAAACCACTGTTTTTTTGCTGACAATATACTTGTATCTGGGACCTTTCCCCACATCCTCAGTCTTCTAAGAAAGCATCCGTCACTGCAGCTAGCCCATGACGTTTCAAGGGCACTCTTCAGCTGAAGAGTGTCAGTGCAGTCACTCAAAGAACAGAAAGAAGAGACCACAGAAACAGCCTGCTTCCTCTGCAAAGGTGGGTCCACTAATAATCATACTACCAAGCAAGTAAGAATGTTATGAGATAACAAATTATTATCAAATTTAATAGTAATAGGAGTGATATGTCAAACCACTATTTGACTATGCTTTTATCACATTTATTGAAAACAAGGTTGACGTGTTGAAAAATACACGAAAATGTTTAGTCTTTTTTAGAAAGGTATTATTATAAAAATAAATATTGAATTAAGACACAAATGCTTTAAATTAACCAAAAACGGTGTAGCACAGAATTGTAATTATATGTGTGGTGGTCATACCACAAAGAGCAGAGGTTTATAACTATACCCAAGAGGAAATATTTATTGACTTATATCCGCCCATGTACATTCAGAGACATGCATTTCAATTAATACATTTGATTAATAATGACTGTCTCCTGGAGATGCAAAATACATTTAGCATTTTAAATGAAATACATTAACTCTTTTATTTCATGTAAATTAATGTGGAACTTAAACTTGTATGAAACTGAGTTGGACCTACCACTCTTATTTAAGAAGGCAATGCACACAAAAATACCAAGGATGATTTTAAAAAAGCTTTTTTTGTCTGTGAAGCAAATGGCTCCCCATCTAATGAAACTCACTGTTAACACATGAAAGTTTGCAAATCTTGCCTGAGAGAGAGAGACTGAAATGCTAAAATGCTCTTTTTTCACAACCCAGTGTTCGCATTTCTTTCTTCCTTTATCCCCTTCATCTTTTCTCCTTTGTTCATTCCCAGACACCAGTAAGCATGCTTTGTATCCTGTGTCTGCTCCTGGTTCCAGTTTGTGCCTGTGTGGAATGCCCCAGTAAGTGCACTTGCTCTTCGAATGACACCCTGTCATGTCAGGAAGGAAAGCTCTTGGAAATACCTCGTCTGCCAAATGGTGTAAAACACCTCTATGCCCAGAGCAACCTCATACGAGCACTCCCAGTCGAGGGGATGGATGACCTCTATTCCTTGGATCTTACTCACAACCATATCAACTTTTCAGGCCTTTCCTCCCTTCCAAACATGAGGAATCTTTGCAAACTGATCCTCAGAGGCAACAAACTCAGTCTCCTGCCCCCTGGTCTTCTCAGAAACCTCTCGGATCTAAAAGAACTGGACCTCACAGACAACAACATCACCTCCTTGCCTCCAGGTTCTCTTCAGGGATTGCACGCCTTGGATACCCTCTTCCTAAGCCTGAATAATATCAAGATCCCGCAATCTGGAACATTGCAAGACACCCCAAAACTCTCTGTTCTGCATCTGAGCAACAACAGTATTGAGGAACTAGAAGCAGGATTCTTCAATAGCACAGGAAACTTAACAAATCTCATCCTGTCCAACAACAAACTTCACATCTTAGAGAGCGACTCATTCGCTGGTGCTACAAGCCTCAGGGTGCTGGATCTTAGTGGTAATAGATTTGTTTCAGTCCCTGTGGTTGCTCTTCAACATCTGTCCAGGCTCCAGAAGCTTTTCCTACAAAAGAACCAGATCCAGACCCTTCCTGAGGATGCTTTTGCTGGACTGGGGTTTTTGCAGGTACTGGATCTAAGCAAAAACCCTCTGATCTCCCTCTCAGCACATGCTTTGAGCAATCTGACCCAGCTGAGGTATGTGGATTTAAGCTTCAACAAGCTAAAACGTCTCCCTTCTGCACTGTTCCAAGATCTGAGCAGTCTGGAGAAATTGGACCTATACAACAATGGCCTGGAGTCTCTGCCTGCAGATATATTCCAGAGCCTACATGCTTTAAAGGAGCTTCACTTAGACAGCAACAACATCTCCCACCTGCCTTCTGATATCTTTCGAGGAATGACCAAGCTTGTGGAGCTGCAGCTGGACAACAATGTCCTGTCTGAACTTGCACCGCCCCTGTTCCTCCACCTCACTGAGCTTAAGTCTCTCTACCTCGACAACAACGCCTTGTCCGGGATCCCTGCCACCCTTTTCAGTGGCCTCCAGAACCTCAGAGAGCTACAACTGGACCACAACAACCTGAAGTCCTTCCCGTCCTCCAGCTTCAGTGATCTGATAAACCTGCGCGGCCTCTGTCTCAATAATAATCACCTCTCCACCCTGTCCCCCGGTTTGTTTAACAGCTTGAACAGCTTGAAGAGCTTGGACCTCAGCAACAACCACATGACAAGGATTCCACAGGGGCTCTTCAAAGGCCTCAGAAGCCTGAAGCACCTCCATCTAGAAAACAATCATCTGGCCATCCTGGCACCAGGAGACTTTGAAGACTTGGTCAACCTCAAGGAGCTACAGCTGAGCTTCAACCGCCTCTCAGAGCTGACACCGGCGGCTTTCCACAGCCAGGGGAAACTCAGAAAGCTCCTTCTCCACAACAACCAGCTGGACTCCCTGCCCGACCACATCTTCTCCAGCTTGGCCAGCCTGAAGGACCTCGACTTGGAGAGGAATTTGCTTGGGCGTCTGCATCCTGAGGTCTTCCAGAGGCTCGGCCACCTTCAGGTCCTATTCCTGAAATCCAACCGCCTCGAGAGCCTGGTCGACGGCACTCTGTCACCTCTGTTCTCCCTGAAAAGGATCTACCTGGACGGAAACCCTTGGGATTGCTCCTGCCCCTCTATCATGTACGCCAGTCACTGGATCCTCAATCATTCCAGGCTCCTTCAGGATCAACCCACCTGCTCCGATTCCCAGACGCCGTTGTCTGAAATCGCCACAGCCCCTCTCATGTCCTCCCCCCATTGCTCGGGCGTGGCGTCCTCTCACGTCAAGTCCTCTGTGATGGTGGCAGGACTGTTTGCTGTGTTTTGTGGTTTCCTTTTGTTAATATGAAAGCTGATCATGTTTTTAAACAGTTTGTTTCTTACTTGATTCTTACTTGACTTAAAAACGATAGCTTGGTGTCGATCAGCATTTTTCACATCAGTACCTCTTCTCATTCATGGAATTCCTTTTTGTTTCGCCGGCTGGGGACACACTTTTTCTGCCAATGAAGAATTCTGAGTTCACAGAGCAGCGATTTAGCAGAACATAATCAGGACACTGCGATCAGCAGAGCTGTAAATTAGCCTGTGAACGTCTGTCACTGGGATCACACCCTGGTCAGGTTAGAATGCATTTATTCAATTTAGATATTTTAAACCACAGGACGACACCTGTACCCAGATGGGGAAAATGAGGAGTTGCAGACAGGAACAGACAGTTCAGTTTATTCTGATCCCACACCTGTCCAGCCCTTCTTCTTTTGAAGATTTACAGGGATGAACAGGAGGCTAAGCACCAACTCATCCCTCACTGTCATCACCACAGCTCTGCTGGTGCTGAGGGTGATGCATGGGTCTCTGCGTGCCAGGAGAGGAGAGATTCCTGACCTAGTAATATCATGTCCTGTGTGCAGATGCTTGGGAAATCCCAGTGAGAATCCTTGCTTAGCTAGTGAAGCACGATAACGACATCAGAAGCAGACTGATAGGCATCATCAGATTCATTCAGGAATGATCTAGGTGTGAGTTCAATAACAATAAATGAAACTGGAAAACAAATGTTTCATAGTAACCACAGAGCAGGATCAGATGTGTACATCAACCCATTTTCTCACCGCTTTACCCAGTACTGGGTCACAGGGCAGCTGGAGTTCATCCTGATCCTGGCAAGCAACAGGCGCGAGACAGGATACACCCTGGATGGGACACCAGTCCATCACAGGAAGAGACACAGATATACACACTCACATCAGGGCCAGGTTTCCCAGAAGAAAATTAACCCACCTGTTTGTCTTTGGACTGTGGGAAGAAACTGGAGCACCTAGACGAAACCCATGCAAACATGGGGAGAACATGCAAACTCCACACAGACAGCAGCCCAGGCCCAGAACTGAACCCAGGGCCCAGTTTTTATAAAATATTTTTTTAACTTATCAAACATATTTGAACACCTGTAATTTACATCTGAAAATATAAACATCTGTAAAAAGGTGTGTTCAAACCCCCTAACGCACACATCAGATCTTTTAAACAGTTCTCCTTAATCAGACTCAACACCTGTCTGTGGACTGAAGTGAAATGGCCATACTCTGTTTCGATGACTGTGGTTGTTATATGGTTCAAAAACACAGACAGTACCATTGAACTTCCTGTCCCAGTCACCTCGCAAGAATTTTCCTTTTTAAAGTAGGTCAAATTTTATCTTTATAATTAACATGCTAGTTAAATGGTTGTGTCGTCCAAAGACTGGGGATTATTTTTTAAACTTGCTTTACGCATAAAAAAAGGCACAGCATTTAAAACAATGTTAAATGTTTGTTACTATATTGTATCTATTATTTTTATGGTAATTGTTTTTTTCTACTTTTTTCTGCTTTTTTTCTTCTTTTGATTTAGACAGTCAGTTTAATATATACAATAAAGAATATGTATGTTTGCAATAAAACAGCCAAGTTTACCTCTAAAAACTGTATTTTCTGTGTTTTTTTAAGTTATCCCATTTCCTGAAAAAATACTTGAAATTTAATTTTAACTAAAACTGAAGTACATTTTGAAGTTTTCCTGCTGAAAATCCTCCAACATTAACTATCTTTCAAAGGCTGAGAAAGCCTTTCTTACAGTAAAATGTGATCTGGACAAATGTAGGTCACCTACTAGAATCAAAGCCGTCTAACTTACAAAGCCATTAAAACTGACTTGAGGCATTTACGTCATCAATACTGTGAGACATCTTAAAGAATAGAAGTATTCTGTAACAAAATCTCTCAACTCTATTTTGCCATTTTCTTCAGATGGTCTCAAACTCAGTTTTTGGTGGGTCTAGTATCTTTTGATCTTTGTTTCAGCCTCACTTAAAACAGTTATTTTAATTCATTTCTTTACTTAAGAGCCATAACCTCCGCCTTCTTAAAGGCACAGCTCCCAGGAAAAACACATCAATGTCTGGCCAGATGTATTACAATTCTGCATTTACTGACATAACAAGACCAACAAGGTCACTGAGATCTATGGGTAGAACAATAACCAGGAGACCCCAATTCTTGTGTTTGAAATACAGATGAACTACAGCTCAGCCCAGTTAATGTCAGGAGATAGCCGCTAGGTGTCCCTGTTTCACCTATAATCAGACATTGTACTGTATCTTTGTGATTCGTCTGCTGAATACAAACAGAAAGAGAATAATAATAATTGCTCACACTTATATAGCACTTTTCTGGACACTCAAAGCACTTTACAGGTAATGGGAATCCCCTCCACCACCACCAATGTGCAGCATCCACCACACCTAGTGCACCAGAACACTCCCCACACACCAGCTCTCAGTGGGGAGGAGAGCAGAGTGATGAAGCCAGTTCAGAGATGGGGATTATTAGGAAGACATGACTGGTAAGGGCCAATGGGGAATTTGGCCAGGACACCGGGGTTACACCCCTACTCTTTTCCAGAAACACCCTGGGATTTTTAATGACCACAGAGAGTCAGGAGCTCGGTTTTACATCTCATCCAAAGGACAGCACCTGTTTACAGTATAGTGTCCCCGTCACTATACTGGGGCATTAGGACCCACATGGACCACGGGGTGAGCGCCCCCTGCTGGCCCCACTAACACCTCTTCCAGCAGCAGCCTTAGTTCTTCCCAGGAGGTCTCCCATCCAGGTACTGACCAGGCTCACACCTGCTGAGCTTCAGTGGGCTGCCAGTTGTGAGTCGCAGGGTGATATGGCTGCTGGCAAGAAGAAGAGTGCAAACTAAAATGATCAAATTAAGTGGCAAATAGGTCATCTTGATCCACTTGAAGGCACTGACAGAGACTCAGTGCCTTCGTGAGACTACTATCACATTGTACATGTTCTATTTTTAGAAAATGTGCATTACTTTAGTAACTATTGCACTATTGCAATTTTGTATTGGTAAAGGCCAGAAAGAGGTGCCGGCCTTTAAGTAATGTCAACAGTGAGGAAATTCACAAAGCGGCCAAATATTGTTTTCAGACTCAACAGGCGGGAGATGCTGACTACCTTAGATGTCTAAGACAAAGAGCTCTGGTTTAAGACAGAGGGCTGGGTTTGGGGGCTTCTTGACTGCTCCCCCGACTCCTCACTGGGCTGATGGCCCTGGGAGCGCCGCGATGACCTCCTGTCACGACCAGGAAGGACACCGTAATCTAAATGACATCTCTTCTGCTATTTCTGCCCCCAGAACACGTCAGAGAGGCCCTGCAAAGATAAACAAGGGAAGGGGTTCGGTCTCTGTGCTCTGCCTGTAAACACGGAGGAGCCTGCGCTTGTCCTCTCCTGGGACCTGGTGAAAGCGTTGCACACACTGGCTGCCTCCATGACAGTGGAGGAGGTCAGGCTGGCAAGACGGCGCAGCACGGTCTGGCCACAGTGGGCTTTGCCGTGTAAAGAAACCGAGTAACTTTCCATGCCCAGAAATGTGTGCTTGGAAATTCTGCCGAACAATCACACGGCTCTTTCTTCACAGTTTAAACTTTCAAAATGGATTCCTGCTTCCTCTTCCTGCAAAACACTGAAGAATTCATGTTTAAATATATTAGCTGGCACACAAACATTGCAAAAAATATTTAGACTACAAGACTATTTTTGGATGGTATATAGACCATGAACAGGCAAGAACGCCTAACTCCGCTATGAGTATGTTCATGTGCATTCTGGTCTTGCACCTGCTGTTTCCTAAAAAAATACACTACATTTTACCATCCTAGAAGGTTTACAATCTCTTTAATTTTCTCCCACGAGAAGCTGGCTTTAAAAACTTCAATCTCAATGCTTTTTCAACATTTTTCCTGTTCCTGCTGTGGATCTTTCGAGACAGGGAAGAAAAGAAGACGGTACACTCTTGATCAAATTATATGTTTCTGCTTTAAATATATTTTTTACAGCGACTGTTGATTTGTTGGTTCAGAAGTAAACATGCCCCTTGCCGTCTGAAAGCGAGTCCTGTTTTTGAGGAGTGTTCACAAAAATCCTGAGGGGAAGGGAGCGAACCGCTCAATTGTCCTTTACACTGTCTGCTGTTTATTGCTGCTCTTTAATGGAATATCCTCTGCTGGAGGTTCAGACTGTGACCTGGCCTGCACTGTGTCTGGGTGATAAGACAAATGATCCAGGAAAAAGTGGAGTTTTATTGCTGTCTGGGGGGGGTCTCCAAGAATTGGGAAGGGTTGTGTCTCCTACCTCAGCTGACTCCACCACGAAGGAGTCACAGCAGGGCGAAAATGACCAAGAGGGTGGGCTGCTGCCACAGTGACAGATGGACTCGACGCTCCAGAGACTGGAAAAACAAACAGAAACAAAATGTGCATGTCCCATACTGATTCTCCCACACATCTTATTTATTCCTTTGCCTTAACTGTTTGTGCAGCCCCACCTGAGACTACATTTTAAGAAGGCAGATTGAAATTAATCTTCGATTTCAAATAAGACCTACACAGATTTTTTTGTTTCGACGATGTGTTACAGCATTTAATGAGACTTTTTCTATTTGACCTTTTTCACATTAAAATTCATCTACCTTTAGAACAGCCCAAATTTCAGGATTTCCCTGCTGTTTTTAAAAAAAAATATTTTCACTTGTCCTGTGTGAGCTGATCAGGTGTCTTTCTGAAAAAGTTCAGTTTCAGATCAGGTGAGCAGATGAGTCACATCTCGCTCAGGTGGTTTTCTAAATCACTTTTTTTGAGGTGGAAAAACTAGTTCAATCTGCCTGGTGGCTTCCTTGGGAGACCCCTGGGAATTCTTATCCAGCTTGTCGGGAGTCTGCATACTTACAGGCACCACCACCTCTTGTGAGCAGACAACACTGCAGGGGACAATTTCAACATGATTTTGTTATTTGGGTAACATGCCTTCGCCAAAGATGAGAAAGGTTTATTGCTGGCTTCCTTCAGGAAGAGGCTGAGAGGATGAGATCCTTGGGCGTCTTATCTCCCTGTAACCACACGCACTAGAGGGGACAAAGGATCTGCCCTATTTAAAGACCCTTTTGGGCAGGGGCTGGAAGATGTGCCTGAGTGCTGCAGCCTGAAAGAGACGAGAAGTGAAACGTGAATGTGACTGCTGCAAGCACGTTCTCTACATTTGACCCCCCACCAGCACACCCCTCATGCTCACACGTGAAAAGTGAAAATAAGGGGGGTGGGCATCACATCTTTGTCTAAATGTGGTATATTTACAGAAATCACATCCTGATCGGATAGTCGCATGCAGTGGGATCGCCCTTCTGTGACAGAAAAAACAGGGAAGAGAGTATATACTTGATATCAGGATCCTCCACTGACTGTACAGACAATGACCACCCGCAACACCACACTGGGTCTGTAGTCCATGACCGCCTTCAAGGCTGATAAAGGCATAGCAGCAGTGGGTACAGTGTGGGTGTGTGTGTCTGTCACATACTCACACGCATACATACATTACTCTTCCCAAGACGAGTAGTAAAAGTACATGGTTCTTGAATCCACTGAGTTAATAATAATAATAATAATAATAATAATAATAATAATAATGGCTTACACTTATATAGCGCTTTTCTGGACACTCCACTCAAAGTGCTTTACAGGTAATGGGGATCCCCTCCACCCCCACCAGTGTGCAGCCCCACTGGATGATGCACCAGTCCTCTCCCCACACACCAGCTCTCAGTGGGGAGGAGAGCAGAGTGATGAAGCCAGTTCAGAGATGGGGGTTATTAGGAGGCCATGATTGGTGAAATTTGGGAAATGGGAAATTTGGCCAGGACACCGGGGTGAAACTCTTACTCTTTTCAAGAAACACCCTGGGAATTGGCTGGTATGTTTTTTTGGAAATGTTTCTAGAAGACTTTTGGGGGGGGGGGGGCATTTAAACATTCTTGGCTCCCCCTAGTTAATTTACAGGAAGAAGAACAGTACCTTGATGGCAAGTATTTGGAAAAGCCAATCAATTTTTTCCCCTTCATAAAAATCCCAGAAAGTGGCTGAGCAAACACTACCGGAGAACAGCAACGAACGTGTCCTGAATAAGGAGAGAGGAGAGGGAGGTGGGGTCCACTGTACCTTTAGATAAGAGAGGTCTGATCTTGCCTCCCTAACCCTGGTTTTCACTTCAAGTCAGCTTCCTGCAACACCTCTTCCTGGCTGCGTGGCGACAGTAGCCAAACCAGTTCAAGTGCACAAAGTGGCAAAAGGTGAGGCCCTGTGGCCATGTTTCCGACACAGACAGCCTGCCAGTTGCCACTTCCTCCAGGGCTGGTTGTTCACCACTAACTGCTGTGTTCCTGACCAGGATTACAGTACATTACCCTCCTACATCTTAGGGCGGTGCGGTGGCTCTGTGGCTCAGGATCTGCACCCGTGGCTGGAAGGTTGCCGGTTCGTATCCTGTGGCCGGCAGAGGAATCTCTGCTGGGCCCCTGAGCAAGACCCTTAACCCCCACTGCTCCAGGGGTGCTGTATAAATGGCTGACCCCAAGCTTCTCTCCCTCTCTGTGTGTCTCATGGAGAGCAAGCTGGGGTCTGCGAAAAGACAGATTCCTAATACAAGAAATTGTATATGGCCAATAAGGTAATCTTGTCTTATCTTACACTGGCTGCCAGTACAATCCAGAACTGAAATTGTGCAACCCTGAATTAACAGTGAATGAAAACCAACGACATTCAACAGAACAACTTGTGCCTGTAATTTAGAGGCTTCTAGGAAAACCTCACACTTGCATCGATGGATTTGCTTAGAGAGCACGAATCAGATCAGCGGACCCGATTTTTCTGCTTTTAACTGTAGTAAAGTGATATATACATAAATAAATGTATAAGTATTATTTGGAATTACAAGTAATAGTCCATCAGATGGCTCTACCCCATTTCCCGAAGTTGTAGGAGTCACCCGGCTGTTATAGTTTTGGTGCCAGAAGGCGAGGGAGAAAACCAGGAAGAACTGGGGAGTTTGGGAACAGTTGAGGAGAGCTGGCATGAGAGTGAGATGTCGGATCGGTAGGGTAATGTTCTGTACAACCCAACTTTACTTGAATATATAGTTCATTGTTCCACAGCCGCCTCCGTGTCATTCTTTGCTTCATGTGAAGATACAACATTAACATTAAATGATTAAAACAATATCGTTCTTTATTGCAAACATGGACTGTAGCTGTTTTATGTTTAATCTTATTGGGATTTCTTGAAATGCAGCTCCTCTGCTCATAAAAGGCTAAAAACGTCTCTTTGACACAATCTCCATTTCACTTTCCTGGACAAAATCACTGCTTACTGATCCAAAGTGAAATTATACCCTTTGTAAATTGGTGGTTTATTTAAAACCAGGTGGGCTGAGGTTATCAGCCTTGATAGCGGTGAAGCAGTCACTCTGGTGTTGTGCAACTGCCAAGTTATTGTTCGTTGCAAAAGTGATTTAACATTGAAATAACCAGAAACACCTTGAAGTTCATTTCTGTTTGTTCAATTTGAGAACAGCCACGTTGCCTCTGTCATGTTCTGCTTGCGTGCTTGTTGTCCGTCTCCCTGAGGCACAGTCGGAGCAACAGGAGTAGGGGTGGGGTGAAGTGAGTTGCTCTCAGAGGCACGTAAAAATGAGCCACTTGCAGATTTTGCCCAGTCATTCAAAAATGTTGACATTTTGAATTAAAAAAACTCAAAATCTTTCAAAACGTGAACATGGGGTGTCTGGCTGAGTCTGGTTTATGACACTTCCTCCCAGACAGGCACGTTCTGTGCCATGTAGACTGAGCCCAGGCAGCGCTGCACAGCTCTCTTGGAGGCAGTGAAAAGAAAAAAGGGAACCGAGTGTCACTTTCCATTCCTAACTACGGCAGCATCACTGGGATAGTGTATCTGTTTTCCTGTTGTCTCTTGTTGCCGGAAAATGACTGAAACCAAGAGGGAAAATCCAAGAGCGTCTAGATCCTATCCAAGAAGGTTCCCCGATCCTTGGGATTCGAGTCTTAACCTCCGGTAGTGAATGTTAACTGGCAGTCCTGCCCAGTCCACACTGCCACTGCTGGACACAGCACAGTAGAAACTGCAATGACCAGGAAAGCATCCTTCTACTTCTGAGACATGGCAGTGGATATTTCATGAGGAGTCGGGGAGGGGGAAACGGTTGATAGGGGTGTTAAAAAACAGTAAAAAAAAAAAGTTAAATTGTAATTAGAAATCTTGGCACCGTCCAGCGAGAGTTCCCCTGAAGTACACAAGAAACAAGCAGCGAGTGAGGATGTCCGTTTGTCCACCCTGTTTTGAAGCCAAACTGCGGCATTTTAATGTTCTTGTGATAGCGCTATCGTTGCTCTCTTCCCCTCCCCTATTTATAGTGTCTCTTCTGGAGTTGTTTTGGCCAATCCAGGAAATGGCCCCTTTTCCCACCTCCTGGTGTTATTGCTGACTGTGTTTATATAAGCCTTCTTGCTGGCACAGCCTATCGGAACGGGCATGAGCTGCTGTGCAGTCAGCTCTAAAGCCACTAGGCATAGGGCCTCATGGTGCACAGGGAACAGCCTGTATCTTCCCTGCTCCGAGCTCTTAACTGATGTAACAGATGACACCTCACCTTAAGAACCCTCATTGTTCTTAGCTCCGATGTCAAGCCTGTACTGGGAGCAGAAGGGCTGTCAGGAGAATAGGTTTCATGGCCGATCCATCTCGAAGGTCCGGATTAATTGAAGACTTCTTCCCACCTGACAATCACAAATGATAAACATGGAAGTGCCAGTTGGCCCAGTTAGGCAGCAGAGTGCTGAGTATGGCTCTAGAATTCCTACCCACAGCGCCCTGCGGTTGTAGCTATAGGCAATATACTTTAACCCCAGCAGCTCCAGTGCACCCAGTTGTACAGTATAATGTGAACCAGCATCAAGGAACACCTTGTGCTCGACTAGAGTCTCACCCAAGATACAGACATCATGTACTTTCTGACTGTCTAGTTCTCCAGACACCAGGATAACCTCTGGCCCATTGTGGCGCTAGTCAAAAATGAACTTTAACCTTCTGTTTTCTTCGCTAGAAACGTCCTGCTTTTTACCCAATAGTTGCCTTCCGCCAAAACAGTAGCTTTTCATTAAACTAGACCCCCTGTCTTCAGGTTTTAACAGGCACATCTTGAGTCATTTTTTATTTCCTATTCCCCTCAGAGAACAAGGTGTGTTTGTGTTTAAAACTACATTACGGTTCCTATGTAAAGCAGGCGTGTCCAGTCCTAGTCCTGGAGAGCCAGTGCGACTGTCAGTTTTCATTCCAACACACCTCCTAACAAGCCAAACCACTTGCTTACTGGTTTACCTGGAGCAGTTTCATCAGCTGCTCCTAGATATTCAGGTACTGCTGCTTTCAAGAGACCTAGAGAACCTCCAGGACCAGGACTGGACACCCATGATGCAAAGTGATACGTTACCACAATAAAACAGTTTCCTCCCAGCTTCTCTATTTAAAGGTAATCCCTCTCGCAAGGAATTTGTAACTGCAATGGTTTACCTTTCAAAACGAACTTTCACCAACTCTGTTTCAAGTATACCAAAGTGAAACCAGTCTGTAAGCATTGTAAATCATAGAGAAGTGCAACAAATAATTACACCATAGGAAAGCAAGGGAAATCAGAAAGTATGAAGCAGTTTAATTAAGGAGAAACTGTAGAGCGCTTATGCAAATTTCTTCCAAGAAGATTCATAAAGGTCCTTCTCAAACCTCAAGCAAAACTCATTGTACAGTCAAAATGAAGTGTGAAGGTAGCAGACTGGACATTTTTTCTATGGAGAATGCAAAGGTTTGCTTTTTAATCTCGCGCTCTTCAACAGTACAGAAACAACTCTATCTGTCAGTGTCTGGAAGGAGTACAGCACATTGTGCTTTCCTGTTATTTCACTGCTCACTGCATAACCTGTTTCGGAAGCTACGTGTGACTCTCAGTTGTTGTTTTCCTGTCCGAGTGTCATTTGTCATCATATCTGACTATTCCCATAGAAATGCTTCAGAAAGGACTCTCGCAGCCAAGAGGTGCACAGAGTAAATTAATTCCACACCAAGCTGGAAAGCCACACCAATCATTTTTTCTGTCTCACTTTTGCTGTACGTCTATATTTGCTGTTACTGTTGCAAAACAGTATGTCGAAGAAAACTCAGTCTTCACTCAGGTTAGGAGATTGTCAAACAGATCTTTTATTCAATCAGCTGAAAGAGAGCATATCCCAGAGAACCAGTTACACTTTCCTTTTCACACATTAAATGTAGGCAAGACTTTAACATATCAAAGGAACACATAGGGCAAAGGACACATCCTGCAATCTGTTTTATTTCTCTCTGGTTGAACACACTGGTGTGAAAAATCGCAGGCTCCAGTTGCAGAAAGCTAGTTGTCTTAGGTGCAAACAGAAAACCTTCCCTCGCATAGTCACTGTCTTGACCCTCACTCGGTCTTCTACAAGTGTTACACCTCCAAATGTGCATTTCTTAATTTCTAGATGTGCACATACCTGTCTCATGTGTGACTTTTCAGAGAGCCAACACAAAACTGTACAATTTTTTTACACAGGCCACAGCAAAAGTGCACAATGCTTGATATGTAGCTCTGGAGACACTTCTCTGTATTTCCAACACATTTACAGTAGAGTGAGAGACTGTATTTTGCAAGGGCAACATGGGATATGTAAAGAGTACTTTTTACTATCCTCCTGTTTTTAGAGAATATTTTTTTTACTTATAGGAAGTGGCAAAAAGATGAATGTGTGTTAACACAGACCTAACACTATCAATTTCCTGTCACAGGTTTAAAAAAGGTCTTATTTTGGGAATGTATCTTCCTGGACTGGGTGAGGACTTGGCCAATTCCAGGCTAAGGCAGTAGCTCAAACTGGGGATCAGGGAGAACCAGTAACATGTTGCACAAACGCTCAATAATCCACTTCACACTCATGGGCACTGGGCACTGCTTTCAACATGATAAGAACCCCTGCTGCAAAGGGAAAAAATAACAACTTCAAAAGATGAGACATAAGCTGTGGAAATGAGAGTCTAGTATATGAGTTACATATGCTACTCCTATGAATAACAACTAGTCTAAATGCCACTTATATATAGCATTGTCTGTACGTAGATAAGCTGTTTTTGTAAAGGTGTTACGCAAAAGATGTGATTAGCTGCTTTTGGAATGCTTAGTGGAGCCTCAGACATAACAGGGAGGTACTTACTTCCCTTAAGACAAATGGGCTCTGCTATCCAATAGGAAGGGGAGAAGAGAGATGTCCAGCCTGATAACTTGGCTCTCTGCACACAGAATGCTCTGTGCCAGTCAATCTCCCCTTCCTGTGGAGACGTTCACAGAAATAAAAGCCCCTGTGTGCACACGGCAATCTGAGGAAAAAAAGCCCAGTGTATTTTTTTCTCACTATTATTTGAATGTCAAAACAATTTACACAAAAGAAAACAAATATCCACTCATTTAATGGATGTTTACAGTGTCACTGACATCATGTGAGGCTGCTCTGGTTTTCAACACCCAAGTACTGATCCAACACATTTTTTTATTTATTTTGGGAACGTTACTGTTTCGTGAGAGCGGTTTTCTCTCAGGTATATCTGGCACCTGGAAGGAGCAGCATGTGACAAAACACGACAAAACACTTTTTGTGCTGTTTTTATGCTGAAAACAGATCCCCAATACAAGTGGTACTCTCTAGTCCAGACTTGTGTTAGATTCCAGCCTGGAATTTCTGTCTGTATGGAGTTTGCATGTTCTGCATGTGGCTGCATGAATGTTCTTCAGGTGCCCAGTATCCTCCTGCTTTCCACAGGCATACTGTCCAGCTTAAATGGTGTATCTGAAGAAAGTCACTTATTCCTGGCAAGCGGTAAGAGCAACCAAGAGCCCAACCTGAAACTGCAGTTTGCAAGACAGGAACATGCAGATTCCACACAGAGCATTCTCAGTATTGAACTTAGGACCTGTGAGAAAATAGCACTAACCTTCTCAAAGTGCTTTACAGAATGACAACAATAAATAAATATACTGAGAATTTGTTTTATTTAAAAATTGTAGGCTAAAGTGTGTTCTTAAATAGACAGTTCTAAACCTCTGTTAAAATAATAATCTTGGAGACAGTGGCTTCAATCTGAAACCTCTCCCATTATCACCGGGCTGATAGTACTGTGGTTTGCCGACTGAAGCCTGAAAGAAGAAACAGTCTCTCTCATCTGAGGTGGGTTCTATCCTCATCCCTTAACACCAGCATACAGCCCCCAAAACAGTATCCTGGCTACTGGACAGGACCGCAATAATCAGATGTAATATTTCTTGTTGTGATTTAGAAGTTAAGACCATATAAATATCTTTATATAACTACAGTATATCTGCCAGATGTTATTAGTTCCCAAGGTTAGCAAATTAATAAATATCTTCATCCAACATCACTTACTGTAATTTTGTACAGTCAGAAATTGTAGTGGAGCAATCTGAGCGAGCCACCCTGGTCAGCAGGAACAATAGCAGGTCCCTACCCAGGATCTGAACCCATAACCTTCCAGGGAGTGAAGAGTCCTAGGCCACCAGTCCACACTGCTGCCCAGCGGGACTATGCTTCCAGCATGACTCATCTAATAGTCTAAACACCCTCCACTTTCACAATGAAATAAAGTCACTAGTGTATAATAAATCTCACACTGTTTGAACATTTTTGTACAGATTGTTGAGTATTTAGAAAATGTCTGTTTTCCACCAAAGTTTGAAGTGGAGCAGGTATTTATATTCACAAGAAGCAATTTCCCTTCATTTTGCATTCAATAAACTTTGACATTGTTTCCATCCAGGGATGTTTGAATCTCCTTACCTAAAATAAGCGCTGCAGTTGTTATCACTGTGTGTTCACATCTGGGAGGAGCTAACAGACTAAGGAGGTTGTTTGTTCCCTGTCTGGGTCAGCATTACCTGCAGATCTTATCTGACTACAAGCTCTGCACAGCCCACTGGAGTGCTTATCAGTACAGCTTGCTGATATGAAACCAGAGCCAGGATCGGACTGTCCAGGAATGTAGCGAAATGTATGACTGACAAAATAATAGGCATTTTCTTTTTTTTTTAAGTCAATCATGTCCATGGTTTGCTAAACATGACTTTCTGGAAAGGGCTCATACGTGATGCAAGACGGATAACCTTATTGAACACATACAAAGTCCATTCAGACCCCCTAAAGTGCATCTCCAGAAACAGAATGACAAGGGGGACCCAAGTTCTGTCCCTCAGGGGTACCCACAGCCTGTGATCGCTCTGCAGCCTCCCCACATGTCCCGGAGGTCTACACAGAGCTGGGACAGAACAAAGAGATGCAGGAGCTACGCGCTGATGAGTCTGGCACTGGGGGCTCAATTTGGGAAACCCTTTTGTGGGGGGGTTGGGGGGAGCAAAGGAATTTATTTGCAGAACAAAGAAATCCCAGCCGTCTTCCTAAAACAAACAGAAGCTAATTCGTGTCAATTTGTTTTCCAGCCCCAGGGAACATTAATTAGAGGAAGCATGCTTTGCGTTTCCCAGGGAGTTCATTGTGCTGCAGTTCTTTAAAACTCCTTAAGATTGACTCTTGATCTAGAGAGCCCCCCCACCCTGATGGCTACCGCTCGAATGCAAATGTGTTCAGCAAAATACATGCCCGTGTTGATAACAAGGAAGAGCCGAGACACTGCAAACGAATGGGCTCGTTAAACTCAAATCAATGACCGAGAGTGTCATGCCCCACACTCTCCCTCGCAAACGACGTTACATTCCCGGAACCTCTGCTTCCCAATCTCATCCCTGATTGAACCCAGCACATTCTCACATGCATCAGATTCCTCAAATTCTCACTCCCTAACCAATCATCCAATCACACCCCTTTCCTTTCAGTATTTAAACCCCCTTCGCACACCTTCCCACCCTCACTATTGAGAAGCCTTTCATAGTATTCTCCAGTGTGCGTTTCCAAACCTTTCGACTGATCTCCCGTTACGAATCTTCTGCTTCCGCCTCTTGACCTCACCTTCTGGATTTTGTCTTTTGGAATTGTTTTTGAATATCTCTCGTTACTGGACCCTCTGCCTCCCTTATCAACCCAGCCTTTCGATTTTGTCTTTTGGATTGTCCCTTTGCTACTCTGTGTCCTGTGGGATTCCGGTCACGCATAAGGATCCTCTTATTCCACGTATAGGTTCCGTGACAGAGAGCTCCTGTGGAGCGAGGGCCAGCACACAGTGAAGCCCCTCTGACAATGTCCGATACGCCTGACCTGCTGGTATTTCATTTCCTGTATCATCTACAGGTGCAACTGAAGTGACGGTTCCTGAAAGAGTAATACTACAAGTCACTTGCAACCCATGCAGTAAACATCGCTGCTGAGCAGAAATGTGGATCTTATCGCAGTTTTTGTGCAACCCTTCTGTTCCTCTAGGGAGAGCTGCATGGCTGTGTAGGTGGGGAAAGTAACTTGCTTTGAAAGTAAAATAGATCTCAACAGGCGAAGGTCTGAGAGTGAAATACAGGAAGCTAGCTCACCTTTCCCAGCATTCAGCACTTGGCATCCCTCCCTCCCTCCCTCCCCTCCCTTGCACCTCCTTGGCTCTTACACTTACACAAGGGACACTGCAGTGCTGCCACAGCTTTGATCCTTGGGGCTGCTTGGGAATCAGTTCAGAGACCACCCAGCTACGTCCCTGAGCCGAAAGGAATCAACTGGAGAGGATAAAAGAAATGATCTTTGTGGTCTGGAACCAAGAGTACGACAAGGGAACCTGATTCTATTATTTAAAATCCTATAAAGTATAATAATTAATAATAATAAAATTAAAAAAAATAATAAAAAACAACTTAATTTTACACAGTGCCTCTAAAAGTAGCTTCTCAAAACAGCGGGATGAGATCCTGGGATCAATTAACTAAAAACATCCAAATGGGGAGATAGATAAGCTGAGAAGCTGCCCCTCATTTGTCATCTCTCTTATGTTCTTACGATCCTGTGGACTTGCAGCATGCTGGTCAGTCAGTCGGGACTGGAGAGAACTTCAGTGTAACGGGATTGTGCCGCAGTGCCCTCGCCCGATCCCTGCATCCACTCTTGTCCGAGGGGAGTCTGGCGAGCGGCAGGCTTGCAAAGGCTCGGGCGTGTGGAGGAGCGCCTGGGACAGCAGCAGCCAGTCAGTCCCTGGCTCCGAAACTGGCCTGGACTCGGCCTCCAGCAGCCTCTGTCGTAATAAGAGCCCGTCAGGATATTGTTCAGCGCGAACGAAGCCCAGTATAAAATAACAGGAAACAGACAGAAGAAACCATGAACACAAAGGCGTTGGGAGCCTGGGGATTAATCAGGAGGGGTGGAAAAAGGCTCTTGGATGCTGGCGCTGCCCGGTGTGACTGCAGCGTGACTCAGTGCCCACGAGCTGCCGGGCCCGGCAGGGAGGCTCCTGTCTCTCCTGGGAAGAGCCCGGCGGCCGCTGGCCGCATGCTTCCAGCTCTCGCCCTGCTGCTCAGCACCCCGCTAATAAACCTCTTCTGCGAGCACCAGGGCGATGCCAGTGCCACTTTGGGGAGGGCAAGCAGCACAGAAGCACTGTGAGGCACCTACACCAGGCACATGCAGACGACAGCAGAGCAAATAAATACAGTGCAGCATGACAAAGCTAAGAGAAAACTGCAGGAACACCGTGCACATTCACCGCAATAATCTTCTGCAAGCATCATGACATAACTCTTGACTTGTTGATTTGTTTGAGCCACTGAATCACAGTGGGGTCTGGAAAACTGTCCCTGAGCCGTGTTGGCCTGATGAAGACGTGTGTGCAGTTGTATAGTTTCACTACACTGCTGTGCCCTGGCTGTATGGCTCCGAGATGATGTTCACCATAAAACTAGTCTGTAAGTATTGCTGCAGCACAGGGTGATGCAAGAAACCCTCCATTGCTTTTGCAATAGTTACATGTATAAAATCATACTATTGTAAAGGAAAACCTTGGAAAAATACCCAGCTAACTGAATTACTAATCGTCTCATTTTAACCCAAGTTCTAACATGCTTAATATAAATATGGTTATTTAAAATAGAGCCTGACATGGCTAAATGAATGGGGCATTACAGGATCAGGGGTAAGTGCTTAGGTCCATCATGGTTATTCGGTCTAGAAAAAGCCAAGTGGCGAGGGTCTGAGAGAAAATGCAGACCCTAAAGCAACCAAGCTTTGATTTTCAAACTTGATTGTTGCATGTTTCATCCAACTAACAGCTATCAGATCACAAACAGTTTAAGTTAAGCAAAAAAACTCCCATTACAACAGATCTTAGGACGTTTTGACATGTTTGCCCACTGGTTTGCAAGCTTCAGCCATCAGATGGAGTGTGATTCCTCGCACATGATGGTGCGTGGTGTCCGATACAGCTCGTTACAGCTTCCTGGTGAGCCCGAGACACAGCATTTCAAGTGCTCTCGTCGGCAGCGGTATCGGGCTCGGGTCTCTCGCCTTCCCTGGCTGCCCCGCTGGAGCCCATGGCGCAGGGTGAGAGTGACAGCACAGCCTTGCCCAACCCCCGGGCTGTGGCATGCCGAAGGGAAGTCCCCTCCCAGCAGGCCGTGTAAACTTGGCTCCAATAAAAGCATCCGCTTGCCACCTCGGCGGACAACAGGAAGCCTTTGTTTACTGGAAAACATCCCGCAGGAGAGCCAGCGAAGAGCCGAAGACGTCTCCTCCAGCGCCTCTGCATCGCGGCCGCGCTCCTCTCCTCCCGGGGGCCCGTCCCAGCGGCGGGAACGCCGGTGCTGCTGCCAGGACGCCGCGTCACGAAAACGCACACAGCCTTTTCCTTTCTGCGAGCGGCCTGCGAAACACAAAGATGCGCAAACAGTCCTACATCTGACACCGTAACAAGGAGCAGATCCTGTTCCCTGGGGAATCCGAAGTTGTTTTGGGATGTTGATAGGACTGCCAGTCCTGCAGGGGTGGACTGTGGTCTCCAGGAACTGACAAATGTACTTTTCCTCTCCGGCCAGGGAAAGATAACACACACACAGTTCTAAAACGGTACATGTCTTAAGTTAACCTTTCCGCCTTAGATTCTGTTGCTCTGGGGCTTTAAAAAACCTCGTTTTACACTGTGGTACAGACAGTGCTGGACTGATTTGGAAAAAGAAATCAAGTTTCCTGGCCAGATCGTTCTAATTTAAATGTCAAGCGCCATGAATTTCAGTCAGCTTTCTTTGTCTGTTGCTATCTTCAGCAACAGCAACAACAACAAAAAAAGATGTACTATGTTACATAGTCCTGAAAGCTTGTTTGTGATTGGTCATGGGGGTCTGGTAGCTCTCAGTTTGATGCCCTCTGCTCTCCAGCAGCTCCTGGTTGTGGGTTGAGGGAGTGCAGAACAGGCTGCCCAGTCACGCTGTCGGAGCACGGAACAAGAAACGACGAGCTCATCGGATGAATTACCCACAAAGGAATACATTGGCCAAACAGCATCCTCTGGGGAGCACACAGATCCTGTTACAGTCTTTTTTTAAAACCAAAATATGTTTAAATCATAGTCCTGTAAAATAATTAAAGGAATGGTAATTTTATCCTTAAAATGATCAAGTTTAGTTATCATTGGGCTATAAAGATGGAAGTAGGAAAATTGTACAGAACCAACAACAGGTCCACCGGAGTTTTTTGTCTGGAATAAAGTGGGACTAATAACATGACTATGATATTTGTAATTCATTTGTATTTGTAATTCACTCGCACCTGAAGAAGGCTCCACAGCCGAAACGTTAGTGTTTCCTTTCTTTTCTCTTCAGCAGGAATAAACCAGCTACCTGTTCCTTTGCAGCCCTTTGCAGTTTTTGAAGTTACCTTGTAAGACGATATCGACAGCGGCGGCTGAAAGCATGTCACCGTGACGTGACCCGTCACGCGCGTGTCACCGGTAAGAGCACAGGTTCCGTCGTTGCCCCCCCCCCCCGCACATCCACTCGCTCTCTGCAGGTCACATTGAGGGCCAACACCTCGTGACTTAACCACCGTGCGCACCCGCTCCAAAAAGCACACTGTTAAGAGTATCGTTTTCAGGTTTGGTTTATTTACATTAGATTATTACATAATTTACACTCCACGGTAGAAGACATTCTTTCCTACGTGATTGCACACCTGCTTACAGGCAATGACCACAGACAAGGACAGGAGAAAGGTTTAAAGAAAGGCATGGAGTCAGATGTGTGCTGTGTTAAGGTATTAAGAGGAGGGCAGGAGAAACTGTGATTGGAATGACCAGATATCTCTGTGACCAAGAGGACAGAAGAGCAAAAATAAAACATAATCTTCCCCCTTTCTCCTCTCCTGTGTCTTTGAGGCTGAACTGCCCCACAACGAAACTACATATCGTGTTACTGTTCAATAAATGATTTACAACCATTCATTTCTGCACCAATGTGATCAAGACATCCTTTTTAGCCTTTCCAAATCCATAACTTGTATGCATGATTTGTTTTCTAACACAAGGGACATAGTCCAAAAATGAACAGAACACATGTGGGAAATTGTTGTGTTTAATCCCTGGTGACGAGCTGCCAGGACGTTGTGCTGCAGAATAAATGTCATCTACATGTTTCTGTAAGGGCTGGTTTTAACAACTAAAGCTTTTCTTAGTGATTTCTCTCTCTCTGATGTCGGTGGACCACTTAATCCATCAAGCCCCCCCCTTGAATGATGGGATCAGCTATGGGATATGAAAACGACAAAGTTTCTTGAAAGAAACCGGACTTTCAGCTTCACCAGCACCGTTGGGCAGTTCCACAAACCTTTGCAGAAGCAATGCCACTTAAGACCTCTCTTCACGGTCCACAAACAAATCACCAGAGACTGCAAAGACTGTTGAGGTTTAGTGTGCCTCTAATATTGACAACATGTCCACAGTGAGAGATTGCTGGGATCTGAACTGATCCACAGAGGTGAAAACCTGAAAGTCACTCCAGTGAATCGCATGTGCATCCGTGTCTCATTCCCTCTCCTAACACCATCCCCTCCTGCTCTGTTTTCCTCGCACGGCTGTGTGAAACAAAGGATTTCCTGGAGCACTCTCTCCTGCAGCCAGGCAAGCCATGAATTATTACTTGTGGGAAAAGGCGTCTTTATAAAAGGCCATAATTAAGCACTCCGAATCTGACCCTTGTTACAGACCCTGAATGCGACCCCTGGATCAAGACATGAGTTATTGCACTTGCCTGCGTCCTACCTCAAGACCCACAGCTGAGAACGTCATATTGTGCAGACGAATTTCTACACAGCTTCTAAAAAACAGCCTGAGTTGTTACTGCCACTCAGTGAAAAACTGAGAAACCTTTTAAAAATGTGGTTATTACAATTTATTCTAAAACTCCTTTTCAAATCACATGTTTTTCTTACAGTCATCTAGCATTATTTGATTAAATCAATAGTTTGTTAAAACTGCATGTGGGACTGAGATTTTGCTTCAGAGCACAACTCCTACAGAAACACATCTGCAATAAATAAGATTTACTGTCTGCAAATAGATTTCCTCTTGAAATTTGAAAATGTTCTCCTGGTGAGATGAGATGTTCGCAGCTGAATTTGATCTTCAAGTATGACTTGTTCCATTCACATTTACTCCCATAGAAAAATAGTTTTCTTAAATTCTTTTAAGTAGAAAGTTAAAAGGGAGATGTGTGCACAATTATAATGCAATATAGTACCTTAAATCATGCCATAATGAAATTGACAGACACTAAATCTTACAGGAACGAGATGTTTTTAAACGTAAAAAAAATGTCCCCAAATTCTGGAGTGCATTGTATCAGAGATACAGTACATACAGCAGTTATAGCGATTTCCAATGTAGGTCTGTCACCCAGCCTTATTTCCAGTTTGGTCTCTGTCTGCTTGTCCTGTCTGTTTGTCTGGTGTTTTCTGTCTGTGGTTGGATTGAATGCAGCAAGCACTGGTTAAGGGACATGCGGTTATGTTAAAGCAAATAAGAAAAGAAATGTGCCTTTAGGATTACTGTGTCTCGTAAAAGGAGACAAATGCTGTTGTCCTTATGAATCGCCAACTGTGACCTGAGCACTCATGCAGTCTACTGACTTTCATCTATTTTTTTTTTGGCACGAATGAAGCTGCGATTTCTGCTCAGACGTGCAGCCAGTGTCCCAGAAACTCCACATTCCACACACAGACAACTCGGTCCGCATGACAAAGAAGAGAAAAATCACACCACCTTGTATTATCCTGATGTAGACGTTCACACCAGCTTTATACCACAAGGTGAGTCCATTCAGAGCGTCATATCACAGAAAGGCACCCTGCACCCAGGACAGGAGAGAACAAATAAGCGCTGTTTCAGTCCCAGCTGACTTTGACACAGCAGATAAGAGGCACAAATCAGCCCGCACTCTGCTGCCAGGAGTCTCAGATGAACGAGAAGCCCTAGGATCAAAGGTACCAGCAGACGAACCTCAGTTCGTTTTCTTGAGACTTTTTTTTAGCAAGATCAGGATCTGATGATTCAACTCCAAGGAGGGGCTGACTCGTCAAAAAAGACAATGCCCCCCCCCCCCCCCACACACACACATGAGTCAGCGTTGTCCGGAGTTAGAGCTGGTCCTCGGGAGCCTCCCGCCTCCGTGAGCTCTTCCGGCTGGACCGGACGAGGGAGAGGCAGGAGGAGGTGGTGAGGGCGAGGCGGCTGAGGCCCAGGTTCAGGCAGTGGACCTCCGAGGTCACGGGTACCTCGGAGAACAGGGCCCGGTCGCGGGAGAGCTGCGTCAGGCTGTCGCTGTTCTCGAAGTCCTTCGCGATGTTCAGGATCTCCTGCCGCTCCACCTGGCGCATCATTCCGCGGATGTTCAAGACGGCGGAAATGTGCTTCTTCCTGAAGCAGGGAGAGAAAAACATAACTATGCATCGCCGGTGTTCCCCAGCAAGTCTCTACACACGTGGAGCCTCGTCACGTTGCTCCCGATGACCGGGTTCGGGGGACAGCTTCCTGCACAAAATCAGAGCAGACGCCGCAGTCTCGGCAGCTTGGTCTTGCCAACTGTGCAGGGCCTGACACAGACGCACATGCCGAGGGATGATCTTTAACTGGACAGTTATCCTGTTTAGCATGACATCCTAGACTTGGAGTTTTGACGTTTCAGAATGTATACTGTACATATATATGCAATGTGACAGTACTGCAAAAAGCTCTATAAAAGCCCCTAAGGTTTGGGCAGCTGTAACAACTATGGGGGACCTGAGAGAAACATTTTGGTATTAAGGCAGCATTTTTCCGGGATAGAGAGAAGTGGATGCTGTGATTTTTAATTTTTTAACCGATGAGGGTGTTCAATGGTATCACCTCACTGACCAGGCTTGTGGTGAAAAAGCTGAGGCTTCACAAGCTGAAGCAAAGGTTGAGGCAATCAGAATAAATCTATGCCGCTCCGCCTCAATGGGAAAAAAAGGGGAAAGCTGAGCCGCAGCTCTTCCAGTGTCCGAGAGTAAACCTGCCGGAGGGTCGCCCTTTGATCTAAAGCAAACAGGCAGAGGGGCCCGATCAGACACAAAAGAAAAAGGAGCCCCACAACCGAACGACTAAAACATCTGTCCTCGTTGCGCGGGCTGGGTCAGCCTTTGATTCTGGGGCTCGGCACCAGGCTGTCCCCTGTGGGATGGCAGGAACAGCTCCTGTGCGGCTTCCTGTTCTCCGCCGCGGCGCGGCGTCGCCACGCGGCAGCCTGCCAGCCGGCACGGGGCCTCATCACAAGACCACCCGGAGACGCGGGGAGGGCAGCGGGGTTCGCCAGGGTTTACGAGCCCACCGCTGCTCCCAGAGTGCCCTTCAGCGCCTGGTCCCGGGGGGGTCCGGCTGTGTGGCGCGCAGTTTTACTCTCTTCTTCGTCTGATACAGCCGTGCTGGTCTGAAACTATGCTACCCATGGTGTTGGCTTGACGCACCCAGCTGATTTAACAGAAAGATTAATTTCGCTCGCTGGACACACTCTAGAGGTAAACACATTAACCGTGACAGGCCTGAGGAGTGAGACCGATGCCCCTCAGTATCCCTGACTACCCTACCTCTCACTCCCAATGAGAACTCCCACACACCCTTACCTCTTTTCATAAAGCCTTGCAGACAGGCAACAAAAAGAGGATTTCCACGATAAGGGAGCACTGGCTTCTGGCATGGGAAACTCTCCCCACCCCCTACACCGGCTAACGTTTCCATTCCGCATACCTCATCAGGATGTAGCAGCAGCAGGCATTCAGAAAGGAAGGTCCATTCCAAAGCCCTGGACAAGGAGGCTCAGATCCCTTCTGGTGATACATTCCAGGGGCAGTATGAGCCCTGGACTCCCCCCTGCTCCACCTAGCAATACGGGCCAGACTGCAGCCTGTGTGACTCTGCAGTTCGCTCTCCTGATCTGACAGACCTGATCTGCTGCTGCTGAAAGCAGGGAATACAACCCCCAGGGCTGGCAGCTGTGGGTCCTGTGACTCGTGCTCCTGAAGAAGCCTTTGACATCACTTTGCGCAAGCAAACCTGACCAGTTTCTAGAGGACTGGGTGGTTCTGGAAGAGCGACACTTACCGGATATCTGGGTACTCCCTGACCAGGACTCCCACTTCCATCTGGATCGAGGGGGTGTCTTCCAGCACAATGATCTCGGAGAGCAGTGGGATGGCATTGTCCAGCCACGAGGCCTCGGATTCCTGAAGGAAAAACAGAAGGGCCCCAGTGGAATTAGTGTTTATTCCACGAACATCATGCGCTCCACCACTTCTAGTTCACTGGTTGCTTTGAATAAAAGTTATTTTAGATAAAGGGATCAGATACAAGAAGTTAGAATAAATAAAAGTCCTGGTAAATATCAAAATGAGCCTCCACAGCAGTGCATACCGTAAAGCCTTTTATCCCAGCTTAAGTGTCCCAGTAATCTACATTGAACTACATATCCATTTTTTACAAAATATGTTTTTATTATTCTGCATTTCAAGTGACACACCAAAAACCTTCCACAACAATCCAGATGGTTACAGGGAAGAGGAAACGGTGCAGCGGGCTGCAAATACCAAAGTCATCCAGCAACTGAGCTTATTAGGCCTGACGTGGCCCAGGCTTTGACACAATGCAATCTACAGTGTATTTATGCAGACTCCAAGAGCTGGGCATTGTAAGCGAAGCACCTTGTTGCTGCAACAGTGTCCCACCCCTGACTTGAAACCCTAATCACTCGGAACTGGTGCCTGGGGGCTTCTACTCTAGATGTGTGTCTGGAGAGAGCGTGCCTGGATTGCACACTGCTCCCGATTCAGGAGCTGTTCTGCACAGCTGTACAGTTCTCCCAGCGTCCTGCTGGGGGAGCTCCACTTCAAAGCCCCAGCACAGGATGCTCCTTGCTAAACAAAGCTTTCCTGTTGTCCGTGGAGGTGACAAACGGATGTTTTAACTGGAGCCGGGAGCCGGACGCTGTGCTTGGAATCTGCCCTTTGATATTCATCACTGGGTTGCTTCAGTCACACATCTTTCGGGTTCCTCGTGCGTCACCTACGTTTGAACCTGGTTTGTGTTATTACAGCTCTTTACCACTAACAGAAATTATAGATGAAGGACAGGAGCACTGTTTCAAGTCAACTTATTTAAAATGTTTCTTGTTGAACTAAAGGTCAATGTTCCTTTTAACTGTAGTACTGTTGATCTGTGGATCTGGGGTCAATTCCTTCCCTCATGGTGCACACTGGGCCTCTGTGCTCCTGTTATTTTCTATGTTATTCTGAGGCTATGGTCTGGTATTCTTCAGCATTCCAAAGGGGTTTCCCAATTTTAAAAGTGTGCAATTGAAACCAAGCATACTTTGCAGACACTGACATAGTAATTTGTTAAATCAAAGCTACTGTGACTTTAGAAGGGATTACAGTTTACCCTTTTAATGGTTCTTGATTAAACCATAAATTGTATATAGAAGCTCTGACATTGTTCTCAAAGGCATCGGTGTGATGCAGATGGAATCACCTCTGGTAAATTCCTTAAAAATGACACTGAAATTATTATTTTTTAAATCTAAGCTGTCTATGGCCTCTAGTTTCTCAGGGATTTGCTTTTAATGCTTTTCTCTGAGAAACAGCCGACATTGCCACAGTCATCTCTCACTAGGAGATCAAGAGAATTAAATGATTTGGGGAATGTTCACTGAATGACTAGTCGTGGTAAAATTTGGCTTATCCTGTTTGGCCAAGTGCCAGGCCCCTGGCCAAAGGACCCATGCAGACTGGTGAGAGAACCAAGGGGCAGCTGCAAAGGTGGAGGAGGGGAGTATAAACACAAAGAGACTAACCTACGTTATCTCCAGCTTTGATGATGCAAGTGAATGATAGCAAGTGAAGGCAGCCGAGGTGAGAGTGACCTTGGTTGTTCTCACCCCCCTGAGCTTTCATGACAGTCTCCATTAGGAGACACCCTAGGCTCAGCAAGCAACCGAGGACCGCAAGACAGTGAGCGGTCTTGCCATCCTCTGGAAGCCTCTGTCCGCGCGTGGCACTCAGCTCACCAGGTCTTTGAAGAGCGCTTTCAGCTGCCCGGCCTCCTCCCGCAGGCGGCTGGCCATCCTCTTCCGCATCTTCAGAGACGTGCAGATGATCCTGCCTCTCATGATGGCCCGCAGGTACTCGGTGAGGACCCGCCTGTGGATGTCATTCACCAGGGTCTGGCAGCAGAGAGTGGACACACAAGGGCCCATCAAGAACTGGAGTCCAGGGCAGGGAAAGGCAACTGGAACGTCTCCTTTCTGGTCCATTAGCACAGCATTGGCTCAAGTGACCTTTTACCCACCGACAACCTGATGACAGCTTGAGGATGGAACCTTTCTCCATTAGTCTCAGTGACTCAGTCTTAATCAGGCCTATAGTGGCTTGAACTTCAGTTTAAAATTTTATCTTAAGTTCTAAGACTGTTCCCTATAATAGTACACATATAATACAAACTATATGTTTTTTGCATCATTCAAATGGGGGAAAACATGATGTTTCTTCACGTTTTACCAAAGTTATTATTATTATTATTATTATTATTAAAAGGAAAAATACATGTACAATTGTACACTGCACTAGATGTTGCAGTAACCATTGGAAATACTGAATCTGGCAGGCTGCATTCATTTCTGAGCAATTTTGTCATAGTTATGTTTTAAAAATGGAAAAGTACCAAGTATTCT
Organism: Atractosteus spatula; assembly: GCF_055471065.1. Taxonomy (NCBI): domain Eukaryota; kingdom Metazoa; phylum Chordata; class Actinopteri; order Semionotiformes; family Lepisosteidae; genus Atractosteus; species Atractosteus spatula. The sequence continues at coordinate 75,585,994 of NC_142708.1, read as the reverse complement.
GGCTTGAGAATGCCTGACTGTGTGCATATGCGTGTTTTGATTACCACCAGTCTGCGGTCAATTTTGTAGGTCCTGACAAACACATGTTGGGAAACCTTGCAATGTAAATGACTGTAACCCAAAAGATGTTTTCATTTAAATCTGTAAAAGTGATTAAACTTTTATAGGGTCTGCTGCCCCCCCCTCGTTTCAAGTTAATTTGAGTGCAGAGGTGGAATAGGAAATAAAACCGGGACCTGAGTCCCCAGAAAAACAGGGGTACAAACGTGTCTGTACCAGATAGGGGGGGCTGTCCATCCGGCGGAACCTCTTGAAGTGGATCTTGATTGTCTCCTGGATGGTATCGAAGGCCTCTGTGTTATTCAGCCACTTCCTCTTCACCAGCTTGTCGAAGTAGGGCTGGAACAACAAGAGCAGCACAGGCGCTTAGTCCCGCTCGGCCCCTCGGCCCCTCGGCCGGCTGCGTGCGGCTCCATGGAAGAGCTCGTGCCTGGGCCGCTGGGCCTCAGAGCTCCCTGGTTATGTGTGGAAACTGGAAGAAAAACCTTTGCTGACCAGTTTAAGGCCAGTTTGAATCCCAAAGAGTAGCGCTGCGCTGCTTGGCGATACCAACTGGGGGAAAAAGGGAACATTTTCCTCCAAAACTCAAAACCAGGAAGTTTTCCAGAACCAGGTTTGTCTGTCGCTGATTATCTTGTACTGGGTTATACAGTACTGTGGTTTAGGTGGGATTGTCCTTCTAATGAAATCTTAACGGTGTTTCCTGTAGGTTTAGGCTAGAACGTTACACTGGGTGTACAAATGCAGGGGATGACTTTCAGAATGAACTTGAATAATTGCACTGCAGAAAACATCTGGACACAATGCTCTAACATTATCTTTGACAAATCACTCCTTGGCATTCCTTCTGCTGGAACACCTATAATCCCCTTCCTTCCTGAAATTTACTATAAGATGAAGAAAGTTCATATTTCCCCTACTGGGATTTTTAACACCACATCACAGCTTCTGTGGAAGCCTAGAAAAATTCCGGTCCAGTGTATAAAAGTACACAAGAAACTATACATTGAGCTACGGCTCCAGTACCTTTAGAGAAATGTATCACATTTTATGATCACTTAGCTTCCAGTGCAAAATATCTATGATTGACCGCAGAACTTCATAAAGACTTTGAGCTGAAGCAATACACCTTAAATATAGGAACAAGAGAAAAGCTTTGAACTCCAAGACCAGGAAGCGCTTTCCGAGAAGAAATGCAGGAGCATGGAACAAGCTTCCCAGCCAGTCTGCCATCCCAGACTGACCTGATGACTTTGCCCCCCCCCCCCGAGAGGGTCTTACCTTGATGTGGTCAAACAGCCTGTCCGTCAGCACCTTCACTCCCTGATTTATGATCTTGTCCAGAGAGGCGTTCGCCCGCCTCGTTGCCTCCTCACACTCCGCCGGCTCGCACTGGGCGCAACGGCGCACGAAGGCCCTACCGCCAAACCACAAGAGGCAGGGTCAGCTCCGGGAATAAGGAGGCTCGAAGAGTTTCGATAAGAATTAATGATACTCGCAGGTATTTCACGTTGTGTTCAGGAAGGGGAATGTGAAAACCTTCTGAGGGGCACTACTGTACATCACTGCATTCAGGGGATTGCTGAAACACAGGGGGAGCAGACTTTCCACAGTTCTTTGGAATCTCAGCTGGGCGCAGGGAGGTAGACACCTACTTAGGGAGGGGGGATCCTGAGCTCCAATGGGCTGAATGGCTTGTTTTTGGCACAGTTTTTCGGCGTTCCTTAGATCAGACCTCCTCACACAACTGACCGAGCCGTGCTCCTGCGCGCGACTCCGCGGGCCGACCCGTCTCTACTACGGAGGGGAACGAGCTGTGAAGCGGCACAGCACAAGACGTGGCCACGGAGAGGGGAATTTTCACACACCTGAAAGGGGGGCAGCAGTTGACGAGGGCGATGGTCTTCGAGATATAGCCGTCACCCTGCTGGCCAAACTCCATCTGGGTTTCGTGGAAGAACTCGACCTTCCTCTGGAACCTGACACGATGACAAGAGACGAGCACAGTGAGCGTGGCTGAGACACAGCAACACAGTGCTCCAAATACGCAGGCGAATCACTAACGTCTCTCCGAAGAGAACATGCAGTGTTAAGGTTATGCTCCGGCCTCTATAAGACCACAGACATCCGGGTTTGGAGTCCAGCAGATACAATGGTCGATTTGTCTTTACCAGGAAGTCACCTGATATTAAAGGTGGGGTTTAAGTAATGCACTTCCCTCCTATGGTTTCATTTTATTCCAATTACTGTTCTATTGTACTTGTCCTCTGTGAGCCCGGTTCTATTTTTATTGCCTTATACTTGCTCCGACGCTTGCCATTCCAGATCGCTGGAGCGGAACGCCAGGAAGTCGTGTGGGAGGAGGGCTGGGGTCGTGTGAGACACATGGCGAGCCTTGAGCAAGGCTTGTCCACTCGGGCTTCGGGGCATCAGGGGAAATCTCCTCTCCCGTTCAAGACACCCTCCGAGCTGCTCTGAGAGGCAGCCGTGCCAAGGTCGTGGCGGAGTGGGCAGAGTGCGCGTGACATTTTTACAGTTAAAAATTAACTTTGAGAGAAAGGGCCTTTCAGAAAGTTAAACATGCTTTGAAGTGAGAAACAAAAATTTCATTGAAACACCTACCTGTACAGCTAGGAGAATCATACTCAAAGTACCAGTAGTACTGATAACATTATCTTTACTATTAATTGACTAGATAACACTTCAGTCTATTATGTCTATTTTCAATGTCATTCTATGGATTTAGCATGAAATGACCTTTAACATTGTCTGTGGGCTATTCCTGACCTCCCCCTTTTCCCCATGAATTCAACATGAGCAAGTGCTCACTGTGAAATGTTCCCATTAAGTGTTTTTTTTCCACACGGGTGATTTTCAGTACTGTGCAATGTAGTGGAAGAGTGTACCAGAGATTTGCGATGCACTAATGCGAGTTCCCATCTTCCTCACCTGGACAGGAAGTCAGCTAGCCCAGTGAGACAGCACTGTGCCACACGAGAGCCCAGGTCTCTGGTGATGGTGGCCGATTTGTCCAGGTCTACTTGCAGCCTCTGCATGAAGACGGAGTATCATCAGACACTTGAGCTGATAAGCACGTTCCTTTCTTTTTTTATCACATCACTCAATATGGCACCTTAGTTTTTTACTTTAAGTTGTCTATCATTCATCCCTTCAGCCCCCTCTGGGATCCTAGCTTTTACACAGCATTCAGCACTCTTAGGGAAGTCTGCTCTGTCTGTTGCTTTAGTTGCTCTCCATTCAGTGTTTCACTCAAAGTCACTATGTCTTAATCACTCACCTTACTTCACTAATCCAATCAGGCACTGGAGTATTCAGCCTGATTCACAGTTACCTAATCATGATGCTCACTTCACTAATCACTTTTCACACAGATCTTTGTTCTTATTATTTCAACTCTTCGCCATGTCTTCAAGCTCACCATCTTCCTGAACAAAACTCGCTCCCCTCCTTACTAACTGTACCAGCTGATCCTGTTTGGCCAGGGATGCCTCTCGGAAACCTGCACTTGCAGCTCTAACAGCTGCAGCCGGCTTGTGTGCCGATGGTACAGCCAGGCAGGACTCAGGACTCCACCTGTGCCATCCAAACATCTCTGGGCTGCGGGGAGAAGACACGCTGCTCCCTGTCCAAGCGATGCCCCACTCCTCCAGGTGCTGATGTCTCCAGTTAGCCCTGAGTTAGCTGGCCAGGCCTGTTCCTCACCAGCAGACTTCAACCCCATTCAGCCATGCAAACAAGCTATTACATTAGGAACATAAGTTGCCAGTCTTCCATCACCTTCATACCTGGTGGACAGACCCTACACTGCTTCCCTCACCCTTATTAGTTTACTGGGTAGCTAATACCTTTCCTAATGCAGCCCGTTTGCCCAGCACCTGTGTTGCCTCTCAGTACTTCTCAGGGGTTCTTGAAACACCCTTGTCTGTTCTTATTGACCTCTCAATAAGCCCAGAGGATTGACACACAGAGCCTACTCTACCATGGGCTCCCCTCATGTGGAATGCCACTCTTCACTCAGCCCGGGAGTGCCTCCCACAAAGCCACCTCTCGCATCTTCACATTCCTAGTCTGCGCAGAGCAACCACACACAACATACACACCTTCATTACCATGGAATAATATTGGAACAACCCAAAAAAAATGACAGTGAAAATTTAAATATTAGAAAAGGGCTAAGATGGAACATTTAACTTTAAACTCCTTTAAACCTTTATTTTAAAAATACTTGTAGAGTTTTGCACTTTTCATCATGCAGTAATCAAAAGACATACTCTGTTCAATGAGGCTCAGTGAATGCAGACCTGCTCTGGGAATGATTTAAAGGACAAGATGGCTGTAAGCTTGTGTTTATACCAGAAACAGCCAGTAGGGTTCACTGCTGTACCAGCACAGCCAGATCCCAAACCACTGGGAATCTGAGGTTACGGTATCGGAGCAAGAAAAAGAACAGCACAACTTTAAAAAATTTTAGCTTTAGAACAAATCTTGACTCACTTTCCCCCCCTCCAAATAATGCCCAGTCAAAATTGCAAAGCTGTGTTTAAGTATATGTATACTTCACTGTTCAGCACCCTTGCTTGACCACTATGTTCTGAACATTTCAAGTTGATGATTAGGAGAAACATAAACTGATTTCTTTGGCTTTAAATAAAAAAGTTGAATAAACAAAACACTGAGCTAGAATTATAAGCTTAGCCCAATTAGACATCTAGCTGTCTTTCAGATTTTGAAGATCTGCGAGCTTTATAAGATACAGAATCTAAGACATGAGAGGAGTTTCTACTCGTAAAACTGTTTGGTTATTTTAGAAGAGATTCGACAGAGCAATGTTGGTTGCTACCATGGGAGCACAGTTCAGCATTAATAAATATACCATAATCAGCAGAGCCACATGCAGAATTATGGTTTTATCACCACAGTTAGTACGGCTGTGAGCACCGTGTAGCATCTGCTCTGCCAGCCAAGATTAGGAGAAGGCAGGTGCCACTCCAGTCCCCTCCCCCCTTAACAAACCCAAGCCCTGCTTCTCAGCTGACAAGCAGCTTTCCCCCGGGGAAGGTCGTGTCAGCACACCCTGTGCAGAAGCTCAAGCTGGACGGCAAAGATTAAAAATGAGAACTCAAAGCCCAGGAACAGCGAGCTGTGACGTACTTCCATGATACTGGCTCCTGGAAAGCCGCATGACTAAGTGAATAATTGATCCAATGAGGTCATCAAGAGACTAGCTGTTTGCAGTCCCTAAGATGTCAGACTGTTGCCACCTGTTGTGTGTGTGAGTAAGAGAGGAGAACCATATTTATCATTACATGGTCGCTCAGGGAGAAGAAAGAGCTTCTAGGAGCGTTTGAAAAAACAACTGTGTGTTGGCCTGGGGCTGAGTCCAGCGTCAGAGGCTCAGGGTGATGAAAAGGAGTGCGAATGAGCTGCCTGACCTTGATGACGGTGCTGGCGAGAGTGGACTGATACTCCTCTATGTGTCGGGACCCCGTCCATCGCCTCTCCTCCTCATCCAGTACCTGCGACAGTTCTGTCGTCACCTTCTCCTGGAACACAGGAAAGTAGAAATGTCTTGAGAGCTAAGTAAGCATTTTCATCACGCATGCATTCTCTGGATACCCATCTCACCACTGTTTCAGATTATTGTTTCAGAGCCTTTAGGCCCTCAGTAGTCCTGATTTGTGTGTGTAGCTGAGAGGGTGTTGAACAAAGAACAAAGATAAGGACAAACTGCAGAAGGGAATTCAAGGGAGTAGAGGGACATGGTCAAATGAATGTGGGAAATAGCAGGAGGGAAGAGCATGAGAATGATAGACCACTACCTGGTGGGCTGGTCAGGTTTTGGGGTTCTGCGAGTCTCGAAGCATTGCAGTGTATTTGGTATTTTGTGTATGTGGATATTTGCGAAGGCTGAAAGTCTTACCCTGACAGAACTGATACAGTCCTGCTCCAGTTTCTCCACAATCTCCAGTGGGAGCACTGGACCCAGACTGGTGCGGTCGATGGGACGAGTCAGGCTAATGTTGGCCAATACCTCCCTGAAAGACACAACATGCTGCTGATGAAATTCCACATTGTATCCTCCTAATGTGGGATGTGTGTCCCTGATTTCCTCTGTCTGCCTTTGTGATTTCTGCAGCCTGCCTAAAACTCTGAAGAAGACATTTGTGTAAAAAATGCAGCTTGCAGAGCTCATCATCCCTTGCAAATATTCATCAATCTGTTATCAGAAACCGGTTTATTCCTTGGATGGGTTGTGACCACCTGAAGTCTGTACTAGAATGGGCACAAAGCAGGCCTACACCCTGGATGGGACACTGGTGCCTCACAGTGTGAACACACACACTCTTACAGGGCCTATCCTGAACCACCAATTAACCTAGCAACAGGAACACACCCGCATATACACAAGAGAACATATAAACTCCACACAGAACGTCTCTCAGCGTGGAGTCCAGGACCCAAAAGCTCTGAAGCAGCAGCATTAACCACCATTCCAGCCAGTCTGGGTCAGTTCTAAACTCATTTGCTCATTTTAGAGCCCATTTGGAGTCAGAGCCCTGATGTGATTGTTGAGGAGTCTGTGCCTGTTACAGTATTTTATTGGAAACACAGAAAGACATCAGGACAGGCTCTGCAGTCCACTGGAGCTCGTTCTCCGTCTGACACTGGTAGCCACTGGCCTTGCTCGAAGATTTTATCACAGTGCTGACATCTGCAAGTCGTTAAGCATCAGTTATCTGTCTCCCTTGTGATTTTCTGTTTGTTGTTTCTGCTTTGACTGATATTTGAAACTCGACTTTCCAGCCAGAAAGAGCTTCCAGTGAGAATCTCCTCGAAGGCGATCACAGTGGAGTCTGCTGGGGAGCTCCACAAGGCTCTGAAACTCATCGCTCCGACGTGGAGCGTGGAAACTCAGTACAGATGCACTAAACACACAGCAGAGAAGGAGAGGTGCTAGGAGCCCTGAAAAACTGAGGCATCGGAGCAGGAAAACCAAAAGAAGCTGGGTGACTTTTAAAGCCTCTCAACTTTTGTGTCAGGTGTGGCCCAACTTTCCTCCTTGAAAACTTCAAACACGCTCCACTTCATTTTCAAAATCTTGATTTGAATGCAATACAAACACATGAACAAATTTTTCTGCGTTGCACACCTGTCTTAAGGTCTGCCCAGACTCTAATCTGTGGCTTTGCATCCCAGACCAACGCCCTGTGCCGGCCCACCGACCTGTTGTATGTGTTGTGAATCCAGTCCAGCAGGGCGTAGTTGTCCGAGATGGTGAGGGGGTAGCTGGTGAGGCCCCGCAGGCGCTGGCCGATGGCCTGGTGGTAGCTCTGCACGTAGACGTTAAAGGCGCTGTAGTCGTCAGGGTAGGAGGACACCACGTTCCTGCTGGCCGCGCCCAGATCCTCCACCACGCGGGTCCTCAGCTGCCCCAGGAAGCCGGCCAGCTGCCCACTCTGGGCCCCCTCGTGCTGGGGGAGGCTGCCGTTCGCTGCCTCCGCCACCGCCTCCTTCCACTTGCGCTTGAGCTGCCGCGGGCGGGGGCCCTGCTGCCCCCCCTCCTTCTGCACCCAGTCCCGATCCGCCGCCTCCTCCTGCTCCACGACCTGCACCACCAGCCGCAGGGTGGAGCCGGGGTTGGGGCAGCGCAGGGACTCGCGCACCACGTCCCACAGCTCCTTCTGCAGCGCCTCGTACAGCAGCTCCACGTCCTTGGCCTTGCGCCGGCCCCCATCCTTGGTGGGGCTCGCGGCCTCGTCGGCGCCGCCCGCCGTGGGGGTGCCCTGTCCCCCGAGCGCGGCCTCCTCGCACTCCTGCTCCAGCTCCAGGATGTGGGTGTCGGCCAGGAACAGGTCTCTCTTCGTCACCAGCTGCAGGATCTCCAGCACTGCCAGGGAGAGAAGAGAGAGATGGAGACCAGCACTTCGCGTTCCCCAGCCGTTCACCATCAGAGCTGCTCGCAGGCACGAGGTCAATAAGGAATCGGGATTGAATTGTTTAACTCAAGCTCCTCTGAGGATCGGGGAATGAATTTAGATAACAGATAAACACTTTTCTGATTATTTTCTGTAAAGCAGCTGCTCTTCGAACACACAGCCCTCTCCCCCCTTATGACATTTTGCAGTTTCCCATGATCGTACTGTGCTTATACCAGGCATCGGAGTTTGTGCTGTGCTTTATCACATACCTCTCAAGTTTTTACCATGGTATACTGTGGTAAATGTCTTGTGATGACATCTTATGCACCTTTCTTACCTTTGTACCTGTTTTTTCTTACCATTTTCTTGTCTTTGAATGTTGATTTATGCTGATTTGTCACTGTGAGGACATTTAAGGATCAAAACCACTCAAATCAATTTGACTGTCCCCCGGGTAATAAAATAAAAAAATAAATGCAATGAATCCAATCAATGTTCACAGCAGGTTTCAGAATGTAGCTTCCCGCCTGCTATGTGCTCATCGTGGTGTTTTTGCAATGGCAGTAGACCGGTCGTATTTCTATTTGCAAACAGTTTACTTATAACTTATGAAGAAAACTTGAAAGGTTTCTCGTATCTCTGATACCCTCCGAATGGACCTCATTTCTCTACTGGTGATATTGGTGCTGCATCTGTTTTTGTAGCTCCATCTACATCTGAGAGAAAAAGTTACTGGTCGATCGTATTTCTCTCCGTGCGAAATCTGATTCTGTTAGGCAATACTCTGGAGGGGTGCAGATTTGAAGTGCCTTTGAAAAGTTTACTTGAAATTCACCTCAGTGGGAAACGAACAGAGCCAGAAGTTCTTAATTCCCACGAACCCAGAACGGGATTCCTAAGTTTGAAAGCCAACAGTGCTTTCGTGCACAGCATGCGTTCTCCGGTTCATTCAAGAGGACGTGTGGACCCACTCAGCAGTGTGTACACATCGATTTCGAGAGAACAACCCTTGCTATTGATCTTGTTTAATCTTTGTCGACTGATAAATGTAGACCATGTCTTCAAAACGCCATTTTTATGAAAACTGTTACTGTGGATTGTACACGTTAACTTTGTGGCTCATGCTTGATTCGTAAGGATTCGTGATATTAATGAGGATTTCCCTGGGAACACTGTACACATAGATGCCTTCATACACAAGTGTACTTGCGTTGGCGAACTTTAAGAACCTTTACAATTGACCCTAACGTGCCAATAAGTGTCATTTTGTAATGACAACTGTTCATTTTTCTCAAAAAGTGAAGGAAAGATGACTCTTTGATATCACTCAGAAGCACATATCTGACTCTGATTGACTGGAACAGTTCTAGGAGGAAAGTGCTAGTAAAATACATGTAAGCCAAACAGTGTCACAATACAGTATATGGCATCCTTTGCACAGTTCACAATTATCTTTTGTCCTGTTTCTTTCTGAAATTCATAAAGCACGACACAGAAATAATATATAGAAGACAGGACACAAAGGATCTGATGGAGCAGACTGAAATACGGGTCAGGGGACCTGTGAGAGCTAAGGAGATGTGTATTCAAACTTGAGAAAAGGAGGCATTTCTTTACACAAGGAGTTGTAGGTGCCTGCAACAAGCTACCCAGGTATGTTGTTGAAGACTTCTATCAATCAGCATCAAAGAGCAAATCTAGTTAGATGGACTCAATAGTCTTTCTTAAGTCTATCATGCAAAGCCTAATCCAGAATGCACAAGGCTGTTATGTAGAGTACAGTATATCACAACTGCAGGGGAACTGTGGGAAATATATACAGCCCCTGTCTGATTTAGGAGGTTCTCTTTTTAACATGACAGAGCTCTGCTCATTAACTTCACCTTACCCCTGATTTAAAAGTCTTATTAAGATTTATTGTTTGCTGAAAGCCCAGATGAAATAAACATTTCCCACTGAGGTCAGTGAACACTCCCCATTAGCTCACTCTGTTCCTCAAGTCAAGTATGACAATCTAAAAAAAAATTCAAAGACGGCACAAATATATATTTCAATGTCAGAGCGGATTTTAATGTAATACTCTAGATCAAAGCTCACTTGGCAGTGACTTCATTGAGATCTTTAAAATGCAAGACAGGGATTTACTCAAATGTTCTTCAGGGTGGAAACAAAACAAAGGGCTTCTAGGATTCAAAAGTAGAGTGATCATTTTTTTAAAAAAAAAAGAAGAAAAGGGTTATAATCCATATTTTTGGAAATGACGTTTTCTGAATGAATTTGACTGCAAACGACCTTTCCATGAAATCCTAAAACAAACGCATCTAAGCTGCAGTATACAAGGTTTTGCAATCACAAAGCAGTCTTACCAAGACTCAGGCAAACCGAGCTGAAACAGCAGTACAGGCTACTTTGCATTCTGTTATTTAATATGTTCACTGTTCGTCCAAGTCATTAAACATCTGCTGGCTGCTAATCCAGTCATTCCTAAAAAAGGTGGGAATAGCAATGTGATTCATTTTCTGGCAGGAACTTGGTGTCCATCAAATGTGTGGTTGAAGGCTTGTTTATAAGTGGGCAAAGTGCACCCCAGATTCAGCCCTGAAAATGCAGCTCACCGAGCAGTATTTCTGGTGCAGAGAGTCCATGGGTGTGAGTCAGTCAAAGGCAGTCCCACTAGGGAATAGTCATGGGCCTGAAGTTAAACTGCTGCTCGGAGCAATTGCCATGTTAGACATTGCAGTCTCCATCATTCACCATGCAGCTCGTTACTTATCAGCTGTAACTTATTAACCGGTTTGTGAAGGATATCTCAATTGTTAAAGAACTAAAGGTTAGTGAACTGGTTGGACTGTCGGTTCCTGACTGGTGGTTTATGGTGACAGGTGTGTCTGTGTTCCACCAGCCAGTTAGTTCAAAATGAAATCCTTTGGGTTTTCTTATTATGCGGAGCGAAGCGTCCATTGGCATTCAAAGGGCTTTTAAATACTCTCAAGGTGCCAGTACCTGATAATCCGATATGCTGTGCAAGGGTTTTCTAATTGTGACCCTGGGGAGCCCCAGTCCAGCAGGCTCTGTAAGCCAATTAAAAACCATTACTGTAAATCACCAATTTCTACAGGTCTGTTACACATCCACTGTCATCAACTGAACACGTGAATTGTTAAATGAAGTAGTTTGAGATCTTATGGAGCTTAAGTGAACAGTGTTGCCAGTCTTTAAAAACAGGCTACCTACTGTATAAGCCAGAGTGGATCGGGGCTCCCTGGCACAAGGGGTTGGAGACGACTGCTGGGATGTCCTGATCTTTACAGCAAGCATTACCTTTACAGCTAGCTCTTCAAAGCTTTACCAGCTCGATTAAAAGCAGTGTGCTCAGTTATGGGCTACTGTATGACGTAGAAAATCTGCATTTCCCTCATTAATCAGACTTCATATTTAAGCAAATGTTTTGGCTTTTAGTTTCATAGTGAAATGCTTGGATATTTCTATGCATTTTTGGAAAATTAAAAAAAGAACTTTATGCACAGAAATGTCTCTCTTTCTAATTTGCCTTACAGACAGGAGTTTTCTTCAAGCGTGACATCTGTGTTATCTTGAAAAAAAAAACGTTCTCCTATTTAACATAGAGGTAAGCTGCTGTCCGTACAGGATGCAGCAGTTCCAACGTCACACAAGGAGCAGCAGATTTAAGACGTGATTCCCTGACGTGAGTTCATTCTTGGGTTCACCATGTATCCCAGGTGACAGCCCAGGACGGCAGGCATCACTCTGTATGCTCTGCTGGGACAACCAGTTACACGATCAACAAAGGATGGGGGGAAAGTCATTCAGCATAGAAAAAAGAAGCCAACACAAGAGGAAACAATTTCATTTCCCTTCGCAATGTCAACAGAGCTACTGAACGAGTTCTTGTTTGGGACTTTCAGGATCGCTGGCGCTTCAGCACAGGGGAGCACATAAGACACACGGCTTTTTCCTGTTCCTGTTCTCAGCTGAGCACAGATGGACAGTGACAGAGGTACAGATGGCTGGTGATGTGCCTCGGTGCCAGACGGGGTCGCAAAGATCCGGAACAATCTTCACACGAGCCAGGGAAGAGAGCAGATGTACTGTAGGACCTGCGCTGCAGAGTCGCCCCCGTTTCCCCCTTAAGAGCTCTCCTGGCAATCGGGGGCTCTTCAGGGAAAGAGCTGGGAGAGGCTGGTAGCCCTGTCTCGTCTGTTTGTGACTCCTGGATAGGAAGCATAAAACTGACGTGCAGCTCACCACACCCCCCCCGTTATCACCAGCCTTGCCAGTACAGAGGGAGGACATCTAAATATAAAACACAATGCCACACCTCGGATCGCGGCAATCACGGTGGCCCTGCTTGACGTTTGGGGATGTGGAAAATGGCTCTCCTTCAGCAAGGAAGGGTAACGGAAACCACTACTCAGCCAGTCTTGAGGTCACGGCTGGTGCCTGGGGTGTCTCGGCTGAAGCAGCTTCCCTGCGCCGGTTTAAAAACGGCACAACAGGTCTGACCACTGACTTTGTTTTATAAATATTTCACAATAACGGCCACCAGATAAACAAAAAAACACCCCCCTTTCAAAACACGCAAAAGCAACAGCACGTTAAATACAAGTGAATCAGAAAGGAAAAGTACATTTTCTAAACTTATTTAGTACTTTGATCATTGCTGTGTTTGTAGAACTATTTTTCATCTTGTGAGAACCCTGGCCGACAACATTTCAATGAAACTTTTTAAAGATCGGAGCTTTTCATGTTTGTATAAAAAGGGACGAAGGATGATTAGGAAATAGGAGCGGCCCAGAACGTTAGCTTAGTTGGACAGTTTAAAAACACCAACTCTTTCTTTAGAAGGGACATCTGTGCTGTTTCAGAAAATAAATATATATAGAAATGCAACCTGCCTCCCATCTTGTGATGTAAATCACAGAAAGGGAAGCGGTTCATTCCCTAGCTGGACAGCCTGGCACTGAGCGAGACTCACTTCGGTTTCCTTACCTTGAGACAGGAAATAAAAGCCTGTGTAATTCTGTCAAGAGACAGGCAGTGAACGCATGACTCAGCAAGTCCTGTGCTGGGAAACCCGGGGAATAAGCATGACTCTGTCTCACAGTCCTGCCGGTGGGCTTCTCTGAAACTGCCTGTGAGTTCTCACCGCGTTACTGCCACGGAGCTGCCTTTGCGCTGAACGCAAGGCGGCGGCGAGCCGGGCTGGGCTGGGCCGGGCCGGGCTCGGCTCCCCCCCCGCCCCGGCAGAGCTGCCGTGCGGCCCCGGAATGTTTTTCCAGCCCCGGGGGGCCGAGCGCTGCCGCTTCTGCCAGGGCGACCCTTCTCCGCGGCTCCTCTCGCCCTCGCAAGCGAGCCGCCAGCTTCCAGAGCGCTCTCCCGCCCCGCTCCACCAGCGCAGCGGCGGGCCCCGAGTGGGTAAATATTTTCATGCAAAACTGAAATGTTAACCGAGCAGGAGAGGGCCTGCTCCCCCTGCCGCTGCAGCTGGGCTACCTGCTGGCCTCCGCTTTGGCCTGGCCTCACCAGATCTGTTTCAGAGCCATTGCCCCCCCCCCCAGTCACCCTCTTTTGTTTGATCTACTGGATGCACTACAAAGCACAGCGAGGCTGGTCCTCGGATAACCCGGGCTACATTCCTTTCCTGCATAATCCATGCCTCATATCGTCAAGACAGCTTTGCAGAAAGTTTAAAAAAGGCCCCACTGCGCGATGTGTGAGAATTCATAAACTTTTTATTTCGGCAGAATTGTGCAATATCAACTTTTTTTTTTTCTGGATACCGCTCAAATCCTGACTGGAAACGAGCAAGGAAAAGCAGGGTTGGAATTGCAGAGCCCCTCACCTTCCCTTCGCCCATTCCGGCTCATATTTACGAAGCAGTTGACTTCGTATTTTATTTTTTTTTTGCAGGTTCAGAATTATTTTTTTTTTCTGCAGGAGCAGCAAAACCTATGTAAATCAGATACTTCCCCCTTGTCCTTTCCCTTTTTTCGGCTTTAAAAAAAGACAGATCCCTTCTTCTAAAAAACAGTATGAGAGATCATATATAAAAAAAATGTTGCGATTTTAAAACTAAAATACAATGCAAACCTCTTAACTGACACGAATGCAGTTATTTCTATGATCAGACACAAGCCTAGGTCTTTAATCTTAAGAAATGGCTCATTTAGCACAATGTAATTGCTGCTGTGCTACTCTGAATATCAAGACCAATTCACTCGCTTGACACAGCTTGGTGGGCTCGTTTGCTCTGACTTCCCGATGATCATGGTCGTCATAGCAAGGACTGCGAAACCAGAAGGTCAGCTAGCTGTGGAGAAGATTTAATGGCTGTGAACTCTTGAACCCCCTGGCTGGTCTGGCAATCACTGACACACCCCTGTTGTGAGTGAGCTGATGGACTGCAGTCATGCCACCTCAGAGCCTGACCTCTCCCTGAGCTCTGAAGATAAACGCTTGAGGGTGTACAGCTCTTTCACAAAAGGACCATAAGACAAAGTAAACAGGCAGCCTTGAAAAAACGCTTTGTTTAAAAAAACATGGATAATCCAAATTCCCTTATGCCTTGATGAGTCTTCCTACAAAACTTTCCAGCTCACCTTCTGATGCACTGTCTGTTCAGGTGGCATGAGTTGGGCAGTGGTGAGGGTTCTGACCTTTAAACTGGTAGGGGGTCAGCCGCTGTTGAGCCCTTAAACAACGTGCCTTTACCTTGTAGAGTTCCCAGCTGTATAAATGGGTGCAAATGTAATTCACTTTGGTTGAAAGCAAGCTAGTATTTACAGTACATGCGTTGGCAAGCTGTAGTTTCTTATGATGCATGTTTTTCAGAGCTCTGCGTCAGCTTATTGGCAGAACAGCATCTTGTCGTGTTTTGATTTCTTGCTATTGTTGCTCTTTTTTAAAAAAAGAACAGGAATTTCACTTTTGTGTTCCCCATTAGCTCTCCTTTTGTTCAGGACATTTGAACTCTGGTCATTTATAAAAATGAACCACTTCTGCACACTCGGGAATTTCCTGAGTTTGGACAACAGCGCCTTCCCTTTCACAATCTTAATGGGATTTTTGCAGTCATATTTGTTTTTCTGGTGTAATGAATGACACAATACTAAGGTCTGAAAACACGGACTGACTGCTTCGTTTCCTCTCGCTAATGTGCTTTTTTAGCACCTTGGAGGCACGCTTGTCAAAATAAAGACCCTGCGCCCTGCTACTCAAACAAAGTACTTTTTTACCGTCTTTTCCAAATTGATTTTTGCCATCAGAGAAACTACACATGTACAGAATTAGAGTTAGCCTCAAAACACTAGGAAGGAGAAGTGAATAAATTCAGAAATTAAAACATAACACCCTCTTTTTAAGGCTGACTTTATTTGAGTCTGTGTTCTGACGCAAGCTTGTGTTCTTTAAGTCTGATTTTGTGAGAAAGAACAGAACCAAACAATGTGAATTGAAGAAACACATTTCACCTTCCCAGCATCCAATCTCCCGACAGCCAGGGCCTGCAGATTCTGCGTGGCTGAAAATTAGAACACGATACTGCCAAAATCCAGTAATTATGTCTTAATTTAGGTCCCTATTGTATCCTGTAGCATATAGTGTGTCCATATACTATTTATTAAGAATTGTAGTTCATGATCTGTGGTATTGGTGACATGCCTGGAGATCCCCAAGGCTCTGAATTTGACTTTGTAGCATGAAGCTTTGATCTTGAACTAAAGGATTTTTCATTCCAAACTTAGAAGAAAAGAGCAATCTTCATTCTGGCAAATGCTCTTAAGCTTGTTGCTGCTCCATTTCCAGAGTGAGTAATGTTTTTGACATGATATTTTCTTCATGAAACTCTAACTCCAGACGCTGAGTTCTGCCAGGTGTGATGAGCGCCCCTAAATGCGGAATGCCTTAAATATTGTCATTCCGTTCTCCGTTTGAGCCGCGCTCCGATGTTCCTGAAGGAAGTGCTGGTTTAGCAAGTATTTTTTTAAATCAGCTGTCAGTGGGAAAGAAAAGACCCCCCACACCCACACCCACATACACACACACCCCACCTCACCGAACAAGCGTGTCTGCAGAACCGCTGACCAGACTGTCAAGGTAAAAGAGCTGCAGGAGCTTCAGCTGCTACCAAAAAAAATAACTGAACAGGACAAGACTTTTGGCTTTGCTGTCTCAGCTGTGAGAACTGGGGGTTTTCTGGGTTATTGACAGCCCTTATTAATAATAAATATGAAAAGCCTAGTATTTAAAAGTCTTTTAAAGTGTTCCAAGTCCCCAATTATTTATTTTTCATACATGATGTTTAATAAAAAATGGCTAATCAAGGATTTAATTACCCTTCCTTTATGTACAGATTCATTCTGTCAGCAGATAGTAACTTGAAGGTTCACCTGTATGAAAAGTCTAATGCAAACAATATGAAAGCCTAATGAAAGTGCCAGCAAAGAGAACGTACAGGCTGGCTGCCCCTTGTGTGACTGGAGATTGTACAGCCAGTCTGGCGGTATGGATTCCTGAATAAAACATTCCAGGGATCCGGAAAGTAAGACAGGAATAAAATGTGGGAATCTCTGCAGGAGACCGTCCCCCTTGCATGCTAATTGGATAGCTTTGCAAACTCCAGTGCTTGTACTTCATGCAAAAAATCATTTGTTCTGTATTCTAAGCCACTGCAGGGGCTAGTCCCTGAATTCCTAGAATAACCAAGCCGGTGTCTGAAGTGAAGTGGTTGTATTTATGCCATTTGCATTTTGTATTTGACGGGGCGTTGATGGCTAGCTAAAGTCACCAGTCTGCAGCTGAGTGGAGAGCTGAGTTGATCACAAGAAGGGTGTGTGTTTTGTCTGTGTCTATGGTAAACTATGCTTCACAGATGCAGCATGTTCCTTCCATGCAGGTATGCTTTGATTCGACCTCTACTGTTGTATACTAAACACTCCAGGCTACATCTAGGTTGCTGCTGCTACCATTATAGTTTTTTTTACCACAATCTAGCAGCTGTCATCTCTTTGAATTTCACTATTAGCTCACATTTACTAGACAGGGGTGGGAGACACTCCAATGTACTGGTGACAGTGCTCCTCAAGGACTTAAGCATGTTCTGTTTCATCTGCTCTGGTCATTTGTTTTAGATCTTGCAAAAAATCTAGAAAAACGTTTTAGGCATTTATCAACCCAGCCTGTATCCATCCTGTATATCTCTCTGTGTTCTAATGTGTTTACCTGGGCATTTTAATCGCAAAGTTTCTGTAAAGACCTGAAGGGCTTTATTCACTATTTTTTTCATGATGATTTGTACTTTTTTGGAAACATTTTAATTAAAACCACACCCCGCAGTTTTACGGTCAACCAAACTAACATCACAATACGTCAAAACACCATGCGGCTTGGCCACTGAGCATGCAAGGACATTCATAAGGATCTGCTCTATCCCAAAATATAAAAGCAGCAGTTTTTCCCCTATTTCCAGAAACCTGGCCTTTCCTGGCCCTGATGGTGTCACGTGTCACAATGTGAATCAACTCAGGCCAAAGCTGGGCTCGTTCTTCCTCCTGAGTTCGCGATCATCACTCGGCAAACAAGTGGAAAAGCTGCAGCAGTCAGCGTTGTCTGCCTGCTTCTCACAGAACACACTGACTCAGCACAGCACACTGACGGTGCCCCAAGAAGGTCACTCACTCTAAGGAAGGACAGAGGAATCTCAGTGCTGGGGACATGATGGGCCTGATGGATCCATATTTCCTTGGCTGCCATGATCATATTTCTCTCCTACTGTTTCTGATGTATTTAGAAACAATTCTAGCAGAGACATAAGGATGGTTTAAAAGACCCATATTTTAACTTTTAGTTTAAAAAGAATTGCCAAAGTTTCAAGTGAACACTAAAAAACCCTGAAGCCCTTACAAACTCTCACTGGTCGTGCCATTTTCTGTTTGTTTTTGTTTGAGGGCTCTACCCTACAGCATCAGGAAGGAAATAAAGATGCAGAGTCCATTCATATTAAAATGAGCATTTCTGAAACAGTAAGATTCCCCTGAAACAGAAGATCAACCTTCTGCATGAGCATCTTATCCGGGCCTTGCATATTTCGCGAGGCCAATCTACCCTTGTGTTTGTGTCTTCTCACTTGCATGCTTGGTGTTGTGTCTCAGTTCTCCATGATGTGTACTGTATTCTTTGCCGAAGCGGCTCGTTTTATTCTAGAAGAGATTTGCACATAACGGGACTCAGTCTGCAGACGCCTGCGAATGCGGACGGCATGAGAACCAGTCCATGAATGTACCCTAAAAGTGTCCCTTACCAGATAGCGGCTCCTTGGGTTTCACTTCAGGCTGCTCGACCACCTTCTCCTCCTCGGGCTCGGGCGACCCTTTCTCGGAAGGGTTTTTGGTCTTCCCGCCCCTCACCATCTTGAGAAAGGACGTGCGCCTCTTTTCCGTCTCCTCCTTCTCCCCCGGGCTCAGGGGGTCCCCGTTAAGCAGGCTCTCCTTGCGCTTTCCAGGCAGCCTGCATACGGAAACAGAGAGGGGGGGGCGCGGCACCCCGCCGTTCACTTTCTGCCGGGACCTGAGACGCCTGACCCTCCGCTGAAACAACATTCACACAGCAGGAGAGGCGATAAACACGGGCTGCCGCGCGCTCGCTGCTCAGTGAGACACATGACTGGGGCGGCCCAGTATCTCCTTCTCCTCCTGGTCAGTGCGTTAATAAGGGGCTATGCTACGACTTGCGCGCCAATCACAGTCTCGCATCCCGGCAACCACAGTACTCCTTCCAGCGTATCGTTTTCAGGCCTAGAGAGATCTCAGACGAGGGAGGTGAAGCGAAATTATAGCTTTAGTGCCTGAGTGCACTTGGAGAGAATGTGAAAGTTCATTTAAAACTCATACAGTAGCTGTAAGCATGTCTTTACCCAAAGGGTGGTGGGAGTCTGGAACAGGCTACCCAGCCGTGCTGTTGAAGCCAAAACCCTGGCTTTGTTTAAGAAATGGCAGCATGAGACCCTTGGATCAATTAACCAGGGGGCCAAGTGGCTCCTCTTGCTTGTAGCTATTATTGTTGGAGTCTCGTGGCGTAACTGGCACAGATTCGGGTGCAAGGAGGCTGGACAGGGTGTTGAGTCCGAGTCAGGAAGGCAGGAAAAGGTGCGGACTAGGTTGGGCCCGTTTCTGCTACCCACCATCTGCTTGTGTGCTCTAGAAAGGGGCAGCGATCGAACGCTGGAGCCCCCCACCCCACTTTGCTTTCCTGGACGAAACAATGCAGCCCCTCGCGTTGAGTGACTGTTCCCCAAAAGACAGGAGCTATGTCTTATGAAAACAGAGCCTGATCAGCGGCGACGATGACACGGGCCGCACTCCAGGTTTCACGGCGTCAACACAGCCCTAATGGACTCGCTCCCAAACAATGTGACAGCTTTAAATAGCTCGTTAGGAACAAGACAAAACAGAAACAAACCGCTTCGTTCCCAGCATGGATAAAATTAATTCAAGCGAGATGTTTCCATTTACACAGAGTGAGCAAATGACAGGGAAAATTCCAGAAAAAACCCAGAAGAAGCCCAGTGAGGAAAATAAATAATAGGATGTGGACTTTGTCTCACTTTGACTTATATTGTACCTCAGTGACTCTGACATTGGTTTTAAAACTAACAGCACCTGAATGCAGACATGAAGCTCTATATTTAACTTCGAGTCCACAAGCTCGGCCCGTCGGTACGTCGACAGCTAAGCAGGCATCCCCTACCGCTCCCCTGCAGAGTGCAGAGCGTTATCATCATCACGGTGTCTTAGGCTACTTGTCTTACAGGCTGCAGAGAGTGGCCTTCACAAAGGGAGTATGTAATCTTGTAACAGGCACAGGATGGGCACTGCCTGATAGCCTTGCCTTGTGTGTCGCACAGGGCCTGATGTCGATGTGTGTGCATAAGGCTGAGATTTCCAACATGATTGCCCGCGCTATATGATAAGCGAACGTCATCCAGAACAGAACAGCTTCCATTAAGTGCAAACTTCCTGATTCACGGCGGCTGCTCCACACAGAGCTGTCTCATTGCATTTCAGTACCAGGACGAATGCATCAGGAGGACTGATGGCCAAGGCCCCCTCCCCATTCCCTCTGCACATACCTGAGCAGAGACACGATGTCCTCCGAGCTCCTGCGCACGTGCTTCCTCTTGTCCCTGTCGTGGGCGGTGACGTCGCTGGAGCGCCGGGACGCCGGGCTGTTCTCCCCCCTGCTGCGGCCCGACATGCGCAACCCCTTGCCCAGCTTGCCCAGGGTCTTGAGCGGGGAGCGCATGCGCTCCAGCGTGCCCCGCAGGGGGCTGTTTCGGCCCCCCAAGCTGCGCCGCTCCTCGTTCACCTCGTTCTCCTCCTCTTCCTCCTCGAAGGGGTTCTTCCCCCCCAGCGTCCCCCCTCTCAGGGAGGAGTTTTCGTTCTCCTCGGCCTCCTCCTCCCGGTCCACCTCTTCGAAAGGGTTCAGGCTCATCTTGCGCAGGATCAGCTCCCCTCTCAGCTTCGCCACCTCTCCGCTCCCTTTTCTCCCCTTCAGCCTCCCCGGCAGGTTCTTAAGGACGGGCATCCTTCGCCCACGTGGATAAATTCTGGAAAAAAGAAAAGGACGATTCAATCTTTTTTAACCGAAGCATGTTTGATTTAGCTTCTGCATCCCCTAAGCCACCTATAAGAAGTCAAAATAATTTCTTTCAGAAGCCTGAGTAGCTCATAGAGGCTGCAGCTGAGCCCAGTTTCTTTCACACTAAGCAAACTTGTCTTGGGTTTTGCTGCGGGTGGAGCGCTGGTTCATTGCTAAGGTCACAGGCCTGTGAATAAGCTGTCACCTTTTCTGACAGCCCTTTTGACGATGCGGCTAGGATCCTGGAGGCAAGAGCATCTTCAGAAACCAGAACCAACGACTGAGATGTGACCACTTTATAAACATCACCACATCTCAAGTCATGACTGGGCCAGTTCTGTCACGGGCACTGAGGAGACTTGAATAAAGACACCTACATGCCTTCTCTCAGGAAGACGTTGCTGAACTGTTGAGGTCAGCTGAACAAAAGAACATGATGAAATAACCTGTACCAGTCTTTTGTGCATAAGACATTTTGTTCCTTGCTAGGAGACTCTGAAGTAAATCTTCTAAAACACTGTGATTGCGTCTTCTCCAGGGACTAAATCAAACCCATGCCAATCCCTCATACTTGAGGAGAGCACATAAGCAAAGAGTTCAAAGGTGAAGGCAGACTTTCCTGGGAACTGTGTTTGCTTACTCATCAGGGGCAGTAAAAGTAATGAGAATGTTAATGTCACTTGTGGTTCGTTTACACAATTGGCCCAGAACCTTGCTTGACATATTGCCAGACTATGTTTTTTTATTTTTCTATTGTGGGGAGTCTGGCTTTAAGAGGCTCAAAACGAGAACCAGGCACAGCAGAGAAAAGGTCTTGATGTGGAATTCAGACAGTAAGATGGTACAGAGAGTTCAACCCTGAGGACTTCGACATTTGTTTAGAAAGACATCTGGGTAGCATTACAAAAAAAGGAAAACAATCACCATTTCTTGAAATGGGAGTTATTTATCGTTAGAAAAAGAGTCACAGGCACAGCCTGAACTGCAGTTTTCTCGGGCAATTCTTGATGAAGATTTCTGCAGACAAAATGTGCTGATTTCTGCTAAAGCTGACTCAAGTGACCACTAAGGAACAACTGAGGCCTCACTATTCACTGGGAATTTTCTCCCACCATCTGATGATATGATTTAATTCAAAGTTCCCTTTTTTCAGCTTCTCTGCTTTTCAAAATTTGTTCAGTGTTTTTTCTGTAAAAGTAAGGACAGGCATGACTGAATCTGTAAATAATCCAATGTTTAAGGGATATGACCTGCTGTCTCTGGCAAACCTCCAGGAGCCCAGCCTCAGCAACCCAAACCAGTGTCAGAACTACTTTTCAAAAGTCTGGTCCATTGCTCCTCACAATCAACAGGCAGAACTGTAGCACCGGATCTGAATACAGCAGTTCAACAGCTTTGCACTGGAGCTGTCTGGAGTTTGTTGCTCATTGTGTGAATTGTACCATTCAAAATCAAAATTTTGACCTTTGCTGAATGTGTTCATTGCAGGTGTGCAGGAAGACGAATGACACCAAACGATTTGCTCAGATCCTCGAAAAAGATCACCTGATTCCTATTATGATGATAGATAGTGCCTTTTCTGGGTGTGCACCATCTCAGAATGCATCTCACAGTCATGTCGCAATAGGACATGGTAAGGTTACAGGAAAGGGATGGACTACCTACAGGTTTTAAAGTGTTGTAGAATTTCAAGCTTTTCTGAAAAGAAGAAACCTGGGGAAATAAAAGTAAGTTCTGATTCGGAGAGAAATTGTGGAAGCCTAAGCTGCAACCAAATCATCTTGCAGTCAGGTGGCATCCATGATCCAAAAGTACATATTGGCTGAATTTATTTGGGGGGCCCAGCCCTGAGCGGCTTCCTCCGGCTCTGTGTTCGTGTGTATTCTGTATCCTTGTGTGTGCGTGTGTGTGAAGGTTAGACTCAGGGCTTCACTCCAGAGACCGGGTCTGAACCGTTACTTGTGTCCATGTGTTCCGAATGGGCCCGAGTGGACTGAGCTCGCCTGCACACAAGGGACGGTTCACTGAAGCTTGTTAGCAGTAACATAATCAGGACAGTTTCACAAAACAGATGGGGGGGAAACAGATATAAACATGAACATGTTTTGGCAAGAGACTGGGTGTTGCGAAAGCTCAATGTCCCATGAGGAATAGCTGGCCATCTAAATTTTAGTCTTTTACTGAAACACATTTATGCCGGTAAGTAAGCTTTCTTCCCTCTCAGTGAAACTTCATTATTATTACTGGTGCTGCTGCTACGACAAGCCCCATAAAAACTTCTTTTTTAGAGCATAAGAGTTTTTAATTTCCTTGAAACCACTTACAGTCATAGGCTTACTAGACAAGTGTACCTTTCAACACTATCAAAATGATGAGCTGTTTTAGTTTTTCCAAGTCTGAAACCTCGTTCACTCTTGTTGAGCTCTAGCTCGGTCTATTTTCGAGGAGCTCAGAAAAACCTTCTCAGCTCGTTAATAATTTCTGGTGTTTATACCTCTGTAGCTGTTGCTCAATTAGCATTAAGCAAATCAGCATTGCTGATGCTATGTGAGTGTTATTCCACAGGGTGTGGAATTGGTGTTGTATGATGATTAATTAGAACACATATTCTAAAGTAACACACTGAAGGTTTGGATCCCTATGCATCAGGTAGCAGGAGGGCCTTTACGAGCTGTTTTGCAGTATATGGCATCTGTTTGCAGATAAATCTCACCCTTTCCTTATAGAAGGATCTCCTTTCTAAGAGGCTGGGATGAGGTGCAGGAACCGGGGCTCAGTGCTCTGAGTAAGCTACACAAGCACCAGCACCCTGCTCCGAAACCTGCTCCGTGTGAAACTCTGCAGATCTGGTCTTCTGCTGTGGAGGAGCTATCCTCTGTCTAGAGCCCAGAGCTCGTGAGCAACCAAGATCGAATCCCGGCTGGGGCAGGGAGAGCTGCGCTCATCCCAGTAACAGAGGATGGGAGTGAACTGCACGTTTAGCCAGCTCTTTCAATGGCTCTGGGATCTGGGGATCGTCCTGGCAAGGGGAGATGATGGAAGTCTGTCCCGGCTGTGCATTGCCTGCCACTGAGAGAGTTCATTCCACTGACAGTCCCAATATGTGGCTGGCAAGTGTGCAATACCAAGAACTCAGCTACAGTTACCATTGCCAAGTGTCCTTTGGATCACAGGCCCGACACTATGGAGTTCCTGCGGTAATTATTAACCGGGTGAAACTGAAATACGGGATAGGAAAAAGTATTCAGTTAAAAGGAAGCCTGACTGCAGAGAGGGAAGTTGTGTGCTTGTGTTGCTCAGCAGTGCAGAAATTTCAGCAGCCTCACAATCCCAGCAGCTGTCATTCATTCTCCTTTATTACATTCTTACTGTAATATCTACTGGATCTTCCAAACCACTTCCTGTCGGTCTTATATTCTAGAATCAAGAGTTCCTGTGCTGTCTGAAAACATATTTTAATAAGTTACTGCCTCACGATGGTGTATATTTCCATTCTCTTCTTGACTTTTATTCTTCCTCTACATTTATTTAGCTCACACCTTTAGCCAATCCTGCTGACTATCAATAAACTGTGAAATATTAACAGTGCTAACATACCTACTAGTGTTTTATCCTACAGTCAGCAACAGACTGATAAGATAATTCAGCATCACTATACTGCTAGTCCTTTGCCAACTTCGTTAATCTCAAATAATTTCAGTATATTGACATACATTTTGAAACTGTTGATGACATCAGGACCCATACCCTCTGATAAATAAGTCATCCATCCACCCTTTTCCGAACTGCCTTGTCCAATACAGGGTCATGGGGGAGCAGGATACACCCTCTATAGAACGCCAGTACATCGCAGGGCAGACACAGACACGCACAAGGGCCAATGTTCCCAGAAGCCAAGTAACCAAAGTCAGTCTCTGTTAAATAAAGAAAGCCGTCTCTGCTCTCACCGGGGCCTGGGCAACTCTGATAGCCCCCCCATTTTCTTCTCATACTTGAGACAACAAACAGCCTGGAAATGACAAAAGAAGCTCTAAAACGGAGCTAGGAAAATCCAACAACAGCAGACAGAACAAGAGGCGAAGGAGCGGACACCAGAACGGATTTAAGAGGTCGAGAGAAGGCAGGAATATGTTGGGGTACTTCAATGTGGCAGGGGTAAGGAGAGGGAGGGAGAGCAACTCTGTCCTGCCAATCGAACCCCCCCTCCCCTGATCCTCCCTCACTCATTACAGGCAGCTAAGCTCTCTTTGTACAGAAGAGGACCACTGCTTGATTTATCAACATGCATGTAACAGAGATGGCCAAGCAGCTATCCCACAGTCCCAGAACATCCCAGCCTTCCCCCTCTCCTTCGGGGAGGTAAGAGGACAAAGGCCTCTTACTTAATCATTAATTCATGAAAGAAGCAGGAAATAGTGGTTTGCAGGGGGCAGAGCACTCCTGGAAATGCCAGTGTTTAACCCGGCATCTCTCTTACAGTCCTGGTGTTCTTGTGGTACAGTCCTTCCACACAAACGGGGTCTTTCAGTGGAATGCAATGAGAAACACTATAATGAAACTGTAACCACAGGCTCAAAACTGTTTTCCATTTCTTCAAAATCAGTCTTGCAATTGAAAGAATTTTCGATGTCAAGATTAAACCTCCAACAGGGAAAGCCCTTCATTTTTGTCTAAGACCATGCATCTCTCCCTACATTAGTATTAAAAGCTTATCAGACCGGTTGAACACCATACCAAACCGGATTATCAAGCATGCACATCAAACACTTGTGTTGTTCCTGTAACTGTATACATGTTCTGTCCTTCAGATGAGAGTACTTATAATATATTTATATACTCTTTATATGCTCAAGCATGTGACATGTTTGAGAGCCGTCTATATGTAGGTAGGGATTCAAATGTATCAACTGATACATTGGGGGCACTTGAAATCAGAGAAGCACTAGTATGTGTCCATAATGGACCTGTGGCCTTATTGGAAGAGAGTGAATCTTCTTTCAGAAATGCTCAATTCCATAAAAAGCGAGAAAGAGGGGCCCCACTGGGTCAAGACTGGTAAAAGATTTTCTAAAGATAATCGGTTGCCGCCATACCAATTTATCAGCAATACCAATTCCACATGTGCACAATTCCTCCACCCAAACGCCAAAGCTCTGCAAACTGCTGAAATTCCTGTACAGAAGAAACATGTACGTTATGGAGGCAATAACAGCCTGGGTGGATCTCCTGGATGTAACTGGCCTAACAGGGTGTAGTAGATGTAACTGATGCAAAACTGAGGTCATGCATCAATTAATATTAACTTTATATAATACAACTGCCAGCAGACAATATACCTAGAACAGCAGGCCTGACTGATAAAGCATGAGCAGGGAGCGATACAGCACAGAGGTGCCATGAACTACCCCTGGTTGCCTCCAGGCATTTCCAGGAAAGGGGGTTGGGTTGAGAGGGTGAGAGCCAAGATGCAGAATATCTTAAAGACGCATTCCGGAAAGTCCTGGCCACCAGCCACAAGTTAAAACCATTCTGAACAAGAGGCTTGAATAAAGCTCAGGAATGTTGGACCATTCCCAGGGAGCCTTGTGTGACTTCTTCCCAGATGATCTATTCCCCATTCCGTCTTACTTATTCACTGATGGAGAGGGATGAGGAGAGTGCGTTAACACACTGTAACTGTGTAACCAAAGACAGCAAATCTAATACAGAAGACACAGCAGAGCACATCACTGTCTGCAGGCACTCTTAGAACGTCTCTCTTCTCAGACGACGTTATCACAGCCAAAATCATACTATTACGCAATTCCTTCTTCCTTAGTTACATCTTATCTTTCTCTGGTAGGCCATGATGGCGTACTGGGGATAAAAGGATCGTGCGGTGATGGCGCTAGAAAGCCCTGTACACAGATCTGCACGTTTATATCTGGCCTGCTGACTGACCAGCGCCATGGCTTCTCTTGGCCAATGTCAAAGCAGCAAGGCACAATGGATTCTGGAGTTTCATTCTCATATCCGAGCCACACACACGTGTCACATTTCCCTTAAATGTTGTGGTGAGCCCATTCCAGTCTGTCAGGCACAGTCTCAGCCCTGTGTGACTCTCCCTCCAGCAGCAAAGAATTCCCAAAAGACTGGAGTCCAGCGGGGTGGCTACTACAGCCACACTACTGTGGCGCTGACACTATCACACACCACTTTCAAGAGGGCCGTACAGCACTGGAGCCCAGGGGAGTAAAAAACTAGCTATCTTGACCTTGGAGTTTGTATTGTCATAAAGTCAACCCACAATTTAGTTGGGTTTTTTTTCCATGACACATTTATTATTTCTAGGGCTGTTAAACGCCAAATGCTCTGTGGCAAGACTAAATTGCTCTTTTAAAAAAATGCAAACGAATGCCTGAGTGGGCTGGAATAAGAATCCCGCTCGTCTGGAGTTGAGTTCTGAGAGTGTGAAAGCAGAAGAGATCCACAGCAGCCCACATCTGTGGGAAGAGTGGCTGTAGGCAGCAACTTCTCTGTGCTTCAGGGCTTAAACCTCTTTGTCCACAGATTCCTGTTGTGAGTTAAAAAACATCTACAGTCTATGAAAAAGCTGCATTTATTTATTTCTTTTTTAAACTCCAATAACTGTTACCCCAGCCTGCCTAAAAACAATTATCTTAGCCGAGCACACGCAGGCCAACATTCAATTTCCTGTTTCTCATCGTGAAAAGAAAAGGGGAAAAGGACTACAGAAAGACACAGCTGATAACACGACAGATGTTCCTATTTGATGACTTGTCCCAGACAGCTCAGCACATTCTGCGGGAGCATCTGTGAAAAATGAAGAAGGCTGCCTTCGGGACGAACCAAGAGCTTCGCATCACAGTTGGGACCTAGAAACTCCCTACACAGCATTTTGGAATTAAAACAAACGGCATTCAATTAAATGACTAAATACTGTGTAGCAGACAAAAAGCATTAATTACACTGTCATTCTCCCTCACTGCTGATCACGAACGCAGGACAGAGGACACAGATCATACAGCGTGGCATGTGTGCTTAGATTACTTATTCATTCTGTTGCTGCTGTTTCTGTTAACATGTTATGTTTAAGTTTTATAGAAATTATTTTATCACCAAGGTCAAAGAGCCAATCACATTTACAGCAGCTCATATCGCTTACCAGCATTTGTTAGGAGACATATAATCTTTATTTTAAGAAACGCTCTAACAATTTAGAAAGCATTAATCTTCTGATGAAAAGGATCAGAAAGTTTTACCTTCATCTGTTGGATTTATTCTGCTTGATAAATATATATACAAACAAGGAAATGACATTCACAGGGAGAGCTGCATTTTAACCTTCAGAGGCTAATGCAAAGGTCACACTCTCTAGAAAAGCAACAGGTAAACCAAGGCTGACTAACCCACACAGGTGACCAGGGACAGAACTGTGATGAATCAGATTGTTACTTACTGCAGGCATGATTGGTGAATAAGTCTTCAGTCCTCAGTGGGGGGAAAAAAGCAAGAAAAATAGTTTGAAGTGGAGAGCTGCAAGAGAATCAATCCAGAAGCCGGCAGAGACTGTGGACTGTGCACTCCTGCTCGGTACTGTCTTTAGCGCTACTTCCTGAACTCGGGATTCCCCTAGACTAGAGCTCTCAGAGCAGTCTTGGCTGCAGCACACGGATGTAGCGAGGGCTGATATTGTAGCTACAGCAAACGGTTTTTAAAAATTCAGGCATGCATGTCTTGTCCCTCCCCTCTCCCTGAAATGTGCCAACCCCTTCGGAAAACGTTAAATTTGCATCTTGGTTAATTTTCCACTGATCTCACTGGGCTTTTATATGGCTTCACAATGCTGTCACTGAGGCTTTACTGCACTACCTGGGATTATGTCTGAGCAAGGACAGCACTGCACATCCCTGCTAGAGTTTGGCCGCGTGAGGAAGTGTGCCAGCAGTGGAGGGAAGCAGGGAGAGAGCACGGCACATTTGTGCGAGAGGTGGAGGAAACGTTATCAAGCAATGTGAAGCCATTGTCCTTGAGATAGGTGGTAAAGTGGACTTATTTTGTTCTTCCAAACAAGATCAGTTCTCAAAGCAAAGACATTCCCACTACAAAGAGCTCTCACACCACGACAACAGCAGAAGAGTTGTCATCCGTTCAGCACCGCAAAGCTCACACAAGGGAGCCGCTGTAACATGACTTCAGGCTCAGCAAGGCAGACAGCCACTCCCTGCGGCGCAGGTAACCGGAGCACCTGCTTTACAAGAAATGCCTTATTCTGAAAAGAAATAGCTCTCAGCAGCACCGATGAACTTCGAATTCCAAAACTTCAAAGCCAGTAGTCAGAACGGCACGTGCACTCAGCCCATTTTGCTAAACATTTTGAATGTCCAGCCGACTCTTTCTGTCTCTCACACCTTAGCCTGTGGACAGAGCGCCTTGCTCATTGTGACCAGAGAGGCCAGGTCTGACACCTGCCAGAATGTTCTGTGGGCCCTCTCTACATTCTAGCCCAGTCTTTTTAACACACTGGTGTTTGTCTGTCACCAGGATACTGCTGCTGTGAGATTAAGGAAGTCATCATGCTTCAAAAGCTTTTTTTCCCCCAATTTTAAACATGGTTCCTTTCGTGGGGGTGTAATGACCAGGGATTGCCATCAAGGCCTCCACCTTTTAAAAAAACCGTGCTTAGTTCGTAAAAACCCCACCGGGGCGGACAACAGAAACCACTGTTGTCACTGCTGTCCAGCACCCTTCATGACATGCCCTGTTTTCACCAGCCCACCAGGGCCGTTGCCTTCTCTTCGCCCAAACCTTTCAGAAGCGTGTTGTAAATTCACGAGACCTGTCCATTCGGGTATTGAACAGGACACTCCTTCCCTTAACACGAAGATTATGCAACACCCTTAACCTTGTGCCACTCTCCACTCACCCTCACTCGCTGAAGCCATTAATCCTGAGCCTCTAAACCACATGCAGGCCAGATGTTCACTACTGGCTCATGACAAAAGCACAAGCGTGGCGTGTGCCTCAATGCTCGCAATCGCCCCACTACCCCTGCCGCTCAGCCCCCTGTCCCTCTATGACCGAGGCCTCGGGGGGCCGCGTATCAGCTGCTCTGTGAGCGCGACGCAGGCAGGCCCGAGTGCGTCACCTCCCGATCAGACACAACGGCTTCGGAGACTGGAGAGGCTTCAGAGAGCCAGGAGACCGAGAGTCTTGACTTCCTCCTGGAGCTCACAGCGTCTTTTCCACCCCCCCGACCCCCCCCCACCAGAGCTTTTGTAAACATCTGGTGTATAAACAAACGACAGCCAGAGTGATTCTGTCAGGATGCCTGTGGCAGTTCAAAACACTGAACTGGAGCCACTAAAAATTCCTCTTCGCGGTCAAGGACAGCCGGGGGTCAGAGTGGCTGAGAGACGGGGCTGGGGCTCTGCTGGGAATTGGAACATGAGTACAAAAGGGACATGAAAGAGCCTTTCGCTTGACACTCTCTGTTATTCGCTAGTGATGAATTACACACCAAGTTTATTTTTATTTCAGTAGCTGGAGGATTATCAAGCCCTCCCTTGCGCCCATCCCTCTCAATTTACTCTTTGAAAACAATTAGGTAAGAAACGATGCTCTCCCTGACTTCAAACACTCAGCCACTGAACTCTATAGCAAGCGCAGAGACAGGAAGGAGTGTACACAGGTCAGAAGACCTGATTTTACTAAAATTTGAACTTATTTGAATGTGAGTGACTAAAGACTGATTAGCATTCAGAGCATGAATGTACTTCAGATGCAGGTTATGAGGTTCTGTAAACTACACATCAAGATTTGCGTACACATAGCACGACAAGCATATATAGAAAAACCCATTAAACCAGAATATTAGTCCCTGACATGTTTCTTCATTGACATTTGAATGTTCTGTTTCTAGTAATTGGGACAATTTCCGCATCCTGATTTTGAAATGAACCTGCTCTCACCTGGTCGCTGGGTACTTTGAGCGAGGTTGGATCTAAGAGTTAAGAACTTGGACTGAAAGGAACTGCTTTTGCATCAGAGAAACTTACGAAGGTCCTCCAGGCACACTGGCACAGCCTGTGGTTCAGAAGGCAAAGCTGTATTTTGTGGATGAGAATCTATTGTTAATCTGGTCACTGCGGTTACTCAGCGAGACCCGTGATGCAAACGCAACGCGTACAATTCCCAGACCGCCCCCGGCCTTCCCCAGCGTGATGATTATCAGTCACAGGCTCACGTTCGTGCGGCGCACAGTGGAAAACAATGCGAGGACACTGCAGTCTCATTCCAGCTCATTGTCAGCGACCAACCGACAGGAAATAAACCAACTGGCTCCACTATCTGATTCAAGAGGAAAGCAAAATATACCACTGGCATTTCACTGCTAACTGCTATTAAAAGGAACAACGTTTGCCAGGTTTTCATGACTCCAACTGAATCAGAAATAATATCCTGTGACGTTTTCTTATCTGCTGTTATCTGTCTTGTCTGATCTTTGCCGTCAGCAAGACTCATGGTTGTGTCATTCCTGGAATTTTAGGAATACCGGGATCTTTCATTCTTTTTTTAAAATAAAAAACCAATGAAGCTTCATTACATTATTTTCCTTAATCACATCTAATTGATTTATTCACAATATTCAGATATTTCAGATATTGTCAATTCAAAAAAAGGAATCCTAGTCTGTCTGTAAAATGAGAGGCAAGAAAAACTGAACCAAAATAAAATACAGAAAAAAAAGTAGTAAAATGTTAAGATGAGTGTGCTGTTTCTGTTAAGTTGAAGCCATAGATGTCAGTCAGTACCAATAGGACTTCAAGGTGTTCCACTTGTTGTTTTTTCATTCACACTAAACAATAGTTTAATATTATTCCTCTGAAATAAATCTGAAAAATACAAATACCTCCTAGTGGAGTTTGATCAGCAGGGCAGCACCCTGGGTTGATGTTTACAGGAGTGAATGAGTGCTTAAAGACCCTTCCTTGTGCCTTGTGCGTCCAATCTGCAAGTGATCTCCACTAGCACAGCTCTCAGCTCCAGAGGCAGTCAGTCTGTCTTGACAAGCAACACGATTCTGTGCTTGTGGCTTAAAAAGGAGTTCTCTATTTTTGATGTGGAGTGACAGCTAAGGAATTTCATTCCTTCTTGTTTTGGGTCTTATTGAGGAAGCAATTCAGGAATCAGGAGTTGCAGGTCAATCATTACGTTTGGTGTTGGTGAAACCCTAACCCAGCCCCATTAAAATCAGCCCAGGCTCACCCCCAGATCAATGCCGCCTGCTGGATCAATATCACCCTTCACGCAGAGTGTCTGCTTCGGGGCCTGTGTGATGTCTGTTCCCAGCAGATATGGAGGTGCTCTGTGCCTGCTGCTCTTTGTACTAGGTGCTGCGCTGTGCAGGTTTTTCCCTCTGTGGTTGGGGCTGCTTGTTTTAAGACAGCTGCACTTTCTACCTGCTGCAAGGTTCTGGGGCAGGACCTTCAAGGGCTGTATTCCAAGGTCGCCTCCGTGTGCAGCAGCTGTGGTGTGCCAGCAGAAAAGAGCACAGGGGCTAACAATCTCGCAGGCCCCTGCCCAGAGGCTGCAGAGGCTCCGAGTTCAAAGACACACTGCAGTTACATAACAAGGGGGCACTTGCTCCAGAGGAGGATGTTAGTTGCGCAACGGCAGTGTGAACAGTAGTGCTGGACCCCTGCAGCTGTTCAAGGGGCACCGACACCACACGGTCACCTGCATCCTGAGTACCCTGGGCACAGGAAGAGCTCCCTGCAGCCTTGGATCTGCCTCAGTGTGTCTGAGCTGGGCTTGTTTCATCTCAAAGGTGTGTCGCGGTGTCTCTCTCTCTGTGCTGTGCCTCTCTGACCTGCACTGTTGGCTAAACAGAGTTGGGAAGAGACATGCCCGCATGACGTGGGGTGGGTTAATTCAGCCTGGGACGCACACAGCCCTGACATTAGTGCGTCACCGGTTTAAAAAAAACAGCAAACAGCTGTACCCATCAAAACAGATCAAATCCAAGAGGTGTAAATTATTTTTAGTTCAGTTTGATTCAGGGATCCCAGTGATCTGAGTGTATGTTGTCAGGATTTAGGATGGTTTAAAAAAATACCCTCACTTGGGCAAAATGATTTATCGCTGCTTGGAAATCCGTCAGAATGTGAAAAGGCTTTGATTAAAGGGATCAGTGAAACTTTTATGAGAAACGTGCAAGCCATACTGATGAAGAATGAGACCTCAGGGACTAAGACTCTATTTTTTCCAGACAAACAAAATTAAGATTAAATACAATTTTAAAGTGAGTACTATTATTGGTGAGAGCACGCTCAGTCCCTGGGGTGTTATTTTCCAAAGCCCGTTGCTCTGCCTAGGCACACCAAGGGAAACTGATGCCTAGTTGATCACGTACTTAATCCACTCTAAATCACTTGTCTATGTCTCTTCTGTGCTGCCAACTATCTCTAAGCACTTGACCATAACCTGTGTCGGCTTTCAAAATCAGGGCAACTGAACTGTTTCAAGTGAGGAGTGCTGATGCATGACGATTAAGTCATTTTGGAAGTCCCTCCAAAAGTGATGTGGAAATTACACATCAAACATGAGGGACGCAGAAGAGAGCTTCTAAAATTCAAGCCTTTGGAACATGATTCATTTGCAAGGAGATGGGGAGAGAAAACAATTTGAGCTGGCTTTCTGACTTGACAAAACCGGCGCCGAGAAGGCAGGAGAATTTAGGTGACTGAGGCAGGCAGAGACCTACAGCAGTATGAGACTGGAATAAGTGGCATGCGCTGAAGGAAATGTGGTAAAGCGCTGTTTAACTCCTCCAACGTCTGCTCACAGCACTGCGACTACCTTTCTGCTCTACCCAGAGGGAGGGCTGCTGTCACTTTGGAGGCAGAACAGCGAGGATGTGAGGCCTGTAGAACTGATAAGGGAGAGAGAAGAGTTTCTGGCCGCCTTCATGGCTGACACACAGACTCTCAGCTCCTGGTGCACGCATCCACAAGCACATCAGAACTACCGCCGGAGGGAAAAAAAATCCCTTTCTTAACTTAAACCATCTTCTAGTTCCCAGATTCTAGCTTAATGATTTGTTTCCATTGAAGAATCACTTCTTCAATTAAACAAAAACAAGCCCCCCAAAGTTGGGGGAGTTGGGGTGGAGGTGGGTTAGTTATTAAAAGAGGGAAAAAAAAGATTAGTATCGCTTGGCCACATATTAACTGGGGACGCTTAACATGGGAAAGAAAGCTGTTAAAAGAATGGTTATTTAATTGCTAATCATCGACGATAAATAAAGCCCATTAGAAGACAATCATAATGTATCTTTTCAGAATCTATTCGCCTGTCTGTTGGCTTCATCTTGCCTTAACTGCACAGGCAAGAGCCACTTCGTACAGAGCCTCTGAGAGACAGACACCTCTAAATGCTAGAGTAGGAACGGGGGTCTCGGAGATCGGGGACAGCTGGGATTAGACTGACACATTCAAAATAATACAACACAAAGCAGCATTCTGCTCCCAGAGCGCTGTGAACAACAGCCCTTACCTGGTGTGAACTGAAAGGTCCCAGGCCGGCTCACGGATGTAGCATTCCTGCCGCGCGCCTCTGTCTCTGCCTCTGCGGTTGCCGTGCGGTCGCGGTGGCAGAGGCTGCGACTCCTCTGAACCAGGTCTGCTGAACTCTGGGGCCTCACTGCTTCCTGGCCCTGGCGTTTTGAAGCACGAGATGATGCTTTTTCCTGAGGAAGCAGTCCATCCCCTTTCCTCCCTGCCTCTGCCGGGCTCTAATTATACTAATTACTGGCCTTGTTGGGCTATTTTTGTGTGCGTATTTTTTTTCTGACGAGTTACGTCAGCGCCTCGCGCATGCAGGAGTGGTGTCGGTTGAGTGTGTTGGGGGGGGGTTTATTTGTAATTTCTTCCTCTGTGTCGGCCGGTGTGTTTGTTGGTTTTGCACTGAGCCCTTGCGCAGGTAAACTCCAGCTGTGACGCTGGTGGACGTCTTGGCGTAAGCTGGAGCGGACCTCTTCCTCCCCAGAGACCCAGGCAGCAGAGTCCTATTCCCGCCAGTCTGTCTGAGCTGCTCTGGCCTCTCGCTGCTGTGCTGCTGTGCTGATGTGGTGGTGTTGTGGTGTGGTAAGAAACACAAACCAGAGGACACAAGTAGAAAATACCTAGAAAACTGAGAACAAG
The DNA here is from genome assembly GCF_055471065.1 of Atractosteus spatula. Taxonomy (NCBI): domain Eukaryota; kingdom Metazoa; phylum Chordata; class Actinopteri; order Semionotiformes; family Lepisosteidae; genus Atractosteus; species Atractosteus spatula. Next base: position 75,551,136 of record NC_142708.1, on the reverse strand, counting down.
AGGCACTTCCTTACACTAATGGCTGTAGGACTGTGAAACAAAGTGACCATCATGTAGTTGAAGATGGTATTTTGGCTTCATTTAAGATGAAGATGAGATACTCAGCTCAATTAGCTACTAACTAATCAATTAGCTAACTAATGGATAGACGGGCCAAGCAACCTCCTGTTATGAACTTTCTTTTGTTCTCATGTGCTTATATGCACTCTGACTGCCCACATACTACTGTATTATTACTAACATAAGATAAGATCACTTATTGGCCTTATACAATTTCTTGCATTAGGAATTTGTCTTTTCGCATACCCCAGCTTGCTCTCCATGAGACACACAGACAGGGAGAGAAGCTTGGGGTCAGAGGGCAGGGTCAGCCATTTTTACGGCACCTCTGGAGCACTTGGGGTTAAGGGCCTTGCTCAAGGGCCCAACAGAGTAGGATTCCTCTGCCGGCCGCAGGATCTGAACCGGCAACCTTCCAGCCACAGGTGCAGATCCTGAGCCACAGAACCACCGCTCCACCCCATGCTGTCCCACTAATGACGGAGTCGGTGTTGAGTGGCCCTCGCCTGCTGTGGGTCACTAGCCAGCTGTGGCTGGAGCAGCCCATGCAGTGGCGCACAGTTAACTCGGCGCTGTTGAGGTCAGAGCTGCGATTAGTCAGACAGGGCGCTGCTGGGTGCCTTGTGCAACACTGACCCCTGCAGGGCTGTACAGGTACAAGCCACAGCAGAGCTGGGATTAGTCAGCCAGGGTTGCCGACGGGCTCCTTGAACTTGATCTTTATTGCCATATGTAACCGGTACATGTACTGGTGCAATGGAATTCTTACTTACAGAAAGTCTCTCGATTGTTAAAAAAGTGTAAAAACACAAAGTGCAGACAGTGCATCAAGACAATATACAAACAAATAGTAGACAATGTACAAGTAAACAAGTAAACAGTTTGAATGTAAGCAATGCAGACATGTAAACAATGACTGCAGATGCACAATAAATAAAATTATAATGAGGTAGATGGTGTAGGTGTGGTCCCAGGGGCATGGCCAGATGTGTTTGCCAATCACCCTGCTTGTTTGTAGAAGCTATTGAGGAATCTGGTGGTAAGTGTCCGTATGCTCTTGTATCTCTTGCCTGAGGGCAGTGGGGTGAAGAGCTCATGCCCGGGGTGGTGACTGTCCTCTGAGATGCCCAGAAGTCTACCACGACAGCAGTCCTCATAGAGCTGTTCAATCTCTGTGAGACCACAGCCGATGATCCTCTGGGCCATATTGAACATTCTCTGCAGTGCCTTTCTCTCTCGAGAAGAGGTGTTGCCGTAGCACACGGTGATCCCTTTGGTGAGGACGCTCTCGATGGTGCAGCGGTAGAAGTTCACCAACACAGGTACTGGCATCTCCCATCACTTGAGGCACCTCAGGAAATAGAGGCGCTGTTGAGCCTTCTTCAAGATAAGAGTCAGTGTTCACAGTCCAGGCTAGATCATTATAAATGTGAATTCCCAAAAACCTTAAGCTGGTGACTGTTTCCACTTCCGTTCCATCAATACTGAGTGGGCTGTGAGTGTGCGGCCTGTATCTCTGTAAGTCCACTATTAGCTCTTTTGTTGTGTTGCTCCCTGGGCAACACTGATCCCTGCAGGGATGTGGAGGCACTGGTGAGGCCAGGCCAAGGCTCCTGAGTGCCAGAAGATGCTTGAAAAACACAAAACAGACAAGATAAAAGCCACACTGTTCACTGCGTCTGCTACTGTTTAAACATGCATAAGGCCCGTAATGACACAACCAGAGGGGGAAGACAGACCAACGGCTGAATTTCGGGTTGTGTTTTTGCCCCACTGAACTCTTCACGTTTTAGGAGCACAGCCTTAATTTAATTCTAACTCATAATTCTTCCCAGCATGTTCGTGTTTCAAAGTTAAATTTTAAGCAGCTCTGGCCACAGTTTTCATTCTCTAACGCACTCTGCCTAATCACCGAGGGGAGAGGTCTGTCTGCAGTAATCAGGCCCAGCTGCTTGGAGCCCTCTCCGATGTGACTGTCCTCAGCAGACCTCTCGGCACCGAAGCTTGCTCCTGGAGCCCAGATCCCAATACGTAATGCTTCAGATGTACATGCCTGGTCACACCAGCCTTCGGGCACGTCTTCAGACAGAAACAGGGGTGAGGCTCTGAGCTTTTGACGAAGGTTAAAACCCATCCGGCTGGGCCAGTCTCTCACGACCCACCTAGCAGAGTGACAGGAAGACATAATCCTATAAATCATTAACCTTGACGAGTCCTGAGAAAGAGTCCGCAGAGCGCTGGCAGAAGAAAAGGCTGCACGTGTCTTAAAGCAGCAGTCCTTAACCCAGCCCCTGGAGGAACCCACGTCTTCAGGTTTTTGTTTTGATTGAGCATAACCGATGCCTTGAATTGAGCTTCTTACTCAGTTTGACCTTTTTGAACTGCCGTTTTCTGTGCATTCAGTCTCTGACTCCAAGAATATTCTACTTCTGGTGTGCTGCTGCAAAGAAATTTAACAGAAAGGACTCCACTTTGCTCAAATTCAAAGAGAAGCATTTGCATGAGCAATGAATTACATTGTTACCAAAGCAAAAACAATTGGCAATACATTTAAAAACCTTCAGAACAACAAAATTATTATCATTTCTGGCAGGTGTTGGAATTCGGGTATTTAATTTGTTATTTTAGGGTAGAATGTTTTTCTAATACAAGACTATTTCTCACAGTGTAGTGGAAAGTGCATCTTTGTCTCTGTTGTACTGGCAGTGTACACAGCTTGTCCTCTCTCGACAGTCAGGTCTACCTGTGTCCAGCTTCTATGGCCAGGCTGTGGTCACTGAGCCTGTCCTTTCTGGACAGTCAGTTCTACCTGTGTCCAGCTTCTATGGCCAGGCTGTGGTCACTGAGCCTGTCCTTTCTGGACAGTCAGTTCTACCTGTGTCCAGTTTCTACGGCCAGGATGTGGTCACTGAACCTGTGTTCTCTGGACAGTCAGGTCTGTCTATGCCCAGTTTCTATGGTCAAGCTGTGGTCACTGAGCTTGCCCTCTCTGGACTGTCGGGTCTGCCTGTGTCCAGTGTCTATAGTCAGGTCTTCCTATGTTGCTCAAGTTTCTACGCCAGGCTGGGGTCACTAAGGGTGTACTTCATCAGGGTCTGTTTCTACTTGCGGTCTCTCACTCCTCAGCTACCCAGCCACTGTTTAATGTCTTTTCAGCCTGGTAGCATTTCAGTTTGTGCTGTTTGTGTATCTCCCAGTGTGTGAGGTAGTGTCCATTGGCTAGTGTTCTGATTTGATTGACTTTGTGCTGTTTTAGCAGTGCTGTCCTAAGGCTGGCTGGTGTTGGTGCAGCTCAGGACACTGAGCTTCTGGACCAGCTGGCTGAGATGGCTCTCCTCTGGGCTCAGCTCTTAGCTCAGCTGTGCAATATGGACCCTAAAGGGCTTGGGCTAATCATTCTCTCCTCAGTGTACTTATTAGATGGGGTTTAATCAATCCTGACATCATTTCCTCACTCTAAGCATTATAAATACTGTATAATCCCCTTCTCTTTTTCCATCCCTCCTCCACCCCATCTCCCCCTCTTCAGCTGCCCCTCGGTCACTCCTCTCTCTGCAGGGGGTCCCAGCCTCCTCGTCCTCTGGCCGGGAGGACAGTCCTCAGCCAAGCCGGTACGACTAAATTTAATAAAAAACACTTAATTCTTGGATGTTGTTACTTCACTGGGAATATCTGTCACCTGTTTTCGTCAAACAACTCCTAATTAGTGGAGAATTTATAATGACCAGACACTCCCAGTTACTAGCATCCTACACTGAATGAGGAGGAGGTGACAAACCCAGAAACTGGTTCTTGATTGATACTAATTACAAAAACAGATCAATCCGTTTCAGTAACGAAGAGCTCAGCTCAACCTTGCTGTTACAGTAAACGGTTTCACCAACACAGGGGCACATGACATCTATGAAATGCTCCTAACCATTAATTCAGGGGGAAGGGGCACAATTACAGTCCCGGGGGGCAAAGAGTTTCTGCTTTTCCTCCCAACTAAGCCCTTAATCGTCAGTTTCAACTAATTTTTTGCATAACTGAAAAAGCTGAAGCATTTCTTTGTTCTCAATATTCAGAAAGGCCTGTGAGACCTACAGTACCAGACAGTGGGTTTGGGCAGCCTTGTAATTATTCATTTAAAATAAATGAGTTTCTTCAGGAAGCTGAGGGAAAATCTCCCCTCTCTGGGCAGAAGATCGACTGGATTGTTTCTTCTGTCATTTCCTTCCTAATGCTGCCATCTAGCGTCTGCTGCGCTGAATAGCGTCTGAAGAAAAGCGGCCCTTTTCTGGGTGAAGAGATTCTCTCGGTAGTGTTTGCCCCCACATTCTTATGCTTCCCTTTAACGTCTGTTGCGCTGAACAGCGTCAGAGGAAAACCAGCCGTTCTTCGAATGAAAAGATTGCTTCTTTATTTTTTTTTCCCTCTCATCAAAAGCAGCTCCCTTTTGATGCCCAGGCTACTTTTCCATTACAGCTGGTGTTGACAGCATGCTTGTTCCACTGATGCAACTCGGTTTGATAACGCATCACACAGTGATAAACACTGCTGAGAGAAAGCTCCCCAGTCTCTGCAGGGAAACAGTCTCTCCTATTGATATGCCTGATCTTCGACTCGTGTGGAACACTTGTCAATTCAGAAACAAGTTTTTATCTTCCTGTGATTCCTATTTCACCATGTCAGCATTTGCAGACAGTGCAGTAAAATGTTAAACTTGGACATAAATGGGTTTATGTGTGCAACATCAAGGCAAATTCCTGAAGCTGACTGGTGTCGGTGTGACTGAGGGCAGTGAGCTTGAGGACCTGCTGACTGAGTGGGCTCTTCCTGGGGTCATACAGTACATACCAGAAGATGGAGTCCTTTAGAAGTAGGTTCAGGAACTGCTGCATTAAAGATTACATGAACCGAACTTTACACTTGACATCAGGAAACACAGTCTGTCCTGCCTGGGCTTCTGCTTCACTCCAGTCACTTCATGTTGCAGTAAGTGACTTGACCAACACGGGAGACAGGACCTCTTGTTTTTATTAACTATTAATTCAGGAGGAGAGGGCACAACTCCTGTTCTGGGGGCCAGAGAGCCTCTGCTCTCCCTTCCACCTGAGCCCTTAATTACCAGATTGGACAAGTTGAAGTGTTTTTCTCAATAAGATGGAAATTTAGAAAGGCCTACAAAACCCACTGAACAGATGTGGGTCCCCTTATAATTATGAATTTAAAATAGGTGACTTTTTTGTACTATTAATCAGAAAAAATACCTTCTTGCCTTTCTCAGCACATATAGATTGCTGGAGAAATCTGTTTCAAAGAACTACCTTTCAGGGTTGTACAAGATCACTTCACATATCTGAGTTTAGTCAAAGAACTCAAAGTTAATATTTAAACATATCTGCTGCGTAAAGGTCTCAGAGTTAGGCAAAATTTTGAAAATATTCTTAAAGAGCAGAATTTTGTCTTTGTTTGTTTCAAGGGCTGGCTGCATGAGATGATCTCCTCCACTGTAATGCAGAGAATTAGTTTCTGTATGACAGGCACTCTGGAGAGATCCCATAAGATCAGAGATCACTTTCTTGAATACTTTGAAAGAGACTAAATTTTTGTACTTATCCCTAATCATTTCTAATTACTTCTATCACACATTTTAAGATAAGACTTTATTCTTATCTCAGTAAGAAAGCTGTAAAAAGGCATAAACAAGTTTCAGCTTTCTGTTAATTGTCCAGCTATTACTCTGTAGCTAAGGATCTGCGCCTGTGGCTGGAAGCTTGCCTGTTCGTATCCTGTGGCCGGCAGAGGAATCCTACTCCACTGGGCCCCCGAGCAAGGCCCTTAGACCCAACTGCGCCAGGGGCGCCGTATAAATGGCTGACCCTCCGCTCTGACTCCCAGCTTCTCTCCCTGTCTGTGTGTCTCATGGAGAGCAAGCTGGGGTATGCGAAAAGAAATTCCTAACGCAAGAAATTGTATATGGCCAATAAGGTGATCTTATCCAAAAAAACGAGTTTCTTCCGGGAGCTGAAGAAAAGCCTCCGCACTCTGAACGGACCGAGTCTGGATCGTTCCCTCTGGCATTTCTTGTCGGATGCTGCCATCTAGCGTCTGTTGCGCTGAACAGCGTCAGAAGAAAAGCAGCCTCTCTCTGGAGTCTTTTCCCCTTTGCGATTTCTCGTCTCACGCTGCCACCTAGCGTCTGTCACTCTGAACACATTATGGTGACTCGCTATGGTATTACCTTGAAAAAAAGAGGCAGTGCTCCATCTGCTGAGATATGTGAAAGGGCGAAAAGCTTCGAAAAGCTAACCAGTCTTCCTATTACTCTCAGTTCGGTGGATGCTTTGATCTTATAATGACTTTCTGACAATCTGGACCAATGCAGTAAAGAAACATGCTCAGGGAGCTGTGTGCATAGCTGGGATGTGAATCTCTCAGGAGTCCAGAGCTCTAAAACTGCTCCACCCTAATGTTCAGACTTCTTGTTCATTATATCTGGTGGTGAGAGCCTGCCTGTGATGTACTGTAACCTGGTTTGATAATCACACAGTGACAAATACAGCTGAGAGAAATCACTTCAGTCTCTGTGTCACGGATTGATGTGCCTCATCTTCAGAACGTGGTGAAAACTGGTCAATGCAGAAACAAGTTTTTATTTGTTTTGTGATTCGCATCCCATCCTGTCAGTGTTTTCAGATTGCGCAGTAAAATGTTAAGCTTGAACATAAACGAGTTCATGTGTGCAACATCAAGGCAAATTCCTGCTGCAGTGTGTCACTGAGCAAAATAAAGTATCTGCATCTGTAATTGTGAGTAAATTAATTCAGACCAAGAAATAGACACTTAACACTGGGTGCAGGTAGCGTGTAACGGATGGAACTTCAGTGGAAGTACATTTAAAAGTGAGAACAGGAGGCACTTCTCTACACAAAGGGTTGTGGGAGTGTGGAACAAGCTACTCAGTCATCTGCGGAAGACGATACCCTGACCTGTTCTGAGAAACGGCTGGATGAGATCCTGGGATCAATTAACAGTTAACAAAATATCAAAAGTGCTTGTTGAATACATCCATCCACTACCCTAACTGCTTCTTCCAGTTCAGGGTCATAGCCAGAGCCAGAGCAAGGGTACAACTCTCGACAGGAAGCCAGCCCACCACAGGGAAAACACACACACACACACCAGGGCCAGTTTTCCCATAAACCAATTACCCCACCAGTATATGTTTGGTCTATGGGAGGAAAGCACCCAGAGGAAACCTATGCAAACACAGGGAGAACATACAAACTCCACACAGACAGCAGCCCAGAAATCAAGCCCAGGACCCTGGGTGAGGCAGCGATGCTCACCAGTGTGTCACCCTTGAGGAATACAATGTTACACATCAGAAAGTTTAGAAGAATAAATCTATATTTAAAATTGTTATGCTTTTGTCAGTGTGTACCAATATTTGAAAAAATACATAAGAAATACTTTTTCCAGCTGAAATACAAGGAATGAATGGCTAAGGTATTTTTTTGGAAATATCGCAATGTAGAGATAATATACACAATTGACCCCCGTCTAACGCAGGGTTACGTTGTGTCATTAGAAAAGTCCACGTTAGAAAAACATAACATCTTGCGATAAGAAATTGGGGCCGTGTGAAATCACTCAAGAGTACTTACAGTATGAATAACCCTTCCTGTACTACACTTTATATGATATTAAAATAATGTTTGTAATGCATAAACAGTTGAAATTTACATATAGAAAATAAAAAATGCTTCAACTCCTACCTATCCTTGAATGGTTAGGATAAAGACCTCTCTTGAAGCACTTGGAAGCTGAGGACACTCACGCCTTCGGGTAACCAAATGGAAATTCACTAGGAATGACGACACCCAAGATGAAAGTGTCATGAAAGGATTATGGAGCATAATTGTGGCTTAACCTGCGTGGCTGAGGGCTGACCTCCTGGCCAGAGGACGAGGAGGCTGGGTCCCCCCTGAAGAGTGAGGGGTGACCAAGGGGCAGCAGCACAGAGGGAGATGAGGTGGAGGTGGGATGCAAGAGACATGCAAGATGGAGAGATGGGATCTCATAGGGATTCATAGCATTTTGAGAGAGGAATGGATGTCAGGAGCAATTGCTAATTACTGACAGCTGAGTCTGATTGAACTTGGATGTCGTCATCCCTCCTGAAGTTTCATTACAAACTCCATTCCACTAGGAATGACAACACCCAAGATTAAAGCGTCACGAAAGGATTATGGAGCACAATTGTGGCGTAACCTGCTTGGCTGAGGGCCGACCTCCTGGCCAGAGGACGAGGAGGCCAGGACCCCGAAAAGAACCAAGGGGAACCCCAAACCACCAATGAAGAATTATGAAGCATGGAGAAGGTGAGATGAATTTGTGGTGTGAAAATCGCCAGAGTTGGACAGCAGCTGGGGGAGTGTTTGTTTAGGTTACTGTTTGTAAGAAAGGCTTCCGATGACCTGGAAGAGTTCCTTATTAAAATAAATCCGCACGAGCAGGAGGGAGGCAGCCCTTGAGCTGGAAGAAACTTCTGCAATAGCTCTGGGTTTGTGAGAACTTTGTAAATGGGAAAAGATGTCACTAGTATTATTAAATTGACTAAACATGGCGGCATTATCTAAATGGATAAAGGCCCAAGTTTCCAATCGTGCCCCTGAAAGCAGCAATGGAAACTGGAGACTCGTCCACTGTATCGGTACTGTGAATAGACTGAGGGACGGAGGTAGACGGCAGTGTCTCGGCCTTCTGTAACCATTGAATTTGATAAGAGTCTCCTGGGCAAACGGAGTGAGAGTGTAACGCTGAGGCGTATAAACCTGCTGACGTGTGACCTCTTGGTATCCAAGGCAGAGTTAAGTATAAGGGACTGACTGCTTGGATTCTGGAACAGGACTGAAAGCGCTGTTGACCACTAAGCGAATCCATGTAGGCACTGTGGAGAGGAAAACAAAAACTCCTGTTGGGAGAAAAGAAACCTCTGGGGGTCCCGGCCCAAATGGATGCCCCCCCCCCTCCAGGCAGCTAATCGTCTTATTGAGGATGGCTGGGCCCTGTAGTACTGTAACTGAGAAGATGCTGGACTGACCCAGAAGCTGGTGTGGTTTGGAAAGTGGAGTGAGAGCAGGACTGGAGCGGAGAAGCTGGCATCAGTAGCAGCGCTGAATGAGAGGAATGAATCCAGGGCTGAATTGAACGCCAGGGATAGAGACACGAGTGAGTCAGGGACACAAGAAGTAGGACTTACCTGTACAAATATCAAGCTTTGGTAGCAGCAGAGGACCAGAGGGATGGACCTGAGGCCGAACTGGACATGTAAAAAAATCAATTTTTTACTTTTTACCACACTTCTCACTGACTGTATTATATTATTGTATCATTTCGTTACACTGTGCTGTGTTGACTGTGCTAAGCTGCTGTTGCACTGCAATTTCCCTCACAGGATCAACAAAGTATCTATCTACCTACACCGGGGATCAAGACACAACGAGACGAGGACACGAGACATAAGGGCTGAGCTAGACACCGGACACAGAAACACGAATGAGACAGGGACACAAGAAAACAGGACGACTGCTGACTGAGGCAGAGGAAGGAGGCTGGACAGACCTGGGGCAGAGGAGATGGCCTCTGCAGCAGCAGAGACAGGAACCCAGGGCTGAATTGAACATTGGGGATGGATGGAAGATTTGCGAATGTGGCGGCAAATGTGCGTTTGGCGAGAGCAGCCGGCTTAATAAAAAACCAGGAGAAGTAACTGGAGGGTCAAACGCTAGGGGTTTCGAAAGGACGAGTTGCCAACGGTGGGTCTCGGTCTTGGGAAAGGCATGACCTGCAGATGAAGCTGGCAGGTGTTGAAAAGCGACGAAGAGTCGGGTCAAGGGCCAGCTGGTACGCGAAGAACGAGGAAGTCCGAGGTTCCTGGCTGGGATCAAACTGTGCATCGGAGCAGCAAACGCAAATATGGATTGGATGGTGTGGGCAGCGTCGTAGTACTGTCTATGCAAGGACACAGGCGAGACGGGGATCTCGTAGGTATCTATAGCGTTTTGGGAGAGGAATGGACGTCAGGAGCAATTGTCAATTCCTGACAGCTGAGTCTGATTGAACTTGGATGTTGTCATCCCTCCCGAACTTTCATTATAAACTCTGTCAGTAAAGTTAATAATGGATAATAATGTCACAAGCTGTCCACATCTCTTCCCAACACTACCACCACTCCCAGGCGCCTTGCGTGCGGGGTTGTTGGATTTGATTTACGCACTAAAATACGATCCGATCATACAAGTGCCCGTCAGAGGAGAAAATGTCGACGATGCGCAAGGCCCAACGCCGCCCGCCAGGAGGCAGTATCCACGGTAACGGGCGGAAGTGATCCCTCCCTCGAGCTCCAGCCGTAAGGTGTGCCCTGCGCACCTGCGCTTGTATTTCCGTCACTAGTCACCCCTGCGCTGCAGTACCGCATCGAACCGCTAGGCGCCTGAGGGTGGAGGTCCTGCAGGGAATAAACGTCGAAAGGTTGTGACATTATTATCCAGAAACTTTACTTTTCCCGTTAAGTTGCGTGTGGGTGTCCTCAGCCTCCGAATGCATCATCATCATCAAGAATTTTTATTTTGACCAGCTATTAATATGTTTATGCATTTATTGAATAATACATAGAATACAATTTCATTTCACAGCTCAGTTAAGTATAGGTAGGGCCATTGACTGTTCAGGTAACCTGTTACAAACGGTATCGCTCATGTTAACCTCATCATCACAAATTCCTCGGCAGTAAGGGAAACACAGCAGTGTGGGCTTTGCCGTCCCGATGTATTCGACTTGAGCTTCGGGTCGGTGGCCTCTGGTCTGCAGATCACTGTGGGTGCACAGCCGAGCGATCATTAGCGATCAGCAGGTGATCTAGCAGTGGGGCGGTGTGTGCTGGTGTTAATTTACAACTGTGTTATTGCAGGAGTGCGTGTGAAAACTGCACGGTTATGTGGTTCTGAAGTCACCGTTTTGCTCAGAAATGAAGGAAACAAAAGCATATTGTAACGCTTACGGCCGACAGGTACTGTGTAAGAGCCGGCGTACCAGAGCAGGTGACGTCACCGCCCTTCCCTGTGATAGCAGGACTACAGCTACTGGGCTGCTGAGAGATCTCTCTTTAGCTCACGGGGCTAGGTCGCTGCAGAGAGACGCGGAAGTCCCGGGTTCGAGCCCCGGACGGTGTGGGGCCGACCTGATGCGGCAAGGGCGCCCGCCTGAGCCCCCGCTGCGTTACAATATGAAACTTACCGTATTAGACAGCGCCACCTCTCTTCAAATAAGCTATATGTGAGTATTGTAGCGTATTTAGTTTCCTGGCAATCCCTAATAACGTTTCCTTACTTCCATCATTCAAATCCCTCTTTCTAAGACCAAGCTGTTGTAGGCAAGTTCGGGAGAACAGAAGTACTGCCTAGTCCGTCGCGCCTGGGAGACTTATTTAAACAGACGTGAACTGATATTCACAGTTGCAGGCCTCCCCGGTGAAAGGCTTTTGTAGTTGTCATGCCACCTGATCTCTTAATTGCCCGCATCTGTTAATTATTTCACCAATTGCACCACGTTAACTCTCTTGCCAGGTCTGATCTGCCGGTTAAGACGCATCATCTCCGGAGCAGAACACTTATATGTTTTTGCCACGAGGTGGAGCCGTTGTATAACAAATCAGTGCGTCTGCACACGAGTCCAAGTTGGATGGAGTTCGCATTAACTTGCACCGTAACACAACAAAAACGATAGGAGCAGAACGGACTGAAAACGATTCCCTTCTGCTAGCTCCTACTAGCTTTTAAAAATAGCATAAATAAAACAAGAGTCTGGGAAATAACCCTTAAAATATTTTTTTGTTTGCATCACAACAAAAAATATAGCTGCAAAGGAACAAGTAATAGGATTATTCCATGCTGAAAAGAGAAGAAAGAAAACACAATGTTTTGGCTGTGGAGCCTTCTTCCACACACCTGAAGAAGGCTCCACAGCCCAAACGTTGTGTTTTCTTTCTTCTCTTTTCAGCAGGGAATAAACCTCTTACTTGTCCAGGGCCGGTGTTTCTCATGCTGTCGTCTGGGCGGTACTCCTGCCAAGCGGCTGCGCGCGTCCTGGAGTTTATGACGAGTGAAGCATGCTGACCGCAGGGGATCTCTGCCTCTCGGCTGGCTGGAAGGTGTGCTGGGCTTTGTGGGATCACCCTGCATCTCGTCTGCTGACACTCCCAGCGCCTGCAGGCTGGACCAGACTGGACCTGACAGCTGTGTCAGGATTGGGCCAAAGTGGGTCAGATTGACAGTTGAGTCAGGGCTGGGTCAGAGTGGGTCAGACAGGACTGGACAGCTGGACAGGACTGGGCCAGAGTGGGTCAGACAGGACCAAACAGCTGTGTCAGGACTGGGCCAGAGTGGGTCAGACTGACAGCTGAGTCAGGGCTGGGTCAGAGTGGGTCAGACAGGACTGGACAGCTGGACAGGACTGGGCCAGAGTGGGTCAGACTGAACCGGACCCAACCGGACAGCTGTACAGGGCTGGATTGGACTGAACCAGGACAGATGAACTGGACTGGACTGTGCTGGAGTGAGCTCGAGCTGGCCTGGTTGGAGTCAGGCTGGGATAAACTGGATAGGCTGGACAGGACTGGGAGGCTGGAGAGGAGGTGGTGGGCTGGGCTCGACTGCTCATCTTGTCCTGAAGAGGTGAGACGCAGTCCTTCTTCTTCAACCTTTCCTACAGCCCACCGTGGCAGAAACAGAGCGCAGTGCAGTAAGACACAGCAAAGGACTGGGAAAAGACTGGGGAAAATGCCAAGATCACAGACAGGCACAGCAAGAAACTCCACGTTCCTTCTGTCTGCATTCTGGTGGCCTGTGGAAGGAATGCAGTCTGGCCTGAAAGTTCACTTCCTTTTTGCTTCTTTTACATCCTTGATCTTGCAACACAGCGGGGAAATTTTACTTTTGTTGTTGTGATACCACTGGTCACCACTCGAGGATCTTTGCGTTTCTGACAGCTGCCTGGGAATGCATTTTCCTTAATAACACCGTGGGTGTCTCTGTATGAAATGCTCACGCGGCTGGTGTGCTTGTTCATTGCAGAACCTCGGCAGAAGCGATACAGCTTAGTCGCTGAAGCCCTCTTATCAAAGAGAATATCCTTCTCCTCTTTCATCCAGCTGAGGGCCCTGGCTAGCTCTGCTGGCAGAGCGTGAGACTCATAATCTCAGGGTAGTGGGTTCGTGTCCCACATCGGGCGCCAGGTCCTCCATGCTGGAGGTTGGGCACAAAGCTAACAGCCCTGTCCCGCAAAAAACTAATGTTATGGTAACAGCAACAGGATGTTGCTGCCCCTACATCCTGGAAGGCATAACGGGCAAACATCCGTCCATCATCGAGCTGAACCCACCCTTCAATCAACCCTTGAATACTTTCCACGGGGCGATTCCACACTCTAGTTCTCTGGTCCCTGAAGAGGGAAGAAACTGGGAATACAAACGAGAAGCTGCCTGGTCAAACCCTGCGCATTATCGCATCGCAAGCGCTCCTCGGGCGCCGGGCGGGGCCGCAGGTCACCTGACCTGCGTGCCGCTGTGTGGCAGCGCTCCGCTTGGGCAGGTCATGCAGGATGCTGTCAGGCATTAATCCACACTCACTGCACATATAACACAACAATAAACATAATACACAACACACAATCACGCAATGTAAAAGAATGTGCAAAACAAAGCTACTGTAAAACTTCTGTGCAATTATCTGGTGGGGATCGGGGGATGCCCTGTCCCCTAAAGAGCCAGATACTTGATGAGCTACTGTATTGACATGTGACTTTCTGCAGGAGCAGAGGGGTTAAGCTGCTGGTCTTGCCACATCCAGAAATAGTTCAAGAACACCTGGTCCATACAGGCTAATAAAAACACAGCAGCTGTGAAATCCTTTCTAACCGAACCAAGGATATGGATACATGGTGCAATAGTAACTCTCCTTTATTTCAAAGAATATACAAAAAACAAGCATTCAAATAAATCCATTTACAAATCATATCAAAACTGTTATTAGGAAAAAAACACACAGTATAAAACAATTCTGAAACGAACCAATGGGTTACATCAGGAACCAAAATGTACGCGGGACAGGCGCGGAGGTGAGAGACGGGTCAAACACAGCGTGCGATGGTTACGGGGTTAAAACGGGGAGTTGGGGAAAAGGATCTTATAACTTCCATACTCCACCGCGACACACAGAGATCACAACGCCTTGTGTAGTTACAGATGTATGTTCATAACACATTCATGATGCGTGTTTATAATGCGTGCTCCTGATGCACGATCATGACGCATGTTCCTGGTGCATGTGATGTGTATTCGTTATGCGTGTTCATGTTGCGTGTTCATGTTGCGTGTTCATGACGCATGCTGGCGATGCAGGAACAGCTGAGAGCTGTGGTGACTGAAGGGTGAGCCCGCACTGAAGGCAACTTTCGAAGACGTCCACCGCGGCGCAAACCATCGCTTCTGACACCTGGCGACACCAGGTTAGACATGAACACCCCCCCACCGCACACCTGCAACACAGGCCAGGATGTAGAAAACCCTGTGCTCCCCGGAAACTGATCTTCTTCCCGTCACTGCTGCCAGGACCGGACCACCACGTACATCGACTGTGCTTCTCTGTCAGGGGGAGTCGCCGCATCATCGCAGGCTGAGACTTTCTGGGATATTTTTGGAACACCTGGAGAGGACGGTGAAGTCTGTGCATGCAGGAATGGCGGCTGTCACCCCTCACTTCCCCCAGTTATCTCGTGTCAAGCTTGCTCCCTGCCCTCATTCCCCAGAGTGGGAGTCTGGAACATGCTGCCCAGCCATGCTGATAAACTGGACACCCTGGCTTCTATCAGGAGTCTGTGGCAGGAGATCTTTGGATCAATTAAGTACTAACTACCGAACAGGCCATGCGGGCTGAATGGTTCCTCTCGTATGATGTACCCTTCCTTATGTTCTCGTTTCCCCTGCTATCTCACGTCAAGCTCCGAGCCCAAGCCCCAGGAAAGGAGGCACATCGTTGCCGACGAAATCTGACTGTGATACTTCAAGAAGTGACTCAGTGAGGTTCACAGATCAAAGTTATACTGGCGAGGCCAAGGAAAAAAGTAGTGTCACTTCCTGTTGGATTGCTAAACTTCATATTCGTTACGTTTGTCGTCTTTCTCTGCGATTCCTTCCTGCTGCCTAGTCTAGGCTGATTGGTGCTGTGACCTGTTTTTCCTGCTAATGCGGGTTTTGAGGAAGTTCTGCTGAAACTTATTCTGGGAAATCATCTGGTGGGGAAGAAAATAATCGTGCCGAATCCACACACACCCAATTTGGAGATGCCAACCCAATTGTTTCTGGACTCTGGAAGAGGATCTGGAAGGCTGTCTGGAGCAGCACAGTGCCCAGCAGGAGAGACATCACTGCAAACCTGCAGGTCCAGGCAAATTAGTGTCACTGATGAGGTCCAAGAAGATACTGGCTGACTAATCCCAGCCCTAACCCAGTGCTGCTTATCTATTTGCGGG